>NW_027397064.1:21126676-21361204 GCF_003265705.2 Callorhinus ursinus
TTTTCTTTTTTTTTTTTAAATATTTTATTTATTTATTTGAGAGAGAGAGAATGAGAGATAGAGAGCACGAGAGGGAAGATGGTCAGAGGGAGAAGCAGACTCCCTGCCGAGCAGGGAGCCCGATGCGGGACTCGATCCTGGGACTCCAGGATCATGACCTGAGCCGAAGGCAGTCGCTTAACCAACTGAGCCACCCAGGCGCCCCTCTTCCTGTCTTTTTCTATATGTATGATATATTTTCTTTTTAACAAAAATAGGGTAATATTTGCATTGACTTCTGGACCATAGTTTAATTTAATAATATACTTTGAACATGTGCTTTGTGTCTATGGGGATTGTCCTTAATTTTTTTCTATAATATTATTTTGTAATACTCCTTAGTAGTCAGTCTATGTAGATATACTATGGTTTTTTAAACAACCACATTATTGTTTAATATTTAGGTTTCAGGTTTTCCATATTATGCTATTATAAATGACTGTTTAATATCTCATTATATACATCTTTATATGCTTATCTGATTATTTCTTTTTGATCACTTTCTAAACGTGACATTGATGGATCAAAGTCCTGAACACTTCTATTGCCCTTCAGTGAGGATGTATCAGTTTACACTCTTACCAGTAAGGCACGAGAATGCCTGTTGCATTTTACCTTCCCCAAACTGGACAATATCTTCTTTGTTACTTAATTTGTATTTAAATCTTTCCTGTTACAGATTTTTGTTTGTTTGTTTTTATGTTTAGGAAGACCATTCCTATCCTGAGAATAAGTTAATGTTTACAGTATTCTAAAAATTCCTTTATGATATCATTTTTTAATATTTAGATCTTTAATCCAACTGAAACTTTTATATAATGGGTGAGACAGGAACGTAATTTCACTTAAAAAAATGATTAACCTTTATAATATATTTTTAGAATAATATTCTTTCTCCAGATACTTGGATGGCACCTTAATTGTATACTAAATTGTGGGCTAATTTCTAATTTTCTAATCTATTTATCTGTTTATTTTTATTCCATTATTATACTGTTTAAAATTATTATATCTTTATACATTAGTTTAATAGATCTGGTAGATTGAATTGCCTGACCTTGCCAAGTACATTCTTTTTCATGTACCTAAATTTTCCAAGCTTTGTCAACTTACAAAAAAAAATTACATCATATAAAAATTTGATAGGATTTCCATTTAATTTATCATTAGAGAAATAGCAACCTAACAAATTTGAGTTTTCACATTTAGAAATTTGGTATATTTCCTTATGATTTTTTGAATAGTTCTTAGTAAGTTTTTGTGATTTTTAAACTGTATGCATATATACCCTCCAAATACTAATATTAATGTTTTTTCTTTAAAAACTAGCCTATAGTCTGTTGATGCTAAATACATTTATTTTCACAATTTTGAACCATGTGAAATTAAAGCTTAAAAATGTATCACATGAGATGAAAAAAATAAATGAAAGGTAAATGGAAGCTAATTAAAGTGCAATCCAAAACAAATATCTCCATGAGTATTTAAAGGAAGAAGTAAGTTCTTTTTTTAATTGTCAACTAATAACATGTTAAAAGAAAATTTAAATCTACAGTTATTTTTACAGATTTTCTAATCATTTTTTATTATCATAAAACTTGAAATACAACATAGGAAATGAACAACACTGCTTGCTCATTTGCCATTTCAAATAACTATAAATAGAAATAGAATTTCTGAGTAAAAGTTACATACACTGTAATTTTGATACATATTGTCAAGTTTCCTTCCATGGGGATGTGCCAATTTATACATCCACCACCAATAGGAGAGTTTGCCTGTTTTACCACAGTATCAAGAATAAAGTAGGTCATTAAATTTTAGGATTTGTGCCAATGTGTAAGTAAAAAAAAAAAGCCATCAAATTTTCATTTGCATTTTTTCCCCTAAAATTTGGACAATTTTTCATGTTTTAGAAACTTTTTAATTTCATTTTTTTTGTGGAATGACTTTTGAAATTCTTTGCCCATTTTTAAAATAGAATTGTTGGTCTTTTTTCCTACCAGTTTCTAAGAGATCTTTATGTATGAGTGAGATTAACCCTTTAGGATATAAGATAATAATTTATAATTAAGATTTTTAATTTTTTTTACAGTGGTGTTTTGTTTTTGTTTTGTTATGTGGAGATTTTTATTTGTTTTTAAAATACAGCCACTTCAAGATTATAAATCAAATCATCCAGGTTCTCTTCTTGTACTGTTTTGGAAAATAAGTTTATATGTAAATCTTTGTTGCATTGAAAAATTTCCTGAGTTTCAGATAAGGTAGAAGTTTAAAATTATTTCTTTCAGACAACTAGCCAGTTGTTCTAACACCATTCCTTTACAAATTACTTTTTTCCCATTGATTTGAAGTAGTACTTTATCTGTCATATACCAAATTTTCATGCATTGCTAGGTCTGTCTATGAACTCTATTACATTTTGTTGATATTTCAGCATCATATACCAGTGCCACAATTTTATTTTAGTAATACATATATTACTTGTGTGTGTATGTGTGTATGTGTGTAGAGAGAGAGACCTGTATATTTGTTTTGTACCCTGTTATCTTACTAAATTGTCCTTATAGTAGTTTTCAGTCTATTTTCTTGGGTTTTTCAAGTATACAATCATACCACATGATTCTTTTCTAATATATTAACTAGTTCATATCTACTTTCTATCTGAAACTTTAAATAATAGTGGGCATCCTTGTCTTTTTCCTAACTTTATTGAGAATGCCTTTACTGCTTACCTATTAAACACAATTCTGTCTTTTTGGACTGAGGTAGATATATTTTATCATGCAAAAATTATGCACTTGGTCTTATTTTATCAAGAATTTTTGTTAATAGCTTTTGCTGATTTGTGTCTAATATCTTTATATATGGAAATAATATTTTTCTCTCCAGTTTGGAAATAGAATAAGTTATATTAATGTATTTCCTAATATTGAACTCTTTTTGTAAACTCCACTTGGTCAGAATGCTCAGTTATTTTAATCCTCTTCTAGATTCTTTTTGCTAACACAAATGTGCAGTACCATTCCACAGTCTCTTTTCCCATGAATTTGATACCAAAACTCAGCTGGTATTAAAACCTGATTTGAGATGGTGTGAGACTCTATATTTACTTAGTCTTAGTATGATTATTGTATTTCTTGTTGTAGAAATGTTCATGTAATTGACTGAAGAATGCTGACCTAGACCCACTGGCCGTGTAATATACTATACAATACATGAACTCCGTTCTCTTTGTAAAATCCACAACCCAAGGGTTTTAGATTGGGGATTTTGTATCTTATTAGTTCCCTATTACTAATTATAAGTAAAGTTGCCCTCCACTTATTTTCTTAATTTGAATTCTTTAGTTTGTATCAGTGTGATACTCATGAAAAAAGAAAATTCTGTAAGAGTTTAATTAACATTAGAATTCTTTTATTTAAAGGTTTGATGCAACCTTTTAAATTATGAAAATAAAAGCTTTTTTTGAAAATTCATTCAGTAAAGAGGCTTATGAAATGAAACATCAAAGTTTTTTGCTTCTACCTTTGCACTTTTATTCTTAGTTACTCTTCAGATCCTTGGATCACTATTAAAAATTTGGCAGGTGTTCTTCCAGAACTTTCCTTATGCCTCATACAAAAACAACAAGGGAGGGTTTAAAAAATTTTTTTAAAAGTCTGATTTATTAAGCTGAATAGCTTTTTATGTTTTTTGAACATTTGTATTTTGTGAGCTGTTTGTATACTTTTCTGTTGTTTTTATTATGATCAGTCTGTAAAGGTTTAATGTTTTAAAGAGATTAGCTTTTGTCTTTCCCCCCTTTACCTTCTCGCTTTTCCCTAAAAGCAACCACTGAATCATTACTAATGTTCTATTGTGTATCTACTTAGCTCTTTTCCTATATACATACAAATTTTAATATCTACTTAAAATTGTATATTAATTAAAATGTTTTAAACATATATCACTTAAAGTGTATGTATTATATATAAAATACATTAGTATATTATGCATAAAATAATATATAGTCTACTATACATTCCCTGCTTATTTTATATAGCAATAAAAAAAAATGCCAGTAGGGTCTTTTTAAAGGCTGCAATATATTTCATTTGTCCATTGAAGGACTATTAGGTTTTCTCCCACCGTCTTGCTCTTAAAATGTAGTAAAAATGCAGTACATGAATGTGGGGAAAAGAACAAGAGGAGGGATTTCTGACTTCAAGTTTCATGAAACTTTTGATGGAAAGTACCTTCTTAAAAGTTGTTTCTACCTTTTCTCACCCCTTTTTAAAATACCTTTGCCGATTTGGGGTATTACGAATTCCAAGTTATGATCAATACAGTATGGTATCTCATTTTTACAATTTTTATGTCCCTGGTCCTTATGAGGTTGAGCATATTTTCATATATGTGTTAGACGTTTGGTTTTCTTCTGTGAGTTTCCTTTCTGTATTCTTTGCCCATTTCCTTCCTTATGGAGTTGATTTTCTCTCATTTATTTCAAGGAGCTCATTGTATATTAGAGATCTTAACAATTACATGTGTCATATGTTTGCTCCCAGGCACCTCCAAAGTCTCTCTCTCATTTGTGTACTGCCCATCCCCTCCATTGTCTTCTTCCTTTCCTTTTTCTCTTTTGCCTAGTCGATTTCCTGCCTTATTTGTATCAGTACTAAACTAGAAGAGAATAAGGGAAAAGGAATTAAATATTTGAATAGGGCCTTCAGTTTAGTTAGAAAGGATATGGAACCTTCTCAGCGTGTATGGAGGATTTTGTGGGTGGTTCCTGTCTATTCCAATTTTTCACAAAGTGACTTCCTTCAGAACCATTAATAATGACTATATATCCCAGTGAAAACAGGGAACTCACTGACATACTGGATTATCAAATGTAAAAAATACAGCTAGTCATTTGGATGCTCTAATGAACAAATATTTTATCAATAAAATGTATTTCATTTACCAAATATTTGAAATATTAAATGATGCTCCAAACTGAATTTTTTTAAGCAAATGCTGTGCTACTTTACTTTTTTATATTATAAAGACAGAAAACCATAAAGAATCTTCATTAATTCACTTAGAAAGGACTCAGGCTAAAAGATAGGTCAAAGTAACACAATCTTGGGGAAAGATGGGCAGTTAGGAAATGTCATATTTTTCAGGAAGGCATTTGGATTGCTAGCTCTTGCAGAGATATAGAGGAGGGAGAAGCAAAGGCTTAATCATATTTTTAAAAACAATAAATTCCTTTGTCAATTCCCCCCCAGTCCTCGCCAAATAAAAAAGTACTTTCCTCTTTCTCTTATTTTTTCTGTGCCCAATCATTCACATTTTCCCTGAATGTTTCTTGTTTTGTCTGTTCTTAAGTAATCTGAGAATGAAGATTTTTATATTAGCTGAATATTGAGTTTTAAGGTCAGGTGTGGTAAATTCTATCATTTTAAACTTTTGTTTTATATCTTTAAAGCCTCTTGCTCTTGGCAAGTTATAATTCAGGAAGGCAGAGAAATTGATGTTAGTATGCAAAAGCAAAGTATTTGGCAGCCAAGATAATCAGCATTTATTAAAACTAAAAATGTTCAACATTTATGAAGATTTAAGAAATGTAGAAAATGTTATAGGGCTGTTTACAAATTAAGATTTATTGCCTGCACCTTGAATCCATAGGGTACATTTTTATCTTTTTTTTTTAATCTAAGAAATTAGTGGCATACTTTAAGAGTTTACACTATAATAGGCAAATTAATCTTGTATAGAATGAAATAGGCTTACCATGTGTTGAAAATTTAAGAAATTGTTCCAGTTGTATTCTGTCATAATAAACATCTACCCCTTCCCTCCCCCCATCTCTGCTTTTCCACACATGGGTCATCCGTTTCTGTTTTCTGGGCTAAGCTTACAATGAGAGCAAGCAAGATGGGGCTCCATCTTTACTGTTTTACTTTACTGTTCTCTCAGTAAAAGTACCAGTATCATTGGTGGTCATAAGGATTCTTCAGTGATCCTTAATATGCTTTTCTTTGACAATGATTATACTTCAATTTTTGGGGACAAGTGACTAATTAGTGTCATATAAAAAAAGATAATATGTCATAATGTTACAATCAGAGTTTGTCTTTCTAGTAAGTCCAATTCACGTTCATTTCCCTTATTAAAAAAAGAAAAAAGTTTGCTTGGAAATGGCAAAAAGGAACAGAAACTATAGTGTGTCATGAACAAAATTCTGGAAAACTTAACTAATCTTGTTCTCTTAACATGTTTTTCAGGAATATAATGAGTGACTAATTAAATAATTGAACAATTAAAGTCCATTTATTATATGATGTTTTGATACAAAGAGGGTTTCATTTGAAGACAAATTTCTACTCTGGCACATGGAGAGAAGTTGAATAATCTTGGGTGACATCAAACTAAAGGTGATTGGTTGTAGTGGATGATTTGACATTTGATGTAGACATTAATTCTGGATATATTAGGCTTTGGTGTGGGGTCACTAGGAGGATATGGTAGTATATGTGTAAACCCTGTGTTTTAAATATAGGGTCTAGTATGCTTTCAATCTGTGGTTATTCTAAGTATGTCCAGATGAGAGTTCTTAACTATAAGCATAATTTTGTTTACCATAAATGTGAAACAAAGCCAACCAGGGACACCTAGGGAAGAGGGGCTCCTCAAGGACCTGTTCAGATAGTTGCTTCTAGAAAAAAAACAGTCTTCAGTCAAAGACTTGTCAATCCTATTTTTAAAGATTGATTAGGTAGCTGATTTTTTTCCTCCTTCTGTCCTTGGAGAAAATGAAAAATAACAGGTCCTCTTCCACTTTAGACTAACCATTCATATACTTTATGACAGTTAGGTCTCCCTTGTGCTTTCTCTTCTCCAGGACAAATTATGCTAACTCCTTGAGTCTGTCCTCATAGGTCCTATTTCTCAACCATTAAATCATCTTATTGTTCTTCTCTGGATCTTTTCCAGTTTCTTCAAAATCCTCTAAAAAGTATAAAGTCTTAAATTATATATCTTTACATATATTAGATAGGTTAGGACTTCAGGATGATATTTATTTCCACCTTCTAAGTCAGAAAAGATGGTCACTATGACACAGGTCAGTTGGATGAGAGGAATAAGAATAAAGAGAGAAGGCAAGTGAGCAGTTGAATATTCAACTCAGTGTATTCATGTGATCAGAAATAGTAAAACTGTGTCTGCAAAAATGTCATGTGTTCTTCCTAAGTCCTTTGGAAGACACTAAAACACAAAAAATATTATAAAAACAACCAGAACTGCTTTTGTTTTTTCTTTAAACAGATACCTCTTTTTCCTAATTATAATTCTATAAAGAAAAAGATTAGTAGGTGAATTAACGTAATGGCAAGTTCAGCACAAAAAAAAAAAAGAGGTGGGTGATAGAGGAAGATGAGCACTTGCTAACTCAAGGAAAGGCACAGGTATTCAGCATTAGACTGACCTCAGCTTAATTAAGAGCTACAACCACTTTTTCAAGCAGGTATTAATGACAAGAGGGGGCATTTGTGGATTGTTATCTAGTGTAGCTTTATTTTTTTGGTAGTACATGACTAGTAGGAAGAACATGATACTAGCTTTGCTGATATGCTGCCCTGTGTCTATGGCATTGGATTGTCTTCTCTGTGGCATCACCTAGATTTTGAGTGACCAGCATGATCAGCGTACTATAGGCATTTCAACCTCTCTATTCCTTAGGGCCAAAAAAGAACCCATAATCTTATAAACTAAGTTCTCCTCTGTCTAATTACTATGAGAGTAAGATTCCAGTGTAATAAAAACCTAGAATAAAAGCCCTAAATCTTCTAGTCTTTCTTACTTCAACTTAAGTGCATTAATGATTGAATTCTGTATTTCTTTAATAATTTAAACCTAAAATTTTCTCTAAGCCCAAAGCAAAATACCTGGCACTTACCCTACTCTCTCTCCTGGGTTATGCACTATGAAATGGGGTGAACTGCTTCATAGCCTCCACAAGAGAGAAATTAAGTCATTACAAAAAGGTGGTTCTGTGTTCTTTCCAATATTCTCCCTATAAACCAACAGTAAATAATAGGGATCACAACAAAGTCAGCTTATAAGAGATTTAATTCCCCAGATGGAAAGCTTTATGAAACCCATTGCTGGTTTATTTTCATGTTAAGGTGGGATAAAAATATAAATTTGCCCTGCCCATATTGAAGAACCCCAGGCAGATCTTAGAGGGCTCTTGCATCGAATGGTGGGCAGTGGTGAAATATTTGCAGTTTGCACTAACCCCTCTTGGAAAGCTAATGCAGTATGGTCTTACCATTTTTGCAGACAGGACAACATTGTTCTGGTTCATAGACTGGGTTGACACACTCAGGAACTGCGCAGTCTGCTACAACACAGTGAACTTCATTGCTGGGCTCACAGCGACACCATTCACATGGAGAGGGCTAGGAACAAATCTAAAATTAGCCCCTTTTCTCCTATAACTTAATGCTTTGCACATTCATATGCTGTCAGAAGATAAAACATCAGTGTTTATATTGGCTTTACTGTATTAACTCCATTTACCATGTGTATGATTCATTCTTCCCCAATGGAAAGCAACCTGGAAATCCAAGCCACAGTGGGTCGCCGTGTGCCACTCAGGTTGCCATGAGCAATTGGAGCACACTGGGATGACTCTTCCTATGACTTATATTCCTACTTTCCAAAGAAATGTTTGGACAACTAGTATGTCACCTCCTGGTTTGGTTTCCGGATGTACTGATTGCTCTGCCTTCCTCTGGTAAACAGGAATGATACTGGACCATGTGAAATAAGTTTTTGCCATTTGTCACTTCTTTTTTCCCCAAGAAAGACAAAGATTACTGAGAAAAAAGAAAATGGTAAATGGATATCCTTACCCTTTGTAGGAACTCTTTTCCAAGCTAACCTAGACTCTAAATGGCTTTTTTTCCAATATGAATTTTAGAAGAGATTGCATTTGGGATCCAAACACCCAGGTACTGCCTCTTGAAAGATTTAGTGAATAACTTTAATCTTGCCTGCTTGCTGTTATGAATGAACTGAAATCGATTGACTTAAAAAGCCACATTTAAGAGTCAAAGACTCTAAAAATGGAATTGAAAAGTGATTAATTTAGAGGGGAAAAAAAGGGCAGAAAACAATTTTTGTCTCAACAGTACTTACCAGCCACGAGTGAGTTTGAGATTTTCTGTTTCTTTTCTAGAAACTGCCTAATACCACAAATCATCTCAAGCAGTGACCACTCTGTGACTTTCTCAAGTTCTAGCTCTCCTTTCTCATGAAACAGAGGCTTGGAATTCTGGAATAAAAAGTTGGAGGTCTTGGAAGTTATACAGGTCTATATTTCTCAAATCATGCCATTTGTTCTGAGAAAATTCTGCCTCTTGTCCTGTGCCACAGGGCTATATTTCCTCTCTTGCAAACTGTGTTAATTAAAGCTCTCTGCTTTTGTCTCAGTGGCTAATGTCCATGTCAGCTCTTGTTTCTTCTTGAATCTGACCATTTGGATAATATCAGTGCTGCTTGACTCAGGTAGTCCGTGGGGGTGAACATCTTTCAACTAATTATTTTCAAATTAATGTTACCTTTGCCTTCTGCTTGAAGAATGATAGTCTGGCGTTCAATTATTTTACTTTCAAATTTAGTGGGAATAAGAGAATTAGACATAGAATCTGTCAGAAAGTATTGCTATTTCTTAAACATGGTCAATAAATTTATTGAAGGGTACAGTTAAGCTCTTTACTGTGTGGTAAAAATGGTAAAAGGAATCTGTTGGATCATTTTAATGGCTGGGATTTTCCTGAAGCTACTCTACTGAATAATCTCAGTAAATTAAGGAAAAGATTTGATACCACAGCTCATTATTTGTTGGAGAAAATGTGAGAAATACTGTGAGAAAGGAAAATTCTTGCTGCTCTACTCTTCCTTATTTTTCAAACCCCATTGTGTTATCTTAAATCTCCAAGCAAAATGATCCAAAGATGTCCCCCTTTCCTTGATTAATTGCAAAGAAGTATTTTTGCATGGCTTTCTGAAGTTCAGCAAGGACTTGGCCTGCATTTATTGCTAATATGAGAGAAAGTAGGAGCCACTAATCTCACTTCCACACCCTGCCCTCCCACAGCTGTGACTCTTTGTTCTTGCTGGTTCCTTTCTTGCTGAAGGAGGGGCTAATCTGTACAACTCTAGTGGACTGATTCTGGCGTTAAAAATCCCCAAGAGCCCCTAAATTTTCCAATGCAAAATGTTTACCTCAAAGTAACTGTGGCCTTTGAGAAAGATTTGTTGGACTATTACAGTCCCAACACAGACTGATAAAGACACCATTCTGATTCAAACAATATTTTTTTGACATGATTAACTACTGGATATCATGGCAAACAATTTACCTATATCAACTTATTTCTCATAATAACCCTATGAAGGAAGATTTGTTATTATCTTCATCTCACAGATGAGGACATAGGCTGAGAGAGGGTCAATAACTTCCCCACTCCTGCAGGTTCGGGTAGAGGCAGGATTTGAACCCAGGCAGCAGACCTGCTATACCATACTGCCGGTGAGAGCAAGAATCACTGTTCTGGGTACTCCCATTGGAATAGTTCATTTTCCAGTGCTTTCTACCCTTCTCCATGCACACCAGATCCAGAGGAATAGCCATTAGGAACTGAATAATTGATTTATGGAAGATATGTACTTCTGCTAAGAAAGAGAATTTCACTAGGGTATTTAGTGCATAAAGAGATTATCATGGAGCCATAGAGCTTTTTAACCTTCTGCAAATGTAAATTAGTAAGAAAACTATAGTAGGTTGAGGTTATGTTGCCACGAGGCTCACGTTCTTGGGAGCGTTGGCATCTTTAGCCAACTACACTCATGGGTATCTGGGAGAAGCACAAACAGATAATGGTCCAGTAAGGACCCAGGGGCATCTGTGGGAAGCCAGTGGAGACTGGATGTGTGTGCACTGGAATTCTGAGAAGTGTTCTGAGGAAGAGCTAGGACTACAGGCCTTGGTGATAAAAGTACACCTGATCTTTGAAGGGATTTTGAATAATGAGGAACATAAACTCGGAAAGTAAGAATGTCACCCAGCCGCTGAGTGACATTGTCTTTGAGTCCTCCTCTGACCCTGACTTTATTCATATGCCACACCCTTCCTGGCCCAGAATCTCGTCAGAAACGTGTCATTTCCTCTTTTGTTTTCCTTAAGTTGTTTTGTTTTGTTTTCAAACCTGTTTCAGTCCGTTTCTTCTTATTCTCAATCTCCATGTGTGCCCCACCCCTCATTCTGAACACTCAATCAGATTTAACCCATTGACCTCATGCCAAAGGCCCTTCTTTCCTCTCCAACCTATCAGGACTTTGCCTTCACGAGTTCATCAGTTCCGATGCCAGTGATTTTTTGCCCACCTTGACTTCCTCTACTGCCCCTGCTTTCTCCTACTCTTCTGCTTCTCCCTCTCCCACTCCCCCTGCTTGTGTTCCCTCTCTCTCTGTCAAATAAGTGAAATCTCCTACACTTCTGAAAAGACATTGCCTAAGCAGCAAGAAGTCCCTGGGAGTGAGCAGTATGTCCCTTGACATTAAGTTCAGTTTAAAAATCCTTCCCACTGAGATGAACCATGGGAGACTGTGGACTCTGAGAAATAAACTGAGGGTTCTAGAGGGGAGGGGGGTGGGGGTACGGGTTAGCCTGGTGATGGGTATTAAAGAGGCTGCGTACTGAATGGAGCACTGGGTGTTATATGCGAACAATGAATCATGGAACACTACATCAGAAACTAATAATGTAATGTATGGTGATTAACATAACATAATTAAAAAAAAAATCCTTCCCACCTTGCAGCCTAAAAGTGAAAGGTTTGGCTCTTTGAATAATCTTTACATCTTAAGACTGAGCTGGTTGCAAATTTCTTTTTATCAGGCTCTTCAATGTGAAAACTATAGATTAAATCCGAAACTGTCCCCGTAAAACCGAAGATTAAACAATAAAACTATCCTTAGAGGAACAGAGAACACTGGAACAAGTACTTGGAAAAAAATTATTCCTGCTCGCGTTTTTTAGAAGAGCATGTGAAATTACAACTAGTACATGACTTTTGTCAGCTAGAGATTTGGTAAGTAAGATGATTAAATGACACCACCCGAAAATTTTATACAAGAAAAATCTGTTCCTAAGAAATCTCACAGAACACTTCATTTCTGTGAAAGCTTTGGAAAATAAAGTGGCATTCACTATATCTACCTTTACATGAATTTTAATTGAAATTAAGATTAGAGGTCAAATATTGTATTCATGTATGTATTAGATAATCTGAGTATTTTATGTCTGTTAGGACTATGTACACCTTTTGCTTAGGGGTTTTGAATATCTAATGTGGCACTCTGTTTAAGTAGAAACCATGCATTTTATCTGTAGTTCCTGCTATCACTGAATATATTTGCATGGCAAATTCAAATGTTGTCCCAGCTGCCCCCAAATTCCAAAGGGGTTTCCTACTATACACACACACACACACACACACACACACACACACACACACACACACACACACACATATAATTATATAAAATTATTTTATAATGGAGTAGAAGGGGGTTCTTTTTTAAATTCTGGTTTAAGTGACTAAGAATCCCAATTTTTCTCCTTTGTATTAAAATGGAAGTATGGCAATACGTATCATTTTTTCAGTGGTTAACTTCTGAAGACCTTGAGACTGAAATCCCAATGACACTGTCTGTGATTTTTGAGAATTCTTAGAGAATTGGATGGGAGATACCAGAACCCTGGGAACAACAGAATGCTCCATGATTTTTTAAAATGCAGAAAGTAGCCTGAGATCTAATAACTTAGCTTACTAGAATAACTGAGTAACTCCAGAAAAATTGTCAAATATGCTGTTTGTGAGAATTTGGAAGCAAATGTAGTCATCACTAAGAGTTGACATAGGATTATGAGAACATGTTATTTCAGACTGCAGATTGCAGAGAATTTTTAAAATATTTGTGGTAAATGCACATTTATTTTGTACTCTGAATACACTGAGACTTACTTTCCATATCGGATGAAAGCCTGGATGTTTGGTCTATATAACAATATCTTGTGGCATCATTATTTATGTGGAGGCCGTTCCTGACATTGTTTATAGAACATCCACAAGGAAATAGTCACAGACTATCAGATTTGTTACCCAAATTCAAACCTCAAAGTGACAAGGTGCAGAGCAGTGTTCAGTTTACTATTTCAATTAGGTGAAGTTTAAGGTAACAGAATTCTTATAAGCTGAGAAACTCTGAACTTGGAAAATTAGAAAAAAAAATTCATTTAGTTGGTTTTGTTTGGGTGGCTGTAATATCCTGGTTAGAAGAAACTTCTCTGTAGACTTAACACTTGAGTTCTAGTCTCAGATGCTTTATCACTAGGTGTGAATCTTGGGAAAATGAGATCACCTTTCTGTGCTTTAGTTTCTTAATCTGTAAAATGGGACAGTATTACCAATCTCACAGATTATTGTGAAGCACATAAACTGTGTAAGAAATATTACTATTGTTATCGTTCATTTGAATACTTAGTGATGGCTTTCTGAAAAATATTTATTTATTTAAAAAAATTTTTTTACAGATTTTATTTATTTATTTGACAGAGAGAGGCAGCGAGAGCAGGAACACAAGCAGGGTGAGTGGGAGAGGGAGAAGCAGGCTTCCTGCTGAGCAGGGAGCCCGATGTGGGACTTGATTCCAGGACCCTGGGATCATGACCTGAGCTGAAGGCAGACGCTTAATGACTGAGCCACCCAGGCGCCCTCTGAAAAAAATTTAAAAAGTATAAAATTGGACTATAACATAAGACTAGATTTAAAGGAATATTTAGGTTATTTTTCTTGTTCAAAATGGGATCTGATTACAGAGGTGGTTGCAGTAAAGTTTTATAGGGCTTGGTTTGTTGGGGGGTTGGAGGGAGGATTTGTGTACCAGTAGAACTAATTATGTCAGAAACACACTGAAGAAAATTTGTTACAAGAAGCCTCTAGATAAAGACTAATTATGGATGGTTAGAATGACTATTATAAATCACCCAGGGAAAAAAAAGAGAAAAGAAACAAACCTATTTTCTTTTTCTGTTGTCTCAGCATCTAAATATCAACTCAAACACCCTTTCTCCAGGGAGGTCTTCCCTGAATATCTTTCCATCATATCTCTCTCCCTTACATTGCCCATTCAGAGCTTTCATCAGTGCATGAGGTTATTTTACTGGTTTGATAATATGTTTGTTTATTTTTATCTGCCTTCCCTACGGATTATAAGCTTCTTGTAGTATATTGATCATTGCTGTACTCTCAGAACCAAGAAGATATCTTAGCCCATAATAGACACTCAATAAATATTTGTTAACATATGCATAATCATTTATGCATAATCTATGTTTTCTTGTTTGTTAAACCATACCTCTGGGCAGTTTCGTCTATGATCATCATGCACAGGGTAAGATTCTGATTCAGTAAGACATTTGTGTTTTATTTAAATATTATAAAGGGCACTTTGTGGGGAAAGGTTTCTGACTGAGTCATGAAATAAGTATTTGGGTTCCAAAATTATGACAGTGAACATAAACTCACTCTGTAAAGGCAATTTGAAATTCACTATATCCACTGTGTGGATCACTAGTTAAATCAATCATCAAGCACTTCATTGACTAGGCTTTCTCGCAATAGATAATTACAGACTTATTGCACTAGCAAATACCATGATAACTAAATTTAGGGTAAGAATACATGCAGAGGAATTCCTATAAAGGTCTGAGAAAAAGCTAGTCTCATTTTATAATGTGTGTTGAGTTTAATGATTGCTTCTTAAACAAAATGATTATAGTATATTATGAACTATTTTTCAGGAAAACAATACACAACAATCCTGATTTTAAACAAGCCCATTTTCCTAAGAGATGAGTTAGATTACAAAGTCCAACAAAACACATCCTGAATATTCTGAGGAATAAAGCTTGATTCCTAGAAAGGCTTCCATGAGCATTGTCGGAACAGAAGCAATGGATGCATGTGTGGATGGGATATATTCTAAGTGCCAAGTTTTAGCACACTAACTACTATATCAATGGCTTTCCTTCTGACCAAGTGATATTAGGCTTCACATACCATATGGTGCTCCATTCTTTTGATAATTTTGGCAAAAATTCTCAAAGAGAATACAGCTCAGATTGCTTTTCTAAAAACTTCCCATTAACAACTATTTAAAATTTGATCTCTACCAAGGAAAAGATACTGCTTTAAGATGCACTCTTCTTTTAGAGATAATTTATGGCATAAATTTTATCACTTTATGGAACAAATCTCATTACTTTCAAACTGTATGAGAAATTTGGAAGACTATTTTCAAGTTGCTGATGCCTGTCAGGAATCTCACTGTTCACTTCATTAAAATATACATTAAATTACAGAGTACAACAGTATTTAACATCCACTGCTACTCCTGTAGCTAGTAATTTGCATGTGGCAGATGTCACCTACTAATCAATAGAGCCAATGGATTTTAAACAAAATTCACAATCCTCTGAAAGTAAAACCATTGCATCACTGATGAAAATGCTTCTCAGTGTCCTGCATCAAATGGGACTGTAGTGACCTCTTTAGTGATCTGCCCTATCGGTTGGAGCACATTTGAAACACTGAGGTTGTAAGTCTTATCAAATTATGAACAGAGTTGGAATTTCTTTAATAATTTTAATACTACCAAAGCAAATAGAAAACCAGATACATAAGGCACCTGGGTGGTTCAGTCGATTAAGTGTCTGCCTTCAGCTCAGGTCATGATCCCAGAATCCTGGGATGGAGCCCCACAACGGCCTCCATGCTCAGTGGGGAGTCTGCTTCTCCCTCTATCCCTCTCCCCTGCTCATGATCTCTCTCTCTCAAATAAGTAAATAAAATCTTAAAAAAAAAACAAAACCGGATGTGTAGATTTTTTTTTTTATAACAACCTCAGTTTGTCAGCAAATGTGTATGATGTTATCATTTGAGTAATAAGTTAAATAATAGGTGTTCTGGGTTTGAGAAGTTGGTATTTTGATAATATATTCTGGAATATTATTTCTTGGGTGTTAAAAACCACTTTATGTTTCTTGAAAATAAACATATTTAGCCAGGTGATTGTAAAGAGTCCACATAGCTTTGCTCATGTAAATATAATAAACTCAGATTCAGAAATAAGATATGTGAATTTAAAAATTATTTATTGACTCTATTAAATTTGTATTATATATAAAATAAGGTATATAAAGTATACCAAGATGAACTATATATCTGGCCTGCCCTTAATAAATGCCAATCTAGAAGAGGAGCTAAGATATCTATAGAAATAAATTTTGATTTTGTAAAACAAATGATATTTTATAAAAATAACTGATGGTATTATTATAATGGAGGACAGAATTATTGGAGTTATTCTATTTTTATTTGTATTTATTCTGACCCTAATGTATAACACAAGGATATTGTAAAGCAGTTGAAATACCCAATCTAAAATTATTAATTATCAAGTACAAAAAAAGTTCACTCAGTCTTGAAATTTACCATTATAGTTGCAACACAACAGTGAGATCATATTAATGATTTTTTTTTCTTTAAAAATATTTTTTCCTAGGGGTGCCTGGGTGGCAGTCAGTTAAGCATCCCACACTTGGTTTTGGCTCAGGTTGTGATCTCAGGGTTGTAGGATTAAGCTCTGCTTCAGGCTCCATGCTCAGCATGGAGTCTGCTTAAATTTCTCTCTCCCTCTGCCCTTCCCCCTCCTCAAATAAATAAATCTTTAAAAAATATTTTTTCCTAAAAAAACTATTTAAAAATATTTTTTAAGAGCAGGCACCTCTACAATTATATACTGTGTATTCTAATAAAGTGATGTTATATAGAACCAATTTTTTTCCTGAATATTTCAAGGAATTTCATGACAATAAAATGCAGCTTTTTCTGAAATATGAAGAATAGCTATGGAAAAATAAACTATAGATAAGGAGAATGTAAGCAAAAATATCTTTCTTTAGTTGCAGTCACAGATGTATTTTTTTAAATAGGCAAAACATACTTATTAAGGAAATATCCGTGTGTATTTAAGAAACAAAGGATGCTTTAGTGGTCTCTACAGTCTTCAAATGAGAACCCAAAGGTATAGATGAGGGCTAGAGGATTCACAATGAAGTAAAGATTTTGATAAAGTGTCACACCTATCCTTGCGTGAATAGCTTAGGAAAGCAGCAGCCTTTAGTCCTCACTGATAAGCTGGATTGACTTTGGGCTTTGGTACCAAAAAAAAAAAGGCCCTTGACAGTGAACAGAATATTTTGTCTAGAGCCTCTATATCTCCATGCTAAGGATGCTCTACTTATCACCTATTTATGCAATAGGAAAAAAAATGAGCAACTGTATAGCTTCAAAACTTTCCTGTCGACACCGAGAAGAACAGATGGTTGATATCAGTTAAAAGCCAGTCATCTACAGTAGCATTAAAACAGGGCCATGTGTGCGTGGGGGAGAATACATCACCGTTAGAATTCTACAACCTGAAAGAATCAGTTCTATTCTATGAGAAACATTGAAAGGAGGTGCCTTGCACTGATGTCATTGGACTCACGGCTCTTCAGGGTGTGGGAGGTGAAAGTTCTGCAACAACCAAATCCATTTGTATTGGGAGTGCCAATTAGATTGTTAGTTCAGAAGTCTCTCTCTACGACCGTCTCAGGATTTCACTGGGCAAAAATTTACTAAAAGTTGAAGTTTTTTCTTTCTTTTCCATTTGCTGGCAACATTGTACTTTTATATGTTATGAAGAGGCAGTAACTAAAAATTAATGTAGTGAAGTATTTTATAAGTGCTAATATTAAAATATGTTAATTTCCAATTTGAAGTCCAAACAGCAATTTCCTTTTGAATTTTATATTTCGTTATTTGATGCTTAATTCATAGCTTACTTCATTCCACAAAAATATGTTGAGATGGCTTATGGGCAGTAAAATGAAAGTATATTTTAATTAAAAAAATCTTGACCGAGTAATGTCTTGATAAGCTTTTTGACTTTGGTATGTATTTTTGGGGGGGTAAGGCTCAGCAGAAGCAGTCACAATTTTGAAACTGTGTATAAAAATGGCTAGTGCTGGGGCACTTGGGTAGCTCAATCAGTTGAATGTCTATTGATTTTGGCTCAGGTCAAGATCTCAGGGTGGTGGGATTGTGCCCTGAGTCAGGCTCCACGCCCTGATTCTCTCTCTTCCTCTGCCCCTCCCCTGTTCACTCTTTCTCTCTCTCAAAAAATAAAAAATAAAAAAATAGATGGCTAGTGCTATTGCTCAATGCAATTTGGCCATATGACAATGTAGAATGAGCACATTTGGAGCTCAAATCCTGCCATCAAAGACTCTTGTTTTATCTTAAATCACTTGAACCTGGGTTTTCTCATTTGTAAGGTGGAGGTAATGACAACATAATATTAATGGGACTCTAATTTTGCTACTGGATTCTTAGGACACTGAAAGGAAATTATGTAATATATAAACTATGTAGCATTGGTTAAAAGATCCTCATCGTCATCCTAGGTTTGAACTTGACCAGTGTTTATTTGCTTATTTTTTTTTATTTCTCTTCATCCATTTTCAATGGCCAAGTATATTTCTCAATGGTATATATTGATTATAAATTATTTTTATTAAATTATGGCATGATCATTTCTATTATGAATTATATGAAATATTGAATTTGTAAAGAATATATCTTTTAGAGTTTGAAAAGCAATTTGGGCTGCATCTCTAAAATGTAGCAATGTATGCACTTATATTATGGTTAGATGAGGATGACATTGGACAACATTTTTAGATAGTTAATTAAATTCTTTTTTACAGAGATGAAACTTCAATCTTTAATCAAATTCTTGGCCCAAACAGATATTTTACAGGGTAACTTTAGCTCACATTTTTTTTTTTTGAATCTTGATTTAGGTATGTTCTAGCTTCGATGTGAATGTCCTAGAGTCTCATTAACAAAAGGAAGATTCCTCTGTGATTGTCCTTTTTCTCCCTAATGAAGCTTTCTAAATCTCAGCAGTCAAAGGTTTGCTATTTTAGTAGGATTTTATTTTTAATGTTGGGGGAAAATTAAAGTTAGGCTGACTACTTTTAATTTTTTTCCCCTGTCATATTTAGGAAGGGGAAATAAAATGAATATGCAGTGAAAATAAATGGAGTTCCAGAGACCTGTGGCTATTCTCTCATAATAAAGAAAAATGACTTAATTTGGTAACCACTGGAAGTTTTTGTGATGACTATGGTATTTCTAAGACTACAAAACTCTATCAAAATCCATGGTTGGTTGTTGTTGTTTTTAAATTTGTATTTCACTCATATAAAGATTTAGAAAAACCCTCTAAATTTGCAAAAATATTCCTGGGCAATTCTCACTGCATTCAGAATGCAGCTGTTATTAATTTTTAATGGATAGGACAGTGCCTTAGATTCATACTTCTTTTTTTTTTCTTAGATTCATACCTCTTCATGGCAACGGGGGTTTTTAAAATGAAAGAAATTGAGCCCTGTAAAACGTGATGCGGGGAAAGATTTTTCCTCATCTTATGTATACATTTCCACCAGGAAGATACAGGATTTAATATGAAATATTTCAGAGTTATATTTGAACACCTATAGAAGAATATAGGGCATGACACGTGAAAACGAAGCCATGTCAACCATGTCTTGCAAAACATCCTTAGTGAAACTTGTGGAAGCTGGTCAGGTATAATGAGAAGAACACCAGAGTTAATCAGAAGCCCTCCCTTCTCATTTAGAAAATGAGAATAAAAATATCTTGGAACTAAATAATTCTTGAGGGAACACAGATGTAAAATATTTTGTAAAATTGTCAGCTATTATTTGATGTTTGCCTCAGGCACAGATCTGGTGTGTCTCTTCCAGATCTGAGCCCCTTAGTGGCTTCCTGCTCAGCCCGGGCTTTGGCCAAAACTCCTTGACCTGGCATGGCATTCACATTGTGAGCTGGACCCATGTCCCCTTCTCAATCTGATCTCTCATGTTTTGTTTCCTCTATACCTTATGCCCTGGCTTTAACTCATTAGGTTAACTAATTTTTCTCTGCCTGTGCTTTGTACTTACTTTTGCCAATGTTCCAATTTTGTCTGAAATATTTTCAGTGTGCTGAAATCCCCACTTAAGTGGAGATTTATCTTAAGTCCTCCAGACTGAATTCCCCCTTTCTTCATATGAGTTCCTAGTTCAGTCATAACAGGTCACCTGCTATTAGTGGTACCTGTATTATTCCTTTTGATAGACTAGGAGCATTTTGAGGGTCAGATTTATGTCTGACATATTTTGGTACAACCCCACGAAACCTACCACTTTTCCACATATCAGTGATATTTAGAATATTTAATGAATCAAACTATGGATTGTGTGAGTTGACTTGAAAAGTTATAAGAATGAACTGAATACCTAAGTAAGCAGACAGTATACATATTTTCATTTATTATTTAACATGAAAGATATTTATTATATTACATCAAATTAAAAATACCTACTTGACTTGTCACACTATCAAAAGAGAGCACAAGGTAGAGCAAACCTAATGGAAATTTTTATCATCTTTGCTTATCTGTCTCATCTGAGAATTCTTAGGGGGAAGTTATTAAATTATTATTCATCAATGCAAAGAACAAAGCTGTACTGATTGAAGACAAGTGTGCAAAGAGATATATGGCTTAATATTGTTGTCAAGTATGTATAACAACAATTAAAATAGGTGAATCTAATGCTTTTTAAAAGTTACATATGTGAAAAGAGATACTTGAGACCACCCTCAAGTGAAGTTGGACCTATCAGATATATCTATCAGTATCCAAAGAATGTTTAACCTTCAAGAATGCAGATTAGAAAGATTTGATGACAACACAGTTTGAAAGAATAATAAAGGAAGAATAATTTTATCATAGATCAGGGGTTGGCAAACTTTTTCTGTAGACCAGATAGTAAATATTTTTGACCCATGTGAATCCTATGGTCTCTGGGGCAACTACTCAGCTCTTCACTGCAGCCTAAAATCCACCATAGACAATACAGAGATGAATAAGCATAGCTGTTTTTCAATAAGACTCTATTTACAAAAGCAGATAGCTGGACTTGGTCATGGATGATAGTTTGTCAATTTCTTAGAGTTTTGGTTATATGGAACTGGCATGATGATGAACTAATTTTTAAATTGTTTTATGCAACACAAATTAATTACCATGAACAGTCACATTAATTTCAATGTTGTGAACTTTAAAAAGAGCCATAAAATAAACATAAGCTGAGACATATAGATTTTTATTTTTAACTGCCCATAAGAGTTAAATAAGGAAATTAGGGTATGTTGAATCATTAGTAAAGTATTTCTTAAACTGTGTTTCATTGAACTCTTATGAACTTTAAGATGTTAGTAGATGTTCTGAGGAAAAAGTTTTCTTCTGTCACATAAATTTGTGAAATCCTGTATACAGCTTAGTGGTAATAGTAGTAAAAATGTCAGGTATCTTTTATGAATCCTTTATTGTATGCCAAGTAGTTTCTACTATTATCTCTCTTTGAGAGGTGTGTACACTAAAACCTACAGAGGTAAACTAATGCACACCTAGGTCACTTGGCTGGTAAGTGGTAGGGCCTACTCTAAAATCCAGTTTTCACCTCCCTGTCAAGCTCATAGTTGTTGAATAATACATACTGACTCTCAAACAAACCTTTTAAAAATGCTCAAGGAGTGTCAATATACTAATGTACTCTTCACTTTTCTAAGAGCCATTAAAGGATACATCATTTCTCAGATTTACTTGACCATGAAAAGAAATCAGAAATCCTTACTAAGAATATTACAGAGTGCTGGCGTTCCCTAGAAAAGAGTCTGGAAAATTCTACATTCATCATGACAGTGATTCCCAGATCTAGCTGATCATTAGAATAATCTGGGAAACTTTAGAAACACATAAATTTAAATAATTTCAATCAGAATTAGAGATCAAGGAATCTGAATTTCTGAAACATTCTTTCCTGAGATAATACTGATCATATGCCAGTTTAGGGATATTCCTTTGTTCTAATGCCATGGAACTAGAGATTTTTTATACCTCAACCATTTTTCACATTTCATTCCTGCCCTATTATGAGAGGCAGGTGCTTGCAGAGTGACATCAAGAACATGAATCCTCAGTTCCTAAAATCACCAAATACATGGCAAGAACAGCTAATTTTGTTCCTTTGTTACTTCCTAGTATAAAGTAGTATCCATGAAAATAAACAGGTATTGTTAATCTAATGGGATTTTATTTTATTTTGGCCTATATTACTTGGTTTAATTATAGGATTTTTCATATTTAGACAAAGGATCCCTTTTTTAACAGAGCCTTTGCAAACTTAGATTCTTTTTTGCAAATTGTATTCTATCTATGTCAGATACTGATTTTAGATATGCCAATATTTTATTGTTCTTGTCTACTTATAACTCTGGGTTGTCATGGTGATAGGTCCTGATATCACATTTCTATAGACAATTAGCTGAAATAAATCTGCATCCAACAGATTTATTGGAAAGGAAGATGCAAATGAGTGACATTTTCTTGTTAAACCTGAAGATAGTAAAATGTAAAAAAAAAAAACCACACAGGACAGCAATGTATTAATACTATTTTGCAAATAATGAGCTATGTCATTATGGTCTTTTCAGTAAGTTTCAGTTGGCCTTTATCATCTATAAAATAAGGACATTAGACAAAATAATTTCAAAGTTTTTTTTAAACCTAAAATTCTATGGTCAACTCTTAAAAGTAGCAAGGATCTTAATTACAAAAAAGAAACCATAATGCTTGCCTTTATAAATAGAAGAATACATGCAAACTCATATACTAGAAATCCAGCCTCATGCCAAGAAGTAACAATGGTAGTCAAGGTCAATATTAAACTAATTAAAAAAAAAAGCACAACAAAACTTTGAGCAGGTAGAATTAAGTTACAAACTGATATGTAATACTATAATTTTCAAGTTCTCAATGCTATTAATTTCTTATGAGACATATATGATAACATCATTGTATCTATCCTATAGTTAGAACAAATAAAAGTATTTGAGTTTTGTCTATGGTCACACGACACAATGAGGGAAAAATTAAAAGTTGGGTTCAGAGGACTTTTTTCCACTTTAGATAGCTTTCTACAGGCATAAAATAATATCATCTGAAAACTTTTTTAAGGGATAAATGATTTTTCTTGTTACTTTAGTACTTTATTCACTGTTTTCATGGTGTCATTAAATCCTTGCAAAGAAGGCTTTATTGTGATATGCGATATAGCAGGCTGGAGGCAAGGGGATCCACAAAGGACAGTGTGTTCGAGTGAAATTACTGATGCTAATCAGCAGTGATGATAAAAGTCCAAAGTACAGATTCTAAAATAAGCCGGTCTCCAGTTAATAATGGCTATTTTTGAGAAGGATGCCCTGGATAAGTCAACCTACTGATCACTTCAAACCATCTCTTAGTTATTTGTTTCAAGCTCTTCCTGGAAACGTTGGCAAAGTATAACTAAAAAAATAAACCAATAAATTTTTCTTGTGCTGCCCTTCATTAAACACACTGATGTATAAATCAAGTTGTAGAAAAACAAAACTAAGCAAAAATATGGTCAGAGTGAATAAGGAGGAGTAGAAACAAAGGATTTACCTAATCTTAAAGTAAGATTTTCTTCAAGTAAGAACATTCCTGGTCCCTCAAATTTCTTTCACACACACACACACACACACACACACACACACACACACACACACACTCAAATCACTGCAGGTATGGAACAATTTCCATTGAAATTATGTATGTTAGAATAATCTACACAATTAGCATAAAATACGTAGACTTGAGTTATGAAATAAGATGTGAAAAATAGAAAAGAATATGCTTGCTAATATCATACCACTGACTGATTATGTATTTTGGTGAGTAAAGCCACCATTAAAAACAGGCAAATTTCAAACGTATCCAAAGTCTTGTACAATTGGAGTGAAAGTTTGAGAGGGAGACTACCAGGTCTTTCTTTTCAGTTTCATTTTCTTACACTGTTGGAGAGTAAGGAGTGGGCAGCAATGTCTATAAACAGCTGATGGCTGACCTCAAGTCTGAGGTAATCACTAAGAGTGACAAGCTCTGCAAATCTCAGATGTGGCTGCAAATCAAACACTGATCACCCCCTGTGCACGGAGCACAGAAGCCCAGTCACAAATCTCTGTAGTCATACTTATCACACAGTTATCACCATTAACAGCAGCATCTTGCAACATGAAGGACAGCAATAAATATCGGTGGGTGAGCATGAAAAACTATCCCTACATACAGCTAACCAAAGGGCTAGCTGACCATTAGTTCTCTTAAAATTTTAAGCAAGAGATTTTTTTCTGACTAGAAACAGACCATTTTATCCCATTCAGGGGTTAACTTGGAAGCCATTTATTCTTAAAATTCTACTCCCTCACGCTAAAGGTGTTGAAAGAAGAGGTTCATTCCCAATTATCCCAAGCTTTTGAAAAAACAAATTATTTTAAAAATCTGATCTGCTCCCTTTTAGTGAAGTTCTACAGAGTTAAAAAAATGCCAACTGAGAACAATATAAAAATAATGAGAAAGGTGAGAAGAACTTTATAAATTTAAGTTTTAACAAAATTGTCTTCTAATCTCTGAAATTGGTCAGAGATTATACAAATTAAGTAGAGGTTTCGCAGTTGCTTACAAAGATGGGAATTCTCCATGGGGAATAGCCACTTTGTTCTTCATGCTGGGGATGACCCTCCGATGAGCAAAAGGCACTACTGAGTAGCATTACTTAATTTTTGTTATTTTATAGAAACTTGAAAGGAGAAGCCATTCCTGAATTCACTCAAAGGCAATTTTAACATTAAAAATCACAACATACTCTGCAAAACAGAAACTGTATTTTGCAAAGTCAACACTTAATGAAATTAGTCTTCTCAACTTCCCGGCAATGATCCTCACTTATCTTTGATGTATGAAATTATGATTTTTCTAGGACTTTCTTTGGATGGACTCTTACAAATATCCCTGGTGACCCCTTTAACCATTCGTAGGGAATTTGTAAACTCTCTCTTGGAAAAAAATCTTTAAAAAGTCCCACTCATATTCTCAAAATCTACTTATTTCTCTGTTATTACAATAAATAAAACCTTAATGCCTCTGGAAAGATGCATTCTGTACCCCTTTGCTTAGCACAGAAATCTTAGTTTCTATGCCTTTCATAGAAACTGATGCAATGGCAGAGGGTGGGTGGGATGCAGTGAACTGTGTTTCTGTAAAGTGTTAACTCAGTCCCTCAACTGGGATTTCTTCACAGCTTCCATTTTTTCCTGTTCTTTCATATATTTGATCATTAGTTCCTGGTACATGTTGCCTTTCATTCTTTCTCCATTTAAAAACAAACCAATATCAAACAGATCACACAGAACTAAATTCAATAATCCTTTCTACCCAAACACTTTCACAGATTTAATATTACCATATTGGATATTCCTGTTGGGGGCACAGATTAGTGAGAAAGCTCGAAAGCCTGTCTTCCTGAGAATATACCCATTGAAGGCAAGTCAATCCTAAACCTTAACTGGCATTGACATTTCTTATAGGGTGTGATGATATGGCAAAATACTACAAGTGATTATTTTTCTGTCCACTTTGCTGCTTTCTTCAAGATTTAAGTATTAAATTAAATTCTAGGGCAAAAACTAGGCAGCTTACCCCAGCATGAAAACATGTTTTCTTAAAATGACCACATACATAGAAAATATGTAGCATGAGCACATGATTCAGAACACTGAATCTTTTAAAAATAAAAATAAGCCACCTAATCAACTATTTTGGCTTAGAGGGGGAAAAGCACAAAGGTCAGTGCCCACAAGAGTAAAGGCAGGTCGTGGGCAAATCCAAATCCTGAATTAGGGACACTGGGTGTTGCCTATAGAAAATCACTTTAAAATGCAACAGGCTATGCAAAGGCTCTTTCAGCTGTGTATAGTATAACCTTCAGTGTCTGACCTAAACTGAATCAGTGTAAGTTTCAAAGTATTAAAAAAATCCAAAAAGGCTAATTCTTTCTGAGTGAGAGTTATAAAAATACTGAGCAAAATAAATTATTTCTCCCTTTGGGAAACACAGCATGAGATAGTTAACTACCAAGCCAAAGCTGATAGAGTCTATGTTTCCAATCAACTTTTTTTTTTGTAGTAAATGCTATTGTAATTTATTATTTATGGTCCTTATGTCTTAAAAAGTATGTTCCAGTGTCATTTTGCCTGGGTATACATAAAAGAAAGATGAGGGAACCTACTATACAGTGACCTTTATCTTAATACAATATTACCAGAACACTGAAAAATTTAGAGTTTTCAAAAAGAGTAGAGAGAAATCCATTTTCAAAGCTTGAATCAGTAAAAGTTGAAAAAAATCTTTACAAATAACATTATTCTTCCCATCAGTAGACACATGTGGATCAATTTACATTTGAATATAGTGGTAAGAAGAGATTAAGGGACATATGTTTTACAACTATATAAGTGAGACAGAGCAACTGTTTTAACCCACTGGGTGGTCATTGTAACACTGGTGTGGAGATGAAATCCAAGATGAGCCTTGGTTGGAAGGGGTAATGAGGAGGAGGAGAAAGCAAGATGGAAATGAGCAAATGTGTCATCTTTAAGGATCCAAAGATACTCTTTACCTGAACTTTGAGTGCTTCTTTAATTAAAAGGAAGAGATCAACATATAAACAAGAAGAAACTAAGGCATTTTAAAGGAACTCTAGCTTTTTTATTCTTTGGGTTTAATTAAGATCTGACCTATTATGTCATTCATCAAAAATGTATTGAATGCCTGTTATGTGGTTCACATGGTGCTGGGGTTGGGAACAGGAAAAAACACTGTCCCTAGCCTCAAAGAGTTCACTGTCCAGTGGGAGAGACAGATGGTTTCACATTCTGTTATTGCAGTGTGATCAAGGCAGTAGAGGTGGTAAAGAGCTTAGATTCTTCAGTCAAGCTGCCTAGATAGGAATCCTAGTTCTACTGCAGAGCTGTGTGATGTTGGACAAGCTACCGTACACTTTGGTTCTTCAGTTTTCTTATCTTTAAGACAGTGCTAATTAAAGTATCATCATCATAGTGTTATTATGAAATGAAATAAGTTGTAATACCCATAAAGGTCTTGATAGTATCTGGCTATGACTTCTGTTCCTGTTTATAATGGTGTGTGTAGCATGCTGTGGGAACAGAGGAAAGGTGTGAGACCCAGCCCAGGATGCAGCATAGAGTAGGGCTTTCCAGTTGAGGTGAGATTTAAATGGGGTTTTGAAATAGCCTAGTAGGACTTACACAGGTATGCAATGGTGAAAAAGTATAAGACAGCATTGCAAACGTGCAGGGAAGAGAAATCACTTAGAGTTTGGATACTTGGAGAAGTCAATGAGTAGAATTGAGACTATAGTAGGGAATTTAGGTTTTTATGGTGAAGACTCCCCTGTTTTTATCCTCATGCATGCTGGTCATCTCATTCTCTTTTCTGCAACAGCCCTACCTCCTCAGTCATTAATTTCTTCACCTCTATCCAATTCTACACTTGGCTACAAGGTAATCTTGTTCAAAAAACACATTTAACTAGGCCATCTCTATGTAAAACCTGCATTTTATCCCTTGTTATTCTTTAGACTGAATTTAAATATTTTGGCCTGGTATTCAAGTTCTTCTCTCTACTCTCCAAAACATAAGAGACTTTTAGCAACATCCAGCTTCCTGTTATCCCCATCTCCCCCCTCTTTGCAGATTTCATACTAATCTCTGATCTTGCTCGAGAATTCCTCTTTGGAATTTTAATCTATCCAGATCAATTTGAATTACTTCCTTAAGAACAGGCTCAACTTTGATCATGCTGAAGAAAAAGAAGGTTTGTTTAACCAAACCTCACACCATGTTGATATGCTTCTGACACCACAGTGCCTTAGTGTTGAGCTTCACAATCACATACTTTACTTTAAACTGCTTTTTCCCTCCATTCTCTTTCTATCTTGTTCTTTCCTTCCTTGTGAGTGGAGATTTTGCCTTCTAGGTATCTTATTTTCCAGTGTATGTACATCTACAGTATCTTGTACACCAAATAGTCCCAAAATGTTTGTTGGATGAATATATTATATGTAAAAATGTATAAAACCTTCTTAATAACATGCCAAGATAATTATGTGAAAGTTCCATATATCTTTTGAAATTAGTTACTTGTCTCTTGCAAGCTAAATTGGAAGAGAATCAAGATGATATTATGGCTGATATTTACTTAGATATATATAGTTCACATAGATAAGTAGAACATTTATAAAAAGTATTGGAATTCTTTCAACTGAGTGACTTTTAAAGATGAACTTCCATTATAAGATGTAGGTGAAGACATAAAGGAATTGTGAACTTAGTGTAAATCCCTGGACATTAGAGTTTTAGAGGAAGGGAATAACCATTTAGTCAGTATCTGTGGTGTACCAATCATCACAAGGCTGCTATTTTTTTCATAAATTATCTCATTAACTCTTTCTAATATCTCCTCCCAAGGAAAGTAATTATTATGATGGCCCTTTTATAGCCAATGCCACCGTGGCTCAAAATCTTAAGGAGTCCTTTCAAAATATTACATCTACGTGATAAATCTGGGATTTGAATCCATATCTGACTCCTGAGCCCAAGTTCTCTGAGAGGTTGTTAGAATGGCAGTATTTAGAGGCAGGTTAAATAACCTGACAATTTTGGACAAGTAACAAACTCTTGGACCTGGTTCTTCATTGTTATGAGCTTGCCCAAGATAATCTCTATAGTTCTTATAATTCTAAATCCTTGTGAAAAAGTAGAAACTGTTTTCTTTCATTCCTTTTTTGAAAATTACATTTTAAAAATCTCATGGCATAGAGAGGTGGAAAAGTTATGCACATCAATGCGTTGTATATTGACTATAGCAGGGACATATAATTAGAGCAAAGTATTAACTTTTTCTTTATATATCTCTTATTGTTTGACATAGTGAAATAGATATTACCTTTGTAATAAAATAAAAATCTAATAGAGGAAAAACTGTAGCATTTTTAGTAGTGAGTTAACTAAATTCAAATAATCAGTCTCTAATTTATTAAATATTGATGACCAAATTATATAAATCTCAGAAATTTTATTCAATGTACTTTTTTGCTTGGGTAAGGCTATTCTACAGTGTCTCTTTGCATTCTACTCTCAATACGTATGCACGTTAGAGAGGAGAGTGACGTGATTCTAGAATCAAATTGTGTTGAGTAGTTGCATTTACTTTCATTACTCTAAAAGTGAGAATAGCTAATGTCAAAATATATCCAATATTTTAGGGACCATAAAGCTGTTAATAAATGTACTATACTGTTAACTATTATTTGATATAATGATAATTTTACTAGACTTTCAAGCCTTTTACTTCTCAATATTGTGCAACAAAGTAGGATAATACATGAAAGAGAAAAGTCTAGAATGACATTTATGTATAAGAAAGTTGAATACAATAATTATTAAAATTCCCTTCATGTCCTAAGAAATCTAGTTAAAGTGATTGGGTATTCTTGGGTAGATTACAACTGGTTTGAACCCATAACCTGGAATGGACCATGCAATGAAATGCCAATACATAAAATACTCTGATCATGATCAGTTTAAACCTTTTTTTCCCACATATTGTTTTTTTCCAGCATTTGACTATTGTAGAGAAGGAAGTTGGATTAGTGCTAATAACTGAACATTCTTCTTTCAGTCACACTGAAAACTGTCTGTATCTTCTTTTGCTTATAAGGTTCTGAGCACCTTTCACAGAACTTGGTTAGATGAAATGAAAATCTTTCATATCAAGCCATCAGTATGACAGACACTCCAAGGCACAAACTGCCATTACATTTAGGGAGAACATTTTGATATAATAATTTATACTTTCAGGGTTCAGATCTGGCTTGTAGGACATCCTAATTAAAACTAGCCATTTGAGAAAAGAGACAAAAATGAACTCCAAATTACTTAAAAATATAACACAAGCATAAAAGAACAACTATGAAATACTATGGACACTGGAAAAATAGTCTTTTTTTTTTTTTACTACCTTTGACAATGGACTATGACAAAAATTTAGTTCTCTTTGGGGTCCTGCAAGCAAAAAAATCTAATGAACAGAGAACAGAATGGGGTTGGTGCTCTACAACAAGTAGGCCCAATGCATATTCTTAATATATAGACCACAGATAAGAGGTGTGTCCCAGTGGTACTTGCATTTCCACACACTAAATATAATGCTAGACTATAGTTAAATGACTCCAAATACAGTCTAATAAGCCACACACACATAAAAAAAACCCTCACAATATTTAAACATTAAATTTAAATAAACACATAGCCTACAAAGAATTGTTTCCCTCAGAAAACATATTTTGTAATAATACAGAAGAAATAATTAGGGGCAAAAAAAGGTGTTAAGCATGCCCAAAATACTTCTGAAGGAAGAGATTATTGTGAAACCTTAAAGATATTGATCAACAAGTCAATTGGTTATTTGTTGACCACAGTGGTACTTAGGCTAATTGGAATCATAATGTAAAGGGAAATTAAAAAATATGTTTTTCCAACTTTAATTTTAATGTAGTAATCTACTAAGTGTGTGGTGTGAAAAGTTAGTATTCAATAAATATGGAGGGTAACTCATACCTTAAATTCCTCCAAGATTTTGTAATTTTTCCCATGATATTCACAAAAGTTTTTCACTTCTTTGCACTCAGGACAGCATCCATTGTGTTCCACTTTAGTACACTTTGGGTGAATTTTAGGGCATTCTGGCTGATCACAAACAGGTCCATCCAGAGCACAGACACATGGACAGTTGGAATGCCCTGGGAAAAATCGTTCTCCCAACTTGTACACAAAGCCGCTGTCATCCACACACCCTTTCCCTCGATAGTCATCAAAGATCAGATTGTCATTACTGGAGGCCTGGTCACCTTCATCAGCAGGATAGTCTTCATGACTGATGGCAGCAGAGGTGACCAATCCAAGGATGACCAACAGAAGTATGCAAGCTTCATGAATATGAAGAGCCATCCCCCTCCTCAAAGGCTTCTGGATGTGCTCCTAATATTAAATATAATCAGCTCCTTCCATGGGAATACAAGAGGGGTAGGCTGAAAATAAATATTTAAAAAGAACAATTTGACATATATAAAGATAATATGGATTTATGTAAGCCCATGTTCTTAACCTGTTTATCTGGGATCTATCTGGAAGACACTAAGACCTTAAATAAACTAAGTTCATGCAACTATCTACATTTCATTATGAAGTTTGGAGAGTTTATTCTTGGCAATATATGCATTGAAATGTGTCCTTTATTTCACTTAGGAATCTTAAGCTCCAATTTACCTTCTGAATTTCAAAGGTCTGGCTTTGTTTAAATTGTAAGAAGTGGTTTTACTGAGCCTTAAAAGGTGATTTACAAATAGTTACAAATGGCTCAAGAATGTTTGAATTCACATTCTCTGTTGTTCTTTATCACAAAATTAGTCAGTGATAGAATGTATATGCTATAATTATCTGTATAAAAACTAGGAGATTAGTGAGAAAACATCTACTTCTAAAAGAAAGGGAAGAGACCAATAGTTGAATATAAATTATAATTGAGATGAGCTAGTATAAAGGCCTTCCTACTTCTTCACTCCCATAACTGGAGAACAACAATGATGTCAAATGGGTTACTTGTTTCAGAAAACATAAATCTGGATTTTGAAACATAACTAGGAAGAAAAATAGTGCAACCATTTCACAGTGAATAAGAGAAAAATTTAATAAATAGTATGAGAACTCCATATATTGAAAATGATTTATTAAAAATAAATTTATTTGTATCATTGCCCACAACTTTATTTTACTCAGGAAGTAAGCTCCTAGTGGGCAGGAAAGATGTACCTGTGATTTTTTTTTTTAATGGCAACTTGAGTCTAGTATTCATGGAATACTATTTGAATTAATTACTTCAATATAAAATCTGTACAATTCACAATGTCTTGAGAATATACCTTTCTTTTGACATCCCAAACATATTTGCATTTAGTCAATTTGCACAAAAATGTCAACATAAAACTGTTTATTGAAATTCCTTAAAATAATAATGTGGTGTTGCCATTCACAGAAAACATGCCTGATTAATTTGGTGACATTGACTCTTATAAGCTTCATTTAGTGTTAGTGCTTGGTGTGGAATATTGGTAGTGGGCTCTTATTTAAATGTTTAGAGTGACTAACTCATACAAAGGCTCTGGGGAAACTGTGACTTTAGAGAGTAATAGATAAGAAAAAGTGTCAGATAGTTCATCTGTCTATTTAAATGCTATTGGCTTTATGCCAATATTATTAAGACTGTATATAGGACATTTTCAGATAATTTAAAAATGTTGTTTGTTGGTATATTTTCAGAATATAATGAGTGATGATAAATCATCTCTTCAGTATAACATACAGATGATAATTCAAAAACAAGATAAAGATGGCATAAGGACACTTCAACTATTATTTTTGCATTTTAAGTAAGATATGCAAATTATCTTATGCAAAGTAATAGTAAAATGGAAGGTAGTATATTTATGCCCTCCTTTAGAGAAAACTGCTCTATGATATTAGAATTCCTTTTGGGTAGGTAATGATAAAAGGGATAGATTTATTTTAAAATATGTCAAAAATAATGAGTCATGACAGAACAAAAACAAATGCAAACCTATAATTCTACTTGAGAAGCTGGAAGCTCCTTGACAAAGCATTTTTTTCTCTTAAATTACTACAGAGGCCACAAACATAACAGAAGCTTCCGACAAAAGCATAAATATATTTTTACTGATTAAGCCATGCATTTATACATCTCTCACATATTTAGAAAGTTTATCTCGGAAGCAAGGAAGCTATTGTGCTTCCTTATAATATGCCAGTAGTGTCTGCCAATACATGCGAGATAAGCCATATAAAATACACATATCATTCTGCTTCAAAAGGACATAGACAGAAATTGATCTCTTTGCAAGCTACAGGTAGGCATTAATATACCAAGTTGTGGTAAATGTAAACTTAAAGGTAAAAATAAGGGTGTAATATGCACTTTATATAAACCTTAAATATGCTTTTATTATATGAAATACATTTTTAAATATGCATGGAGAAAACAAGGTTTTCTTTTTAATATAACAAAGTTCTTAGGCTATTAAAAAATCCCTTTTCATAATTGAGCTGCTCTAGTGTAGTTAAAAACACTCTATAAGAGAAGAAATATTAGAGAAATGAAATAAAATGTTTATCTGAAGATTTTTAATAAGTAAGCAAACATTGCTAAACTGAGGATCACTTTCCAGCTAAACTTTCCCCCCTCCCCATATGCTACATATGATTTAAAATGACTGCATCTGTTTCTTTGAGAAAACAAACATAACTCATGTCATAAGATACACTTACCTAATCACTCTGGAGGTTAATGGTGGTGGTGGGAGTCATAGACCAATATAAACTAAAAGATCAGGTATGTTTTAGGAAAGCAGTTCCTCTTTAATTATCCAAAGAACACATTTTCAGGCATGAATTAAAGGTAATCCATTCTCTCTACCTCCCATTTCAAAACACAGTCAAGAAGCAGTCTCCCGCCCTTCCAGAGAGAAACACAGCAGACACACATAAGAAATATGCTTTGGACCTGTCTTCAGAATTCAAAGCAAGAAGCGATGCTGGTCCTGTAGAAATCCAGACCCCAGTAGCAGAATCATGTTGAACTTATTTTTAGCATTTTTCTCAGATCCTTCTATGAAATTTACCGGCTGATTACGCCTCCTCCACACATGAGTTCACTTACACAGTGTTTGGTACGGCAGTAGAGGTGATTTGGCTAGGCTCTGAGGATCACAAACAGCAATAGCATGCTGTAGCTTAAAGCCCACTCCGCTGGCAGTACCATCAGCATCATCCACAATATGTTGCTTGAATCCCCTCTTACACACCAGAAAATACTAACTGTGGACGTGAAGGAAAGGAGCAACTTTAGCTGGGTTTCTGCATCACTGAGAGCAGTTTGCAGACTGCTGATTTGGAGCTCATTCGCAGGCAGCCGGGAATTCCTCAGCACCACGGACAGCGCCAACAACTGGCTTCTGAGACCAGCTCGGTCGAAATCCAGAGCTGCTTCTTTAGACGAGGCTAGAGTGTTCTCTAAGGCAGTTGCACTTTATACAGCCGATGCATGCATTAAGAGTGGGAAAGACATTTTACACACGAGATACTTATTGACATTGAAATTACAATAAAAAATACAAGACATTGTAATTATACCTAAAGCATTCTTAGGTGGGCTGCAGAGATGAAAGTTCTGGAAGAGCATTGCATTTAGATTTAAGCCATCTGCAGTCTTGATTATTATTAATAGATAAAGCATAATCATTGTCAAAGAATCTGTGAAAATGTATGCTCTCCGATTCTATTTGACCCTTTGGTTGCAGAAAGACTTTCTCCATGCTACATGATTAAACTTCAGGTCTTCCTGCAGCTTGGATTTGATTTAAAAAAAAAAAAAAAGTAGCCCTGTTCTCCTGCAGTTTGTTCTCTAACATTCAAAATCAGTCTCCTGTAATTCATCTAGTCTGTCATTAGGCGTCATTGTAAAGCTGTTTCTTTCAAGCCCCTAGCAAAGATGCTCTGTCTCTAAATTCTTATCAAAATGAAAAAGAAATAAAGACCCAGACACAAATAAATGAGCAAAAAGTTATTTTTTTATTGGTAACAGTACGAGCACTAAAATACATGTCCACAGCATGTTTTAAAGCAAACTGTAAATGTTACCTGCTGGCATATTTAACCAGATATTTCCTGGTTTGGGACTGACTACATAAGGTATTTTCAAGCCTTAAAGGGAATGCCGTCGGCAGTGAGATATGCTGACCATCAAGACCACGTTCGAACAGTGCCGTCAGAGCCTCCGGAAAACAAATACTCTCCGTCATGAGAAAACACGACTGTGTGAGCCTCACTCTCGTGGCCCATCAGTTTGTGAATCTGCCCTGATTTAAGATCTAGCAAATGGATAACCCCACTGCCACTCGCCTGAGCTAAAACTCGACCTGAGAGAGAGAGAGAGAGAGAGAGAGAGAGAGAGAATATCAAAGTTTAATTTCAAGCAGTCCCAGTTTCTAAGCAATGGAATACACAGTTTTGTTTCAATTGTAATTCAATAGACTCATCTTATATTAGATGTCAGTCGTTAAATATGAGCTCTCATTTGTATAGGAAGTAATTCCAGTCAAAATTAAGACATGTCAATGATTATAAAAATTTAAAATAAGGAAGTAAAGCCTAATGCCCCACCTATTTTATCAAATGCCCTCCTAGTCTCCTTATATTTGGGATTAATAACTAATTTTGAGAAGATGAGGGGGAAAGCAGCTAAGTAATAGAAGTTTCTTTTTCAAGTGAATTATTTGTGAAAAAATGTCCAAAGCATAGGTTTAAAATCTATGTCCCTATATAATGGGCAACTTACATGTTAAATTTTGCATTATACTTTGACTTGTTATAATTATGCTAAATCTTTAGTTATAATAATATACATTTATGCTTTAAAATTATGACACTTATGAACTTTTTTTTGGAGTTGAAGTGAAAATAAATACCTCCAGTTCAAGGATGACTTAGGTTTTTTTACTCTAATTTAAAATTCAAAATTCTGTTAAACTAAGTTTATATTACATAAGAGCTAAATATAGTACAGAGTATTCTCAATTTTTATACTGTAAAATTTTTAGTGAATAATTTCCTTCAAGTGAAAAATATATCAGCAATCCAATTCTAATGCTTTTATTAAGGAAGTCTGGTAGCAAACTATCAGGGAATTTAGAGATAAGCAAAAATAATGAAATATGTTTACATAAAGTCAGTATGTGGGGCAAAAAAGTATGAGAATAGGACTATCCATGGGATTATCTAATCATACTTAGAAGGTATATTATCATTCCAGTAATAATATTTAAAAGTGGTTAAACTGCCAACGTGCTAGATACTAGATTTTGTACCTGATGTGAATAATTTCATATAATCCTTGCAAGATCTAATGATAAAATAATATTAATTTCATTATATGGATGAACAAAGAGAGGTTTAGAAAGGTGAAGTAGCTTGCTCAAGAGGAGGTATGCATGATATGGAGGTATCGAGGGAGGTATCATTAAATCACAGTCACTTTGAATCCAGAGCCTGGGCTTTTAGTCTTGTGTTTTCCACACCCAGCATGGTATTGTTATCAAAGATGCCTTCTTGACAGATTTTAAGTAGGTGATATATTGTGAAAATAAAATTTGTTTCACAGTAAAAATTCTTTAATGATGTCATCAAAGTCACAGTGAAATATTTAATCACAAATTATACCCCAAAATATCATGAGTATTTTGAAAACAGAAAAGTTATAAAAGTAAAGCTAACCATGATAAATATGGCCTATTTGCAAACCTTTATAACTACTGGGCTTTTTCATCTAGAACAAAACCTGACACAGCAAAGATCCTTAGGATGGATTAGAGTGTCCAAAGAAGCAAATGTGAATATTTATTATAAACCCTCTTCTACTAAGTCTTTGCTGACAGAAGCATTACATATGGATTCTACTTCTAGCCTCATTCTATAGACAACTGCTGTTTGTGACTTTCCTAAGAGTCAAACAAATACCTTTTTGCTTGTAGTTTTCATACAACAGATAGGAAGGGGGTAAATATTATTTTCTATTTTTGAAATGAAACAGAACCAAAGCTCATAAAAAGGAAGATTTAGCTTTAAACCATTATCTTTTGTTGAAGTCAAATCTGTAAAAATCATAATTGTAAACATTTATAAAGGTTCTTGGTAATTTCTGAAAGTTCAATAAAATAGAGAACATAATATTAGAACCTAATGATAGGATTATATAATTCAGCACCATGCCTCAGGTGTTTCAAAAACTTGTGTTTGATAGAACAGACTTTAGTAAGTTAATGGTGAGGTTTTTCAGGTTTACTTGAACTCATTTACAGAAGATTGCAAGATTGTGATTATATATATATTAACTTATTCCTAAAATGTGTATAAATTTATAATCATGTTCAACTTTATTTAAAGTATATGGGATTATTACATGGCATACAATGTCTGACCTAAAATTAGCTTTACTGGGAATTGAGCTAAACCCTTTCTAGGCTAGAAGATTTTCAGAATTACTTACCAGGATGGGTCAATTACTATATTAGTATCTAGTGGGTGTGAGAGAGGTGGCACTCTCAAAAAAAAAATTACAGTATTATTATTGGTAGCATCTCTAGAAAGTGGAGTATTTACAGACATGTTTACAGGTATCTCTCTAAATATCCTGGTGATTGACAATGAAAAATAAATCAGAATATAAATCATTTGTCATCCCAATGCAGAGTCTTAATGACAAATTTGAAGAAGAACATTTATCTACAACTTGGTCAATGGAATAAAAATCTGGTACAGATAAAATTTTTAGCAGTACCACGAGAATTTATAAAAACTTGTGCTAATGTTTATGTTAAAGTTAATATGCCTCCTTAAAAATGTGAAATAACAAAAAATAAGTGATAAGTTATATATTTATACTTTATTTTATTAAAGTGTTATAACACAATTTAACCAAAACAATTGTCTTGTAACATGTAATTACTGAATTGTTTAAAAGGCAATTTAGCATAGTATTCTAACAAGAATAATTATACCAAGGTATGAATGCACATAGTCCATTAATATCACATAGATTGAAAATATCTGATTAAAAAACATAATCAACATTGATTTAAAAATAGAAATAGCCAAGTTGATTCATAAATGTATTTTACAATAAACTATAAATATTTGAATATTATATAAAAAATGACTTGCTTCTCTTCTTTTGTTAACATTTAAGTTATTAGGATAACCAAACTTCACAGAATGGGAACAAAATAAGCAGGCTGGGGAGAAGAGTAACATAATTTTGTGATTGCTATTCTTTCATATAAATAACTCAGTGTATATCAACAGCAAGTGCTTATGACTATCTCTTCACATATCTCTGAAAAACTTAATCAATTCTTGTTTTTATTTACCAAGATTTCAAAATACTTTATTGATTAAATCAGCATCTTTTTTGATGACCAATGGGGTTTGAATGAAAATTACATGTGTTGCTCTCTATTTTACTCTATTGGACGAATTTGCCATTTATTTTGGCTTAGAAGACAAGCAGTAAATTTCATCTATCCAAAGTATTGCTCTGCTATTAAGTGAGAAAGCCAACCTTTGAAAATTAGTAGGTCTCTGAAATTTTAGCTCCAAATAAACTTATACTTATAACTATCTTAAGATGATACAGCTTCTTACTGCTTTGTGTTAAAAAGAAACTTTTTGAAAAATGTGTTTAACAATATCTTGAGCAAAACTGTCTCAATTGGATTTGGAATAAAAACTTGAATATTTTAATATATTTGCTGATTTAAGCACATTAACAATAGAATCTCTTGAAGAAGTTTATAGAATGAATTAGCCCATTAAAGTCAAGTCATAAAATTTTATCTGGTTATATGTAATCACTTTGGATAAACCAACAAATTGGAAAGTCTTAATCTCATGCTAATGGAATGTGCAAATGAAATATTGGCACTTTTTCAAAGTGAAGGGTTTTTAATTAATTATAGATACACATATGTCTGAAAATTCAATTTGATTTTAAGAATACACACCTAGAATAGCCAAGAATTATTTAAAACTTTTCAACACTTACCTCCTAACCAAGACAAATTCTTCTTAAGATTACAATATATAGGGGTGCCCTGGGTAACTCAGTTGGTTAAGTGTCTGCCTTAGGCTCAGGTCATGATCTCATGGTCCTGGAATTGAGCCCTGCATTGGGCTCCCTGCTTAGTGGAGAACCTGCTTTTCCCTCCCCTCTGTCCCCTCTCCCCTGCTCATCTTCTCTTCCTCTCTCTCAAATAAATAAATACAATCTTTTTTTTTTTAAAGATTACAATATATATATATTTTTAAGACTTTATTTTTAAGTAATCTCTACATCCAACATGGGGCTCCAACTCACAACCTGAGATCAAGAGTCACTTGCTCTACCAACTGAGCCAGCTAGGTGCCTCAAGGTTACAATATTTTTGACCCCAATCGTGAGGAGTTAAGGTGTGATATAAGTAGGAGTACAAAGACTCTTACAACATTTTTAAAGTAGTTAGGATATGAGTATATTTCTTTGTCTTTCAGTTTTATCAGAATGACCTGAAATAGTAACCATCATTTATTGGGCATCTACAGCTCCATATGTTACTTCATATGTTCTGTACTTAACCCTCAGAAGTAGAGATTCTCCCTTTTTTAGCTAATGGAGAAAGGGACTCAGAAAAGGTAAATCTGGCATTTGGGTCAAAATCTTTACTGTTCAAGAAATCTGGCTTCATTTACTCACTTGAGTGTGTCTTTCATAAATTAAAATTCAGATAAGTGTGACACTTTGGGGCTTTTCTATGAATGCCACTGAATTTCATAGGTAAAAAGGCTCTTAAGCTTAATACTTGTGTTAATCTCATTAAGTCTTTTCAGTGTTGATTTTACTACTTTGTGGAACTCAGAAACTAAAACATCCATATTCTTGCAGGAGATATATGTATCTCCATTAATTCTTAAATACATAACCTTTTAAGGCATATATTGTACATATTAAAAATCAGACCCAACTGATAAAGATTCATGTTAAATCCCTTCTCACATTTCTAGCAAAATTATCTCTTTAGTTTTTTCCATTTCTATTTTGGATACTATATTATCTCTGTTTTCCAGACCTCAAAGTATAGTGACATTCATTTCTCACCTTTCCTCCTTCTCTATCCTTAGCCCAAGTTCTATCCATTCTTTTTTACTAATTTTCTATAGTTCATTAATTTAAAACTGTTAAGTCCTTGTTTTAATTTGGAAGGACTATTGAGATGGTACACCAAATGATCTTTTTATTATAATTTCTTTACTTTAAAATCTACATATTAACTCCTAAGGTGTTTCTTCAATTATGTCACTCCTATTTTAAAATACCATAAATTTGAATAGTACAACACCAAAAGCAGCCACAATAACAGCAGCAAAGAGGCTCCTTACAACTCTGACGTTCTCAGGTTTTGTTTTAGATCCAACCACCTCATTTTACAAACAGCTGAGATGAAATGCCTTGCCCAAGGTAAGAAAATGTATTTATGGCAGTTAAAGAACCTGGTTGAAATCAGATCTCTGACTACCAAATCTGTGCTTTTTTTTTTTTTTTTTTTTGCTATTGGCTTCTGACACTGAATAATGTTCTAGTATCTTAATAAGACTTTCAAGACCTCTGCACTCCCATACAAATCAGCATTTACTTAACCAACTACACTTTTACATGAATCCTATGTTCTCTATCAAATGATATGTCATCATTTCTTGAATATATTTTAAATTTCCCCATCTTTGGATTGTTGCTTCTGTTATTCTGTCTCGTGAAATATTTTTCTTTGCTATTTCCATAGTCCTCAACTATATCTTCCTAGTAAAAGTCAACCCATATATTAAGCCCCAGTTCAAAATTATTTTCTTCATCTTTTTGGTATAAGGCATCCCTAGTAGAGATCTTCCTATTCTGAACATTCATTGCATTTTATTGATACAATTCATGTGGTAATAAGATACCATAAATTATAGTTAACTGTGTATTTGTCTTACCTTCTTAACTTTGTAATTACTGGAAAACGGGCATGTCATATTTTTGCATTACTGCCCCCCCCCCCCAGCTTAATACATAGGCTGTTGTAATCCTCAGTGGTAGTAATAACAGTTTTCATGACTACTTTTTTTTTTTAGTCCTTGTTATTTGCCAAGCACTGCTCTAAGCCCTTTATACATGTTTTCTCATTTTATCCTTACTACAACCCTATGGGGTAGATATATAACTGCATTATACTATTATGGCATTTATGACTCACATGTAGCTATTGAACACTAGAAATGCAGCTGGTGCAACTTGAAATACACTATAATTGTAAAATGCTCACCAGATTTCAGACTTTAGGAAAAAAATACAAAATATTTTATTAATAATTTTATATTGAATACATGTGATAAAATATATTTTAAAATCAATTTCACCTGCTTTTTAAAAATGTTACTAAAAATTTAAAATTACATATGTGGTTCACTTTATATTTCTATTGGACAGTGCTAGCACGTATCCTACTTCATACAAGAAGAAAACTGGGCTTAGAGATGAAAGCAACTTCTCCAAGGCCACACAACTTAAGTATTGGAGTCTTGACTTGGGGGCTATATGACTCCAAATCTCATGGTCTTATCCTCTATGTCATGCCCTAAAACCTCCAGATGAATTTTTATTGATTGGCTCAATGTTGTCTCTCCTACTGTGATTAAGCTGCCCTTACTAAAATGCAATATGAGTCAGAGTAACATCTCTTGGGTGTGCAGCTCCAGTTTCCAGCTAAATCTGTGCTTGCTCATAGGAATACTTTAAAATTAATTTCTGTTTAAGTACAAGAAATATTTCAAAATTTCATTTCTGTGGTTACCCTAATGGCACTTATTGACTCCAAGAATCTTATTGTGCAATTAGCTTCCAGGGAATAAGGAGGGGTCTTAGAAAAGCAGCTTTTATTCTTTTAGAACTCAAAGAGCCCATCCATGTACCCAACATTCAACAGTGCCTTAGCAAAAATCAAAACAAATCAAAAACAAAACACCTCCACAACTTTAGATAAGTGTTTTATATTAAGATGTTATAAAAATTTGTCATTTTTTGTTCTAGGGGAAATAAACTGGAATATATCATCCTTCCAATGCTTATACTTTCAACATTGACTAACATCCTCTCAGACTCACCTAAACAATATTTTTGAATACAGTATACATTTTGTCCAATTCCTTACACTGATTGTTCATTAAAAGAGAGTTCTTGTTTTGTTGAAAGATTTCATCTTAATTTGTTTTGCATAAAGGATTCTTTTAGAATTAAATACAAAGTTAAATTGTTACAGTGATAAAATTATAAGGGAGAGTTATTGGGAACTCAGTTATTAATATGAAAATTGATATTCCCTAAAATTCCAAATAAAAATTATGAGATGCATAAAACTTTTTTTTTTTAATTCTGGTAAACATATAGTGTTATATTAGTGTCAGGTATACAATATAGTGATTCAACAATTCTATACATTACTCAGTGTTCATCATGAGAAGTGGACTCTTAATCCCCCCTTCCAGTTTTACCCATCTTCCCACCCACCTCCCCTCTGGTAACTGTCAGTTGGTTCTCTTTAGTTAAGAGTCTGTTTTCTGGTTTGTCTCTTTTTTCTTTGTTCATTTGTTTTGTTTCTTAAATTTCCCATATGAATGAAATCATATGGTATTGTCTTTCTCTAAGTGACTTATTTTGCTAAGCATTAAACTCTCTAGATCCATGTTGTTGCAAATAGCAAGATTTTATTTTTTTTATGGCTGAGTAATAATCCATTATATATATGGCACCTCTTCTTTATCCATTCTTCTATCAGTGGACACTTGGGCTGCTTCCATAATTTGGCTATTGTAAATAATGCTGCAATAAACATAGGGGTGCATATATCTTTTCAAATTACTGTTTCTGTATTCTTTGAGTAATATTCAATAGTGGAATTACAAGATCATATGGTAGTTCTGTTTTTAATTTTTTGAGGAACCTCCATACTGTTTTCCACAGTGGCTACACCAGTTTGCATTCCCACCAACAGTGCACAAGTGTTCCTTTTTCTTCACATCCTTGCTAACATTTATTGCTTGTGTTTTGATTTTAGTCATTCTGACAGGTGTGAGGTGATATCTCATTGTGGTTTTGATTTGCATTTCTCTGATGATTAATGATGAGCATCTTTTCATGTGTCTGTTGGCCATCTGTGTGTCTTCTTTGGAGAAATGTCTGTTCATGTCTTCTGCCCATTTTTAATTAGATTTTTTTTTGGTGTTGTATAAATTCTTTATATATTTTGGATACTAACCCTTTATTGAATATGTCATTTGTAAATATTTTTTTTTCCATCCAGTAGGTTGCCTTTTAGTTTTCTTGGTTGTTTCCTTTTCTGTACAGAAGCTTTTTGATGTAGTCCCAGTAGTTTATTTTTGCTTTTGTTTCCCTTGTCTCAGGAGACATATTTAAAAGGATGTTGCTGTGACCAACATCAGAGAACTTACTGCCTGTGCTCTCTTCTAGAATTTTTATGGTTCGGGGTCTCACATTTAGGTCCTTAATCCATTTTGAGTTTATTTTTGTGTATGGTATAAGAAAGTGGTCCAGTTTTATTCTTTTGCACATAGCTGTCCAGTTTTCCCAAGACCATTTGTCTTTTATCTACTCCATATTTGTGCCTCTTTTGTTGAAGATTAATTGACCATATATTCATTTCTGGGCTCTCTATTCTGTTCCATTGATCTATGTGTCTAATTTTGTACCATACCATTCGGGTTACTACAGCTTTGTAGTATATCTTGAAATCTGAAATTGTGATATCTCCATCTTTGTTCTTCATTTTCAAGATTGCTTTGGTTATTTGGGGTCTTTTGTAGTTCCATACAAATTTTAGGATTATTTGTTCTAGTTCTGTGAAAATGCTGTTGATAATTTGATAGAGATTGCATTAAATTTGTAAATTGCTTTGGGTATCATGGGAATTTTAACAATATTTGTTCTTCCAATCCATGTGCATGGAACATCTTTCCATTTCTTTGTGTCATCTTCAGTTTTTTCATCAATATTTTGTGGTTTTCAGAGTACAGGTCTTTCACTTCCTTGGTTAAGTTTATTCCTAGGTATTTATTATTTTTGGTGCAATTGTAAATGGGATAGTTTTCTTAATTTCTTTCTGCTGCTTCATTATTAGGGTATAGAAATGCAAGAGATTTCTGTATATTGATTTTATATCCTGTCACTTTATGAATTCATTTATCAGTTCTAGTAGTTTTTTGATGGAATCTTTAGGGTTTTCTATATATAGTATCATGTCATCTGCAAACAGTGAAAGTTTTACTTTTTCCTTACCAATTTGGATGCCTTTTATTTCTTTATCTTTTCTGATTGCTTTGGCTAGGACTTCTAGTACTCTGTTGAATAAAAGTGTTGAGAGAGGACATCCTTGTCTTGTTCCTAATCTTAGGGGAAAATCCTGTTTTTTACCATTAAGTATGATGTTAGCTGTAGGTTTTTCATGTGGCCTTTTTTATGTTGAGGTATATTCCCTCTAAACCTACTTCATGGAGGGTTTTTATCATGAGTGGATGTTGTACTTGTCAAATTCTTTTTCTTTATCTATTGAGATGGTCATATGGTTTTTATCCTCTCTTATTGATGTGATGTATCATGTTGATTGCTTTGTGAATATTGAACCACTCTTGAAGTTGATCATTGGTGAGTGATTTTTTTTAATGTATTGTTGGATTCAGTTTGCTAATATGTTGTTGAGGATTTTAGCATCTATGTTTATCAGAGCTATTGCCCTGTAGTTCTCTTTTTTGTTGTGTCTTTATCTGGTTTTAGTAACGAGGCAATGCTGGCCTCATAGAATGAATTCAGAAGGTTTTCTTCCTCTTATATATTTGGAACAGTTTAAGAAGAATGGGTATTAAATCTCCTTTAAATGTTTGCTAGAATTCACCTGTAAAGTCATCTGGTCATGGACTTTGTTGGGAGTTTGTTTATTAAAAACTTAATTTCACTGCTGGTAATCAGTGTGTTCAGATTTTCTCTTTCTTCCTGATTCAGTTTTGGAAGGTCCTGTTTCTAGAAATTTATCCTAGGTTGTCCAATTTGCTGGCATATAATTTTTCATAATATTCTCTTACAATCCTTTGTATTTCTGTGATGTTGCTTGTTATATCTCCTTGTTCATTTCTAATTTTATTCGAGTCATCTCTCTTTTTTCTTTTTTTAAAATGTATCTGGCTAAAGGTGTATCAACTTTATCTTTTCAAAAAAACCAGGTCCTGGTTTCATTGGTATGTTCTATCGTTTTTTAGTTTATATTTCATTTACTTCTGCTCTAATCTTTATAATTCCTTTCTTCTACTAGTTTTGAGTTTTGTTTTTGTTCTTCTATCTCCTTTAGGTGTAAAGTTCAGCTATTTAAGATTTTTCTTGCTTCTTAAGGTAGGCCTGTATTGCTATAAACTTTCCTCTTGGAACAGCTTTTGCTGCATCCCAAAGATTTTGGACTGCTGTTCTTTCATTGTCATTTATCTCCATGTATCTTCTTATTTTCTCTTTGATTTCTTAGTTGAACCATTCATTGTTCCATAGCATGTTATATAATCTCCAGATATTTGTGTTCTTTCCAGATTTTTTTTTTCGTGGTTGATTTCTAGTTTCATAGTAATGTGGTTGGAAAAGATGCATGGTATGACTGATCTTCCTGAATTTGTTGAGACTTGTTTTGTGGCCAAATATGTGATCTATTCTGGAGAATGTTCCATGTGCACTTTAAAAGCATGTGTATCCTGCTGTTTTATGATGGAATGTTCTGAATATATCTGTTAAGTTCATCTGGTTCAACAGAGGATCAAAGCCTCTGTTTCCTTGTTGATTTTCTGTTTGGATGATCTATCCATTGATGTAAATGGGGTGTTAAAATCCACTACTATTACTGTATTACTATCAATTACTTCTTTTATATTTGTAATTAACTGCTTTAGGTATTTGGGTGCTCCCCTGTTGGGTGCATAAATATTTGAAATTGTTATATCTTGTTGGATTTTTCCTTTATGATTATATAGTGTCCTTCTTTGTCTTTTGTAGCAGTCTTTGTTTTAGTCTATCTTGTCTGATAGAAATATCGCTACCCTGGCTTGCTTTTCACTTCCATTGACATGGTAAATGCCTTTCCATCCCTTCACCTTCAATCTGAATGTGTCTTTATTTCTGAATTGAATCTCTTGTAGGCAGCATATAAATGGGTCTTGCTTTTTTATCCATTCTGTCACGCTGTGTATTTTGATTGGAGCACTTAGTCCATTCATTTACATTCAGTTATTACTGATAGGTATATACATATTGCCATTTTGTTACTTGTTTTATGATGGTTTTGTAGTTCTCTGTTCTCTTGCTTTTTTCTCTCTCAGTTTGCTGGTTTTCTTTAGTGATGTACTTTGATTCTTTTCTCTTTATCTTTTGCATATCTATTACTGGTTTTTGATTTGTGGTTACCATTTGGTTTGTATATAACATCTTGTGCATATAGCAGCCTAAATTAAGTTGATGGTCATTTCATTCTTTACTCCTCTCCCCCCCTATTTTAGATATGTGGTGTCATACTTTACATCATTTTATTTTGTGAATCCCTTGATGGATTTTTATAGATATACTTTTTTATGTTTCTGTGCTTCCTATTTTTCTTATGCTTAATGGTCTTTCCTTTCCACTCAAAATGTTCCCTTTAACATTTCTTACAGGGCTGATTTAGTGGCCATGAATTCCTTTTTTCATCTCTGATTGGTCCTTTTTAATGCTTTCTATTTCTTTGTTAAGGATCTCAGTGAGGTCCTCCACTCTTTTTCCAGTCTAGTGAGTATCTTTATGACCCTTATTTTAAATTCTCTATCAGCCATGTTACTTGTCTTTGTTCTGTTTAGCTCTCTTGGTGTGATTTTGCCCTGTTCTTTCATTTGGGACATATTCCTCTGTCTCCTCATTTTGTCTAACTCTCTGTGTCTGCTTTTATGTGTAAGGAAAGTTGGTTACATCTACTGCTCTTGAAAATAGTGGCCTTATGGAAAGAAGTCCTATAGTGCCCTGAAGTGCAGTGTCCCCTGTTCACCAGAACCTGGTGCTTTAAGGGTGTTTCCTATGTGTGTTGCATGCACCATACTACAGTGGCTCAGCTGCATTTGCCTTCAGTCCAGTCATCAGCGATGACTTTCTTTGTTTGTCATAGGTAGGGTTTTGTCTCCCTGTGTTGTTAGTGGGCCAGTCTGGGCTACCTTGGGCTTGAGTTGAGTCCAACCAGGCATTTGCCAGAGATGAAGTAACACAGAACTGAAGGGTGCTTTCCCTGAGAAGCCTTTGTTGGTGGGCAGGACCTACAGTCAGACCAGTTGTCTGTCCCCTGTCCACTGCTGGGAGTGTGTGGTTATCTTCTCTTCCTGGCAGGAGTCACTTGGAGGGGTGCTGGCCCTTGTTGGGGCCGCTTGCACACTGTCAGCTCATGGCACCATTTTGGATGGTCTCCTGCCAAGAATGTAGGAGAATGTGGGGCTGGAATACACATTGCCAGCAAGGTCTGCAGTGGTCTGCTGCAGGAGGGCATTTGCAACTGCCTGATTGGGGCAGACAGGGTTGGAGGAGACAGATCAGCTGAAGATTACAGGGGCAGGGCATGCAGTGTTAGCAGTGTTTGCTATGGGAGGAGACCTGGAGCTAAGGCCTGGCTGGAGGGGGAGTGTCTGCAGGAGAATGCAGGGGAAGGGCACAGTCTTAGCAAGGAAGTTAGCAAATTAGGTGGAGAGTGTTGGTGTTGTGCTGGTTCCCATAGGGGTCCTTATATCTAGACTGGGGACTGGGGGAGGGAAATGGCAACCACCAGCTACTTTGTTCCTGGAGAAGTTCCCCAACAATTCTTGTCTCTCTAGCACACACTCTGAGATTAGTAAAGAAATCTCCTTCCCATATACTCCAAGTATTTTTCAAACTGCTGTTTCTATGCTGTATCTCTGTGGGGCTGCCAGCTATACTCTTTAAAGTCAGAGACTCAGCTTCCTATTGCCCTCCTGGCTCTCCCAGAGCCAAGCCAGATTATTTTGAAGTTCCAGGTGTTAAACCCTGCTGATTATAAGAACTTGCAAAATTATCCCCCTTTGGTTTTCAAAGTCAAAAGTTATGGGGAGTCATCTTCCTTGTGTGAGTTCCCCTTGCTGTGTGCCTGGTGTGAAGGTCTGTTTCTGTCCCCTCTTCACAACCTCAGTGTTCCTCCCGTGTACAGTCCCACAGGTCCTTTTAGCCCCTGACCACATCTCTGCCCTTCCTATTCTCTTCAATGTGACCTCTCCTCTACCTTTTGCTGTGGAGAGTCCACTCTGCCCGTCATTTATACTGATGTGGGTTATCTACTTGTATCTGTGGGATGAGGAAAGCTTAGGATCCTCCTACTCTGCCCTGTTCTCTCTCTCCCTCACATATAACAGTTTAATAAAATAAATTGGTAGTCAAGTTTTAAAAAGATTCTGCTTCAACACTTTCCAAAGTAGTATATTCACTGGCCAAAATGATGCCATTTGTAATGGAACATCTAAATAAGGAAAAAAGGTAGTGTAGATTTTAAAATTTCTAAATTATGTTGACAGGAATCTTTGATTTTTCTTTATTGGAGTAATAATTCACCACACTAATAAATGTATCAGAAGTTGAGCTTTGAAAATTGAGCTTCTTTGGAAAAATCTTCCATTGCCCAATGAGCCATCAGTTATCAGGTACTTTTGGCTAAGGCAACTGGGGTTTCATATATTGTTTGGGTAAAGAGAATAGAATACTGTTTAAGGAGATTCATTAAATGCCATATATATTGAAGCTATAAACTTATTGTTTGGGAAGTTAATTTAGAAGACACACTTTTCTTTTTACCCTGTGTCTGTACACTTACAGCAATATTAAGAGTCAACAGTTGACTAAAACTGTGCAATTTTCTATTATATCATTAGGAATAACATCATTCTGGGATACCAAGGTGGCTTAGTTGGTTAAGTGTCCGCCTTCAGCTCAGGTCATGATCCCAGAGTCCTGGGATTGTGTCCCACATTGGGCTCCCTGCTCAGTAGGGAGCCTGCTTTTCTCTCTGCCTGCCACTTCCCCTGCTTGTGCTCTTTCTCTATGATAAATAAATAAAAATCTTAAAAAAAGAAGGAATAACATCATTCTGGATTAAACACATATGTCTGCATGAATGAAATTCTGCTATAAGAAATAGAAGCAGACTCAAAACTTTTATTACAAATAATGAAAATAGGGTGCCTGGGTGGCTCAGTTGGTTAAGCAACTGCCTTTGGCTCAGGGCATGATCCTGGAGTCCTGGGATCAAGTCCCGCATCAGGCTCCCTGCTGGGTGGGGAGTCTGCTTCTCCCTCTGACCCTCCCCCCTCTCATGTGCTCTCTCTCTCTCTCATTCTTGCTCTCTCAAATAAATAAATAAATAAAATCTTAAAAAAATAATGAAAATAATAAATACATCACTGCATTTCTCATTAAAATAACCAGTATTTTCTCATGATTAATCATGCTTTGCCTAAAGTTTGGATATGTTCCCCACAAAGAAACAAAAATACCCATTTTACATTTCATGCAAATTAGTCTCATACACAGATCATAGGAAATTTGTTTATCACAAATACACAAAAGTGAAATCTAAAAAAATTGTGTGCCACTTATAACATATCAGAGAAAAGAGGCTTTGATCAATAAGGAAATGATTTTTATACACATCAGAACCAATTTGAAGCAATTCTCTCAATCAATATAGATAGGCAGAAATGCTTTTCAGCATTTATTACCTGTGGAGAGTATTATTGATTAATTGTATTGATTTTTGTAATGCATGTGGAGAGGAATCTGTTGTTTCTTTAAAAGATGCCTCAAAATGAAAAGTATCAAGAAACTAAGTTTTGAGGATTTGCATTAAAGGCTCAACCTGGGTCATTACTCAGAATTTCAAAAACACCATTGAAGGAGATATGAAATTTGAATTAGTTTATTTTGCATCCTATTGCTAATCAATAAATTTCAGAGAAAAAATTAGTTGGAATTTAATTTTCCTAAATGCCTGTAACAATTTATAAACTTTTCTAGTATTTTTACTATGTATATGCTTGCTAAAGGACCTTATCTTTTCTTTGTGTCAAAGATAAACATGTTAATAAATAAATGCACTTTAAATTTCTTTAGCTAAAACTTGTGCCATAAAAAGGACAACAAAGAGAGCAGGGAAGTCTTCACTATCTTGTTTTAGGACTGTAGTCAAGCGTATATGCATATCTTACTTGGAGTAGATAATATGTAATGGCTACAACAGTTGCTGAAGATAAAAATCTACCATTATTTAAATTTAGTATGGAATGTTATTAAGCAAGTAAATTTTTCCCCACGGAGTATGTTTTATATGTTTGCTCTAAATACGCAGTTTTAAATAAGTATAATAATTATGTTTGTCTTTTACATGAAATTCACATCTTGTTTAGGAAAGCAGTTCTTTGACACCACAGAAATTCCTAAATTTTAGCAGGTGAATAAATCCAAAACATAAAGTCTTTCCTTGCTAGGAACAGAACTTTGGTCTTATAAATTTTCCCCTAATAAGAGAGCATGAATGAATATCTTCTTGAACAGGTGCTTTCCTACATGATCTGTCTTCTGAATATTATAGAAATCCCTTGTGAGATGCACCTAAAGTCCTAAAAATGTTCTAACTAATTATTGAATCTATTTAGAATATCAACAGCCACCTGCTTTCATTAAGAAATCCTTGTAGAGCTGTTTCCTAACTTGGTCCTCACCTATGCAGCTGATCAGTGTTGAAATAATATTTATTCAGGGACCCCATGCACCTGGAGCTTTGCAAACATTTCAGAAAATCTCTTAGTGATGTCAGAGGAAAATCTAGTTTTGGTTCATTTCTGGAGATCAGAAAACTATGGTAAAGTGTGATTCAGAGCAAGTCATAGACTGATATTTTCTTCCCCACTGTTCATGAGTTGAGAAAGGACCCAAAGGCTTATATTTTATAATAAAAATTTAATTAAACTTTAATTTTTATATTATAAAGTAGTAAAACCACCTTTAGTATCTCTCATTTTTCACTATTTAAGCCATAACATTTACTACATTTCAGACTTATAGAGTTCTAATATTTTAGGAGTTTTTCTCTTCATGGACATTGTGTCAGCACTAACTTCATTATGAAGAAATAGCACTACTTAAGCAAGGAGTTTTTTCTGTGGGGAAGAAAATACTGTCAGCTTCCATTAGTTAATGTTGAGGTGGTGAATTAGTAATAATTGTATCCTTATTTTTAGAACTTCATTCTTCCTTCTGCAGGGCAACATCATGCATTGGGTGAAAGTGGCTAAGCGATAAGAATTACAGCCAAGATGATATCGCCTCTCCCCAAAAGAAGAAAAGAAAATCAAATGTGAAAATCCTGAGTAAGTTTAGAGTGGCTAAATACTTAAAGCTAGAATAATCTGCTGGGTTTTAGAAAATCATTAAACTCTCTGAAATCATAGAGAGACTGCCTAAATTCCAAATCTTTCACAATTCATTACCTGAGGAAATACAGACCTAACACCTAATTGATAGTTAACTTTAAAATGGTTTGAAGTGGTTGATAATAAAAGATAAAATCACTGCTTTCCATTTATGAATATCTACTGTTTTCTGAATATTTTCTATTATGTGATTTTAAAAAACTGCATGTGAAGTAAACATTTTCACTTTTATAGGTAAAGATAATGAATCATAGTGAAGGTAAGTAACATCGTCAAAGTAACAGAGCTGTTAGTGCAAGAATGCCAACCCAAATGTCTATAAACTTTTTCTATTCTACATCCTGGGGAGAAAGGAAAGTAGTTATGCTAGAAAGCTAAGCTAATTTGGCTGCTACATGAAGGGCTAAATTTATATTAACTCATAATTCTATGAAGGCATCTTTATGAATATCTAAAGTAATATTCTAGTATATTACATTTGGATGACCTGGCTTTATACATCATAGAAAATTTAAAGCAACATGTGATTAGTTTATTCTTTTTTTTAAATAAAATTTTAAATTTTATTTTAATTGAACTATAGTTGACATTGTTAGTTTTAGGTGTACAACATAGTAATTCAACATTTTATATGTATTACAAAATGCTTACCATGATAAATTTAGTCATCTTAAAGTTATTATACTATTGACTATATTCCTTATGTTGTATTTTATATCCCTGTGATTTATTTATAACTAAATTTGTAGCTCTTAATCCCCTTCACTTATTTCACCCATCCTTCTCCACCTGTCTGACAGCCACCATTTTGCTCTGTATTTATGACCCTTTATTTTGTTTTGTTCTGTTTTTTAGATTCCACATATAAGCAAAATCATACAGTATTTGTCCTTTTTGGTATGATTTATTTCACTTAACATAATGCCCTCTAAGTCCATCCAAGCTGTTGCAAATGGCAAGATTTCATTCTTTTTTATGCTAAATATTCCACTGTGTATGTGCGTGGTATGTGTATGCCACATCTTCTTAATCCATTCATCTATTGATAGACACTTAGGTTGCTTCCCTATCTTGGCTATTATAAATGATGCTGCAATAACCATGGGGGTGCATATATCATTTCAAATTAGTTTTTTTTTTTCTCTCCATGTGTCTGTTGGCCATCTACATATGTCTTTTTTGGGAAAATGTCTATTCATGTCCCCTTCTGCCCATTTTAAAGTTTTTTTTTTTTTTTTTGGTGTTGGTCTACATGATTTTTTGGTATATTTTGGATATTAAACCCTTACCAAATAGATCATTTGTAAATATCTTCTCCCATTCAGTAGGTTGCCTTTTCATTTTTTTTTTTTATGGTTTCCTTTGCTGTGCAAAAGCTTTTCAGTTTGGTATAATCCTAGTTGATTTTTGCTTTTATTGCCTTGCCTGAGGTGCCAAAAAATATATATATGTTGCTAAGACTGATGTTCAAGAGTTAACTGCCGATATTCTCTTTCAGGAATTTTGTGGTTTCAGGTCTCACAATTAGGTCTTTAATCCATTTTGACTTTTGTGTATGGTGAAAGGAAGTAGCCTCGTTTTCCCAACACCATTTATTGAAGAGACAGTCTTTTCCCTATTGTATATATTGCCTCCATTGTCACAGATTAATGACTATATAGGTGTGGGCCCTCTATTCTGCTCCACTGATCTGTGTATTTTGGTGTGAGTACCATACTGTTTTGATAACTATAGCATTGCAGTATAGTTAGAAATCTGAAGTGTGTATGGTTGGTTGAGTGGTGATGAATTCCCTTTTCTTTTTCCTTGGGAAACTCTTTCTCCTTCATTTCTGAACGATAACCTTGCTGGGTGGAGTATTCTTGGTTGTATATATTTTTTTTTCCTTTTAGCACTTTGACTTTATCATGGACACATCTTTCTGGCCTGCAAAGTTTCTGCTAAAAAATCAGCTGATAACCTTATGGGGACCCCTTTGTACAAAACTAGTTCCTTTCTCTTGCTGTTTTTAAGATTCTCTCTTTGTCTTTACTTTTTTTAATTATTATGTGCCTTGGTGTAGACCTCCTTGGGTTCATCTTGATTGCAGTGCTCTCTCCTCTCCTGGACCTGGATGTCTGCTTCCCTCCCCAGATGAGAGAAGTTTCAAAGTTTTCTACCCCTTCTTCTCTCTCTTGTCCTTCTGGAACTCCTAAAATGCAAATGTCATTACACTGGATGTTATTGCAGAGGTCCTTTAACCTATCTTCATTTTTTAAATGTTTTCTTTTTGCTCTTCAGCTTGGTTGTTTTCCATTACTCTGTCTTGCAGATTGACAGTTTATTCTTCTGCATTCTCTAATCTGTTGTTCTATCTCTCTTGTATTCATTTCAGTTTGTATTTTTTAGCTCTGCTTGGTTCTTTTTTTTAAATATTTTTTTCTAGCACTCTGTTGATATCACGAAGTTCATCTACTCTTCTCTCAAGTCTGGTTAGTATTTCTGTTACCATTACCTTTCATAGATACATTGCTTCCATTTCATTTAGCACTTTTTCTGTGGCTTTGTCTTATTCTTTCGTTTGGAACATAATTTTCTGTCTCCTTATTTTGACACTGTATTTGTATGTATCAGGTAAATCATCACAGCTCTTGGTTTTGAAAGTAGTGGCCAAATGTTGAAGGCCTCCTGTGGGGCCCAGAAACACAATTTTCCCTGCTACCAGATGCTCCAGTGAGGTCTCCAGTGTAGGCTGCTTTCACCCTCCTGTTGTGACTGAACTGTGATGGCAGTGAGCAGTGCTGGCTACCCCTTTCCTAGGGTAGGAGTTGCTTTGGAAGAGCACTGGTCCTGGTTGAGACTGAACTGGATATGTTGGGTTGGTAGCCACTTTGGGGGGTGCTGGTCCTGATCAAGGCTGCCTGCCATGTGTGGCAGGGTTAGGAGCTGCTCTGGAGGTGTATCTGCCAGGGCAGAAGGTTGGGTGGAGTGGGTCCACAGGAGAATGCCAGGGCTGTGCAAACAGTGCCAGCAAGGTAAATGAAGAGTGTCAAAACTGGCACCATGGCCCAGATGCTTTTCAAATTGCTTTCTCTGTGATAAGTCTTAGAGCAAGGGAGATTGTGGGGGCCCTTTAAGAACAAAGTCTGTTCCTTATCGCTCTCTGGCTCTCCTGGAGTTAATGTTGATTTTCAAAGCTCCCAGAGTTAAGCTCCACTGTTTATCAAAGCCAGGCATTATGGGTGCTTGTCTTCCCAATTCAGATCCCCGGGGTGGGTGGTGCCCAGTGAGGGGCTTGAATCCTTTGCTCTAAATGAGGACCCCCATGCCTGTGCTTTCCTTCCTGTTTGTGGGCTGCCACGCCGGGTATTTGGTTCCTGATCAGAGTGCATTTCTGCCCCTCCTACTCTTCTTGATGTGGCCTTTTCTTTATATCTTCAACTATGGAACTATTCTACTAGTTTTCTCATCATTTTCAGAGCTGCTTTATATATAGTTGAACCCTATGTGGGTCCATGGGAGGAGGTGAGGTTGGGATCTTCCTCCTTTGCCATCTTCCTGTGAGTTAAACTAGTTCCTTTATCAGTCTTTCTCCATCACATGTTTTCACTCTTACCCTCTTTTCTGGCATTCAACTTGCATCAAATGGGCTTTTGCAAGGAGCTAGAAGACAATTTGAGATTAAAGGCACTGATAAATACTTAGGGTTTAAGTAATGAGATATAATGATTTAGATATATACATGAGGCATTAAAAAAGGTAATTTAAAAAGTTATTTTAAAAAATAGTTTGATTTGTCTGAATAGATGGAATGTTAGAACATTTTCAGTTACAAGTGAAAGAAAATCAACCCAAAGTGTCAAAGAGAAAAAACAGTTTAAAAAATATACTTATAACCCAGAAATAATTGGAACAAGAGGCTAAAATGATGTTATAAGAGTGCCATCTCTCATTGTCTCTCAGCTCTGCTTTCTGCAGTGTGAATTCATAACCAGGCAGGCTCTCTCCTCTTGGTGTTCCCAGCAGATTCAGGTTCATAGCCTCCCAGTACCTCTATTGCCCAGCAGTTTCATATTGGGTAAAAATGTCCCTGATTAGGTAGCTTGGATTGTGTGCTTGGATCATTTCTGAACCAATTATATGAATGGCAGGTGGAAGGGTGTGATGGACCAGGCCAGGACTATGTGCCCATACAACCATTAAGAGTGCACAAGTAGAATTACCTAAAGAGAGATCAAGATGCTGTTATTAAAGAGGAATGCTGCATAGAAAAAAAGATCTTCAGATAGTCATTCTAGGTGTGTAAAACCAGAGCCAATTTTTTCATTAAAGAAAATTAACCACATTCTGGGCCATTGAAACAATGCTTTACTTTCCATTGCTTTTCTATTTGGCAATCCACCTCATTCCATACCCTTGACTCTTAAAGGCTCTTAAGCACATAAATGGTATCTGGCTTTATTAAGAAATCAGCACAATTATTAAACAGTTTGCCAATGTTTGGGGTCCTTTGATTTGTAGTAAGGCTATAAAATGCAACAAAATCATAAAGAAAACTGCAGAATGGGTGGGGGTGAAGTGGGAATTACCACTGCAAAGGAACACAAAGAACTGAACACCTGTTGACGAGCAATCTGTGTTAGAAAATGAAAAATATTCCATAAACTCAAGGCTCTTTTGCATTTATAGATACTATGATTATTAATATCTGAGTGACATTCATATACCAGAATATACCTCCCCAAAGAAACACCATCCTAGTAAGTTACATTGAATTTTTTTTAAATCAAATAGAGAATAAGATTGTTATACTCTCTAAAGTTAGAAAATATATCACAGATTTTGTAAGGCCTCAGTGTCTTTAGGAAAAAAAATTAACTTAGAAGAGCCCTTAAAAAGAGAGTTTTAAGTTTCAGTGACAATCTTGCACATGTTCTTAAGACCTTGATATGGTTCTTAAGAATTCTGAATACTAAAAAAATATACAACCCAATAGATAAAGGTTGTTTTATGAAGTCATTATCTTAAGAAACTATACTATTTTTGTTATAGTGTTTAAACTTAAAAAAAATTGTTTGGAAATCACTTCTCAGTAAAACACATGAAAATGAGGGGAGGGGATTGATGAAACAAAAATGACAAAAATCTTGATAATTGTTGAACCCAGGTGATGAGCAAATAAGGCTCATTATATTGTTTTCTCTACTATTACATGTTTAAAAAACAAAAATTAAAAATAGTCACATAAGATCATCATTACTCTATAGTCATATCTTATATTTAGAATTTAAATTATTAAGAAGTGCAACCTTTTTTTAGAACTAGATATATGTACCCTGTGTCTAAGTAAAGCTGTTAGCATCTAAAGAGCCAGAGAGTTATAAAGATACTAAATATAAAAATGTGTTAGAAAAACGAAACCATGATGAGATCAATAGATCCTTTTCAATTGTAATTATATGTGTATATATATATCACTTAAGAAGATGTTACTAAGTGTTAAAAAGTAGGTGCCTTAAATTTTTTGTCTTTAACTCTTGTTCATAACTCAATTAGAATTCAAAATTAGTTTCTCTAAATTATGAATCATACCATATGATTTCAAGTATTTAAATGAAATACTAAAATCTGTAGGCTGGTATAGGGAACAATTATTTACCCAAAGAATTGATGACAGTAAGCCATGCTGATATTAAAAAATAAGTTCAAACTCAAAATTTTGATTCCTAGAGTTATCACTGTATAGCTCCAACTAGACTTAAAAAGAGTTGCCTATGTACATGCCCCTTGTACTATAGAGACTAAAATAATACAAAGATTTTCATTAAAAGGCATTATCCATCATACCCAGAAAGAAGATTGAAAAAAACAGAATGAACTTCCTGGCTTATACTACAAATTGGCCAATGGTAGTGCCTAAATACATCAGATAATTGTTCCACAAGCTATGTCACATTGATTACACAGTCTTGGTGGTACATTTCTTATGACTAAAAAGAGATTCCATTTAAAATAAATTAGACATGATTTTGACTTTCTAAATTAGTATTCTCTTCCAAAATAGCACAATATTAGGCCTTTAAAAGTTATTTTTAGAGAAATCTAAAACAGAATCTTTGATGTTTCTCTTTTCTAGGAATTAATATTTCAATATTTCTCACATTTTTTCCATTTCTTTAGCTTTATGCTATGCGTGTTATAAGGCATGAAGTTTCTAAAATATTTTCATTTTTAAAAATATTTATTTATTCATGAGAGACAGAAAGAGGAGCAGGGAGCCTGATGCAAGACTTGATCTCAGGACCCCGGGATCACTACCTGAGCTGAAGGCACTTGCTTAACCAACTGAGCCACCCAGGAACCCAAATATTTTCATTTTCAATCAAATGTGAACATGTCTCTGAAGATGTATAGAATCATGTTTAACTCTGGACATAAGACGCACATACATTTTGACTTACCTGATCCTAACTGATATACATGACAACCTATTTTGCTGGATAACTATTTTATAATTTTGGCAAAAGCATTTATAAAAAACATGTCCTTTTCCTAGACCTAAAAATACTAATTCCCATCTATTACATACTTAATGCAATCACTATCTTATCACTACCTTTTATGTTTGTTATTCAATGAACTAGTCAAAGAGAAAGAAAGAACTTTTTTCCTAAACTCGATATTCTTGAACCAAGCTTTTCCATCTGGTGAGAGAAAGGACACAGCAAGACTAAGCCAAATCTTGCATATTTCCTTCAGGGGTTGCCAGCCAAAAAACAGGGCACGATTGTAGGAAAACTGTATTATAACATCCAACCAAGACAAGGAGAAGCAATCCTTAAGCCATCTGAGATTCATGAAAATGTCTTTAACTTCCAGAAGAGAGATGGCAAGACTGCTTCTATAGGAGATATTTTCATTTTTTTATTGAGGCAACATATAATACTGATTTAACCATAACTACTATAGGTTTATAATGATAAATAACACTCCTCTACCCTAAATCTTCTCTCAACAGAGGTCATTCCTGAAAGTACCTATTATTTATTTATTATTTTTATTACTCTCTGATTTTTTTATGTTAATCACCATACATTACATCATTAGTTTTTGATGTAGTGTTCCATGATTCATTGTTTGTGTATAGCATCCAGTGATCCATGCAGTACCTCCCCTCTTTAATACCCATCACCAGGCTAGCCCATCCCCCATCTCCCTCCTCTCTAGAACCCTCAGTTTCTTTCTCAGAGTCCATAGTCTCTCATGGTTCATTTCCCCCTCCGATTTCCCCCCTTCATTTTTCCCTTCCTACTATCTTTTTTTTTTAACATATAATTTTTTAGAGGCACAGGTCTGTGATTCAACAGTCTTACACAATTCACAGCACTCAGAGGTACAGGTCTGTGATTCAAAAGTCTCACAGAATTCACAGCACTCACCATAGCATATACCCTCCCCAATGTCTATCACCCAGCCACCCCATCCCTCCCACGCCCCACCACTCCAGCAACCCTCAGTTTGTTTCCTGAGATTAAGAATTCCTCATATCAGTGAGGTCATATGATACATGTCTTTCTCTGATTGAGTTATTTCGCTCAGCATAACACCCTCCAGTTCCATCCACGTCATTGCAAATGGCAAGATTTCATTCCTTTTGATGGCTGCATAATATTCCATTGTACATATATACCACATCTTCTTTATCCATTCATCTGTCATTGGACAATTTGGCTCTTTCCATAGTTTGGCTATTGTAGACATTACTGCTATAAACATTGGGGTGCACGTACCCCTTTGGATTCCTACATTTGTATCTTTGGGGTAAATACCCAGTAGTGCAATTGCTGGATCGTAGGGTAGCTCTATTTTCAACTTTTTGAGGAATCTCCGCACTGTTTTCCAGAGTGGCTGCACCAGCTTGCATTCCCACCAACAGCGTAGGAGGTTTCCCCTTTCTCCGCATCCCCGCCAACATCTGTCATTTCCTGACTTGTTCATTTTAGCCATTCTGACTGGTGTGAGGTGATATCTCATTGAGGTTTTGATTTGGATTTCCCTGATGCCGAGTGATGTTGAGCACTTTTTCATGTGTCTGTTGGCCGTTTGGATGTCTTCTTTGGAAAAAAGTCTGTTCACGTCTTCTGCCCATTTCTTGATTGGATCATTTGTTCTTTGGGTGTTGAATTTGATAAGTTCCTTACAGATTTTGGATACTAGCCCTTTATCTGATATGTCATTTGCAAATAGCTTCTCCCATTCTGTCGGCTGTCTTTTGGTTTTGTTGACTGTTTCTTTTGCTGTGCAAAAGCTTTTTAACATGGATGCAAAAATTCTCACCAAAATACTAGCCAATAGGACCCAACAGTACATTAAAAGGATTATTCACCATGACCAAGTGGAATTTATCCTTGGGCTGCAAGGTTGGTTCAACATCCACAAATCAATCAATGTGATACAATACATTGATAAAGAAAAAGAACAAGAACCATATGATCCTCTCAATAGATGCAGAAAAAGCATTTGACAAAGTACAGCATCCTTTCTTGATCAAAACTCTTCAGAGTATAGGGATAGAGGGGACATACCTCAATATCATAAAAGCCATCTATGAAAAATGCACAGTGAGTATCATTCTTAATGGGGAAAAACTGAGAGCTTTCCCCCTAAGGTCAGGAACACGACAGGGATGTCCACTAGCACCACTGCTATTCAACATAGTATTAGAAGTCCTACAGCAATCAGACAACAAAAAGAAATAAAAGGCATCCAAATCGGCAAGGAAGTCAAACTCTCACTCTTTGCAGATGATATAATACTTTATGTGGAAAACCCAAAAGACTCCACCCCAAAACTGCTAGAACTCATACAGGAATTCAGTAAAGTGGCAGGATATAAAATCAATGCACAGAAATCAGTGGCATTCCTACACACCACCACCAAGACAGAAGAAAGTGAAATTAAGGAGTCAATCCCATTTACAATTGCACCCAAAACCATAAGATACCTAGGAATAAATCTAACCAAAGAGGCAAAGGATCTGTACTCAGAAAACTAGGGAACACTCATGAAAGAAATTGAGGAAGACACAAAGAAATGCAAAAACGTTCCATGCTCATGGATTGGAAGAACAAATATTGTGAAGATGTCAATGCTGCCTAGAGCAATCTACACATTCAGTGCAATCCCTATCAAAATACCATCCACTTTTTTCAAAGAAATGGAACAAATAATCCTCAAATTTGTATGGAACCAGAAAAGACCCCAAACAGCCAGAGGAATGTTGAAAAAGAAAAGCAAAGCTGGCGGCATCACAATTCCGGACTTCCAGCTCTATCACAAAGCTGTCATCATCAAGACAGTATGGTACTGGCACAAAAACAGACACATAGATCAATGGAACAGAATAGAGAGCCCAGAAATGGACCTTCAACTCTATGGTCAACTAATCTTCGACAAAGCAGGAAAGAATGTCCAATGGAAAAAAGACAGTCTCTTCAACAAATGGTGTTGAGAAAATTGGACAGCCACATGCAGAAGAATGAAACTGGACCATTTCCTTACACCATACACAAAAATAGACTGAAAATGGATGAAAGACCTAACTGTGCGACAGGAGTCCATCAAAATCCTAAAGGAGAACACAGGCAGCAACCTCTTCGACCTCAGCCACAGCAACTTCTTCCTAGAAACATAGCCAAAGGCAAGGGAAGCAAGGGCAAAAATGAACTATTGGTACTTCATCAAGATGAAAAGCTTTTGCACAGCTGAAAATACCTATTTTAAAGATTTATTTTAGAGTGAATGGGGGGAGGGGCAGAGGGAGAGAATCTTCAAGCAGACTTCCCACTGAGCATGGAGACCAATGCGGGGCTTGATCTCAAGATCCATGAGATCATGACCTGAGCAGAAACCAAGAGCCAGACACTTAACTGACTGAGCCACAGAGGTGCCCTCGAAAGTATTTATTTTAAATACACCTTTAGCTCCTTCTTTTAAGTATTGAACAATAAGAATTAGGCAGTGGCATATATTAGTGTATCAATTTCAGACATTTTCTATGGAATTCTCCTTAAGGGAGAATATTAGCCTCTTATGTAATTAATTCCCATTTCTCACCTCTCCACACTCTTAACTGGTTTAGATCACAATTAGGTTACTAGTTCAGGTTCAGGATTAACAAATTTAGTAGTTACATTATGATGACATCTATCCATATGGTTCCCTGCTGAGCCAGTTAGAGTGGTCTGATTATATATCCCTTGTACAAACTTACTCGCCAGGTTTTTTTTTTTTTTTCTTCCTTTTCTGGGTTAGTTTTCTATATGTCTATCAGTAATCACTCCTAAACTCATTAGAACTATAGAAATTCTTTCAGTACTATTCTTCTCATGGTCAAGTTTATTTTTGGATTCTTATTTCCTGGAGACCATACCTCCAAAACAAGAGCTTTGTTGCATAGGAAAAGTCCATTCTTTGGAGATTTCTGAGCAATAGTGTATAATGGTAAAATTCTGAAAGTGGGAAAGCAAACTGACATTTTCACTGTATGATTCTTAAATGCCAGATCCTTAATTGTAGGTATTTTCTTTGGGTCCTAGTCAATTTCTCCCAAAATGAATCCCGATTAGTGGTATTTCAGGAAGTAGATGAGGAAAGACTGCAGAGAATTTTGTAGTCAAAATCCGTTTGTGCTTGCTTTTGTGCCTTGTGTTCCTGAATCCAGAACCCCTTCTTATTCAACTTTTCTAGAGAAGAAACTTCTTTCTCTCAAGTGTTGTGCTTTAGAGGGATGGTTGTCTGGATGAACAAGGTTGGAAAGAAGAGCTCAGGGGTTTTAAACTGCTCTTTTTATAAATGGGTCAAATCCATCCCTCATCTCTGAATTCTTTTTTTTTTTAAAGATTTTATTTATTTATTTGAGAGAGAATGAGAGACAGAGAGTATGAGAGGGAGGAGGATCAAAAGGAGAAGCAGACTCCCTGCTGAGCAGGGAGCCTGATGCTGGACTTGATCCTGGGACTCCAGGATCATGACCTGAGCTGAAGGCAGTTGCTTAACCAACTGAGCCACCCAGGTGCCCCTCATCTCTGAATTCTTTGTAGCAGGTGTAATGAATTCCAGAATCATGAGGAAGCTCTTTGGTAAAAATTAGTTCATTCATATTGAAGTTTTTCTTTTTAGGCTTAGGTCCCTGCTTCTCCTGCTTTGCTTAAGTCAGTTACCACTCCTCCATCTGTTTTCATTGACATTTCTAGCCCACTTGTAGCATGCTCTCCTTTCTCTCTGTCCTTGTGTACTTAATACCCCTTTTCTTTACTGACAAGGTAGTGGGACTCTGGCCTTTAATCTACCACATTTAATACATTCTGCAAGATGATATTTACATTTAGATGAATAAAAGGTCGTGCCAATTTACCTGTTTATATTATATCAACAAATTAGATACTCTAAGTTTTAATTATATACTTTTACAAATTATCTACAAGATCTTAGGAAATTTTAATTAAAAATTAAAGAGATGGGGCTCCTGGGTGGCTCAGTTGGTTAAGCGACTGCCTTCGGCTCAGGTCATGATCCTGGAGTCCCGGGATCGAGTCCCACGTCGGGCTCCCTGCTCAGCGGGGAGTCTGCTTCTCCCTCTGACCCTCTTCCCTCTCATGCTCTCTATCTCTCATTCTCTCTCTCTCAAATAAATAAATAAAATCTTAAAAAAATTAGAGATGAAGCCCCAAAATATATTTTCCTTATTTGAACTTCACCTTCCATAGGCATTTTTTTATATGTTATTTTTCTTTTTTCTTTTCTTTTTTAAGATTTTATTTATTTATTTGAGAGAGAGAGAATGAGAGATAGAGAGCATGAGAGGGAAGAGGGTCAGAGGGAGAAGCAGACTCCCCGCTGAGCAGGGAGCCCGACGCGGGACTCGATCCCGGGACTCCAGGATCATGACCTGAGCCGAAGGCAGTCGCTTAACCAACTGAGCCACCCAGGCGCCCTTCCATAGGCATTTTATAGGCCTTAACCTATTTACTCCTCAAAATCATGCTAATGGTTATCCCAATATTAAACCCACAGAGTCTGAGCAAATTGCCTGTGTTACATTTAGTCAGGGCCAACATTCACATACAAAAAGTTTGGGTCCTTTTATAGAACCACAAAAGCCCCCGAATAGTCAAAGCAATATTAACAAAGAGGATATAGCTGGAGGCATTACACTTCCTGATTTCAAATTATATTGCAAAGTGATAGTAGTCAAAACAGTATGTCATTGGCATAAACATAGACACACAGATTAATGGACTAGAGAACCCAGAAACACACCCATAAGTATATGGTCATTTACTACAAAGGATCCAAGAGTATATAATGGGAAAAGGACTCTTTCTCCAATAAATGTTCTTGGGAAAACTGATTACATGGAAAGGAATGAAACTGGGCCACTATCTTATACCATAAACAAAATTCAAAATTGATTACAGACTTGAATGTAAGACATGAACCATAAAATTCCTAGAAGAAAACATAGGCAGTAAGCTCCTTGACATCAGTCTTGGCAATGACTTTTTTTTGGATTTGATGCCAAAATCAAAGAAAATAAAAGCAAAAATAATCAAGTGGGACTATATTTAAATTAAAAAGTTTCTGAGTAGCAAAGGAAATCATCAACAAAATGAAAAGAAGACAACCTACCAAATGGGAGAAAACACTTACAAATCACATATCTGATGAATTAATATCCAAAATATATTTAAAAAAAAAAACTCCTAGAACTCTATAGAGGGGGGAAAAACAGGCAATGGGCACAGAATCTGAATAGACATTTTCATAATGAAGACATTCAGTGGGACAACAGGTACACAAAAAGGTACTCAGAATCACTAATAATTAGGGAAATGCAAATCCAAACCACAATGAGATATCACCTTACACTTGCCAGAATGTCTATTGTCAAAAGACTAGAAATAACAAGTGTTAGCAAGGATGTGGAGAAAAGGAAACACTTGTGCACTGTTGGTGGGAATGCCAATTGGTGCAGCCACTATGGAAAGTTGTGTGGAGGTTCCCCCCAAAATTAAAAATAGAACCACCACATGATCTATTAATTCCACTTTTGAAAAAAAAAACCTAATTATAAAAGATATACACATCCTCATGTTCATTGCAGAATTATTTACAATAGCCAAGACATGGAAGCAACCTGTGTTCACTGACAGAAGAATGGATAAAGATGTGGCATATATAGACAATGGAATATTATTCAGCAATAAAAATGAATGAAATCTTGCCATTTGCCACAACATGTTGGGACCTTGAGAGCATTATGCTAAGTGAAGTAAGTCAAATACAAATACTGGATGATCTCACCTATATGTGAAATCTTAAAAACAAAAAAACCAATCCAAAACACAACAGATTTGTGGTTGTCAGAGGCAAGAGGTTGGGGGAAATGCATAAAGGTGGTCAATAGGTACACATTTCCAGTTATAACACGAATAAGTTCTGGGGATGTAGTGTACAGAATGATAACTAAGTTAGCAATACTGTATTATATATTTGTAATTTCCCAAGACAATAGATCTTAAAAATTCTCATTACAAGAAAAAATGTATAACTATATAAGGTGATGTTAATTAAGCTTATGGTAATCATTTTATAATATACATAAATTATGTTGTATGTTTTAATATATTGTTATAGGTCGATTGTATCTCAATAGAACCAGGGGAAATTAAATAAAATAGAAATGCCTAGGTCAAAAAGAAAAAAAAAAACAGTTTGGGTCCATAATCTCTGTTCTTAACTAACTGTATGATTACAGCCCATGTATGCTCAGATCATGGTTTCATGATCTCTAATGTGATAATAATATCCTCTTATTAAGTACTCCCCAGAACTACCATGTCTAAAGCCACAGACATCTATTCAAGTGTCTTCCTTAGCTTACTGATCACTACTTAAGGAATAGCTTTGAACTTTGCACTCGCTTCAAGACTCCTTTCTTAGGGAGCATTCCTGTCTATGCCAATAGACATGTGGGCTTGTGTCTTTTGTCAAGCCTCTAATAGATTGGCAGCTTGATCTTGGACTATCATTTTGAGTCTGACCTGGCTTTCATTGGAACTGTGCTTCTTATAACTTCCCCTTAGCTTCACATATTTCATCTAGTTGGACATTAGCACCATAATCAACACTTCCCTCCAGAACTAATGTTGTGGGCCCTGACCACCACCTGCCTCTCCCATTTCATCAGGGAGGGGAAGGACAATGCTCCACTGTCATTCTAATTGGATGGTATTGGATTTTAACTGCCTCTCCAAATGATATTTTTAGTGATATTTAGTTTAGCATTCAGAATATGACTGTTTTTAACTAATTTATGCTCAAAGTGAGCCTAAGATAAAATGGGAGCTGGATGATGTAGAAGAATAGTCACTTGTTTGGCTATCCAGGAAGCCAAGTTTAATTTTAGCCTAGAGAGAATTTGAAATCATTATAATTAGTTGGGTATTAAAGCCCACAAGTGAAAAAGGACTCTATTTTTTAAAGCATACCCATTCATTTAGCATCAATTCACAACTGGCAGTCCATTCTCCCAAATGTGCTATCACTGAGCATGCAGAGTTAGAGTAAAATATTTCTGGAGAAGTTCAAATAACTTGGAAGTAGGTCATTGCTGGAGATATGATATGGACACTATAATTAACTTGAATATCTATAGGACTGTAAGAAATGTAAAACATATGTATCTGTGAAGAGGAAGACTATATTGTTTCATACATTTCAGTTGTGGTACAAAATAATGGCATAGTTGGCTTCAAATAATTGCAAGGTACCTGTGCCTGGTGTTGGCCTTCAATACAAATGTTGGGTAATAATAATTCCTGAGCTTGGGCTCCAGGATTAATTTGAAGTGCACTCCAGAAAAACAATCATTTCACAGTCACTTTGGAATTCTACAGAAGTTCTGCTTCAGTCCAGACTAATACCCTGACTAAAGAAAGTCAGTGATATGATGTCTAAGGTATCCTTAAGAACAGATGAGAAAATATGACTGGCAGTTCAATGTTCTGTCCCTGCAACTAACTAAAAAGGTATTTTGTAAGATTTAGCAAAAAGAAAAAAAAAAAACACCAAAAAATGGGCTTTGGAATTTCCAGTAGAAAATGAAAGCAGGGACGCTTCTTTTAACATAAGCATGTTATTGTCAACAGTGGCATCTCTATTAAGCTTGTTCTTTTACCTAAACACTCCTATTACTGTCATCTCTCTGGATTGTCATACCCACCACCCTGACAGTACAAACATTCCACTGTAAAATCTGTCAAAAAGGCCAGTTGATATTCTACATCTTCTGACACATGCTGCTCTTTAATTTCAGCCTGTCAGAACACCTACGAGAAGGGCATCTGCTTTCACGCTTGGAGCTGAGACTGCAACTACCATCACATACACTGTAATCATTAGCCTTATGCTGCTATGAAATTCTGCCTTTTGGAACCATAGAATGTCTTGCTGGAGAATGCTGTTGGCATAAATCTATCATGCAAGTTAGATTGCACACATGTTGGTAGAACTAGTTATTTCAAAAAATTTTTCTAGTGTGAATCTGCTTTAATTTCTTTTTATGATGAGTTGTTTTGAAATGTATATTGGATTTTCCTTTGCCACAATCAAGTACCTGCATAGAAGTCAAACAAAATATTTTGGGCTTGATTTATCTTGATTTTATTCTATTCATGTGGATTATATATGCCACCACATTCATCTTAAGTTTGTTTTATCTGAGGAAGAATGTTTCTCTTGGCTTAAAAATGTGATTGCTAAATTAGACAGTGCAGACTATCACTCCTGAATTACTTAAGTCAAAGACAGCTTTCCTGGAACCCCACTGGTAGGTCATTGAGCCTTTATGTTCTCTCTTCCTATCTGGTTCTCTTGTGGTGTATGCTTATGGGAGGCCTGAGGAGCAGTCTATTAATATGAGGGATGTTCTTTTGTAACAAAGAAAACAGAACTTTTAAACCCAGTACTGTGGTGTATTCTTATATTCACCTTGGGAGGATGTGGACTTATCCCAAAGACAATGGTAGATTATCTTCTCTAGAAAACCTTCAGAATGTAGAGCAGCACATGCTTTTGTTTTCTAATTAATAAAGTTTATTTTGGTACTAGTAATTAAAAATCACATTACCACTTTAATGAACAAAAGTGTCTAAAATAAAAATGATCATCTCTTGCACACACACCCCCCAACACCTTACCCTATCTCCTGACTTAACTCCCCCTTGATGAAGCCGAATTTAATAATTTGGTTTGTATCATTCCATAGTTTTCATTTGCTCATAAAAACATATACACAATATATAGTGGCTTTAATTTTTAAAGGAGAATGTGTAGATCATATATGTTCTTAAACTTGTTCGTTTCCTTTTGGCAATATATCACTTCATAGGCAGGTTTACCAGGAAAGGAACCATGAATTTTAGGGTCCCCTACTTGTATGGGACCCTTCCAAGTCCCTGGGAGGGGGGAGGTTTTAGAAATTCTTTTATTCATAATTTTGTACTTTTTTTTTCTCAGAGAAGGTCCTTGACTTTTATCTGCTAGGCTTCACAAAATCTGGATCTGCTCCTGAGCTTGGGAATCTTTCTAGGTCAGTAGATCTGGAACACATACATTCTTTTTGTTCTAGCATTCTCACAAATGGAAATCTCTTTAACAGGAAGGAATTGCCAAATATACAAAGAAAGACAAGGATCACTGTAACATTTTTAAGATACTAAAAATATGACAACTGCTTTATTATCACTTGGGGAGAATTTTTACAATTATGGTACAATCACACTTTGGAATATAGCATGTGCTTTCGTATTTACTAAAAAATGGCAAATTACCGGTTTCTAAGGATGGATTTGATTTTTGAAGTGCTCAGAAGGTATTCAGAGTCTTGTGGAAAATAGAGGAGCAATTGTAGTAGTATTACCTTAGTAAACAATTAGAATGTGAGGACAGATGATTGGTGGGTGGAGGGAAGATGGCAGAGGAGGAAGATACTGAGCTCACCACCTCCCACAGCACACTGGGCAACAACTATATGTAGTGCAACTCATTCTGAAAATGACTGGAAGACTGGCAAAACAAATTTTACACATTTAAAGTCATAAAGGGAAGGCCACATCAAAAAGTAGGAGGTCAGGGACATGGTCAGGTACAACTGCCAGTGTAGATAACCATAAGCAGGAGGGTTATTAGAAGCACAGAGGAGCAGTGGGATCAAACCCCACACTGGGCACGTTAGGCCCTGGGAACATACACTAGGAATACAGTCCCCATACTGTCTGGCTTTGAGAATCATCAGGGCTTAATTCTGGGAGCTTTAAAAATCAGCGAGTATTAACTCCAAGAAAGCCAGAGGGCTATAGGAAACTAATTCTCCACTTTTAAAGAGTCAGCATGCTATTCCATTCATGAGAGACCCAGCAAAGTAGTAGCAGTTTGAAAAGTGCCTGGGTTATACATGAAGGAGATTTATTGACTAATTTTAGTACTTGTGCCAGAGGGGCAAGTATCTGCAGGAGATTTCTCCAAGAAAAGAAGTACTGGCAGGTGCCCTTTTTCTTGCTTTCCTTCAGCTTAGATAGCTGGATGTTCATAAGAGCCAGGTCTGACACTATTCATCTACCTTACTAGCACCACTTGCCCTGCCTCATTGTTTCCCTGTATATCCACCCCAACCAATCTGTGCACCCTGGCAGTCATCCCTTCAAGGTGGCTTCCCCCCTACTACACCCAACAAGCAGTCCTGGCTGGGACTGGTGTCTTTTCAGAGAGACTTTTGCCCCTTGGAGGAGGAGAGCTAACTCTACACAATACCATGTCCACAGTAGCTCAACCAAGCCTCTCAGCAAGATACACTGAGGCCAGGCCTTGCCCACCAGGGTGCCCACGGCAATTATGGCTAAGCCACAACAGGAAGGTACATGTAGCCCACACAGGGGACTCCCCTGGAGTGCCTGGTCCTGGTGACCAGGAGGGATGGAGCTTCTAGGTCCCACAGGATGTCTTCTACATAAGGCCACTACTTTCAAGATGGGGGGACATAAATGACCCACCAATACATAGAAACAAACACAAAATGAGACAAAATGAGGAGACAGAGGCATATGTTCCAATCAAAAGAATAAGACAAAACCAAGAAAAAGAGCTACATGAAACAGAGATAAGCAATCTACTTGATAAAGAGTTCAAAGTAATGGTGATAGTTACCAGATTCAAGAGAGGAGTAACTCAGTGAGAACTTCAACGGAGTAATAGAAAGTATACAAAAGAATCATTTAGAGCTGAAGAATACAATGACTGAAATGAAAAAGACATTAGAGGGAATCAACAGCATATTAGAGGATGCAGAACAAATCAGCAATCTGGAAGACAGGGTAATAGAAAGCAACCAAGCTGAAAAGCAAAAAGAAAAAACAAAACAAAACAATGAAACAAGAGATGAATTAAAGTTCTGTGACAATATCAAGTGTAATGACATCCAATTTACAGGGGTCCCAGAAGGATAAGAGAGAAGAGGGGGGCATAAAACGTCCCTAATCTGGGGAAGGAAAAGATAATCCAGGTCTAGGAAGTGCAGAGAACCCAAAATAAGATGAACACAAGAAGGTTCACACCAAAACACATAATAATTAAAATGGCAAAAAAAACACAGAATTTTAAAAGCAGCAGAGGAGAGCAAACAGATAATGTAAGGGAAATCCCATAAGTCTATCAGGTGATTTTTCAGCAGAAACTTTGAAAGCCAGAAAGGAGTGGCATGATATATTAGAAATGTTTAATGGTAAAAAACCTACAACCAAGGGGTCGCCTGGGTGGCTCAGTCGTTAAACGTCTGCCTTCAGCTTGGGTCATGGTCCCAGGAAAAAAACCTACAACCAAGAAATATCCTACCCAGCAAATTTATCATTCAGCAATGAAGGAGAAATAAAGAGTTTCGCAGACAAAGAGAAGGTAGATGAGTTTATTACTGCTAAACTAGCCTCACAACAAACTTTAAAGGGACTTCTTTAAGTGGAAAAAAAAACAGCTATAACTAGAAGATAACTATGAAAGGAAAAAAAATCACTAATAAAAGCAAACACAGTAAAAGCAGTAGATCAGTAGATCAATCAGTTATAAAGCCAGAATTAAGGTTAAAACACGAATGTGGTATGATCAATAATAGCTACAAAAATTAAGGGATACATGAAATAAAAAGTTGTAAAATATCACATTGATGTAGAGTTAGCTCTCCTCCTTCCACATAAAATGTGGAAGGGAGAGTAAAAATGTAGTGCTTTTAGAATGTATTTAAAATTAAGTGACCCTTGGAAAGAATATCCAATGGAAAAAGGTCTCTTCAAAAAACGGGTGTTGGGAAAACTGGATAACAACATGCAAAAGAATGAAACTGGACCACTTTCTTACACCATACACAGAAATAAATTAAAAATGGATTAAAAACCTAACAATGAGACAGAAACCATCACAATTCTAGAGGAGAACATAGGCAGCAACCTCTATGACATGGGCCATAGCAACTTCTTACTAGACACATCTCCGGAGCAAAGGAAACAAAAGCAAAAATGGACTACTGGGATTTCATCAAGATAAAAAGCTTCTGCACAGTGAAGGAAACAATCATAAAACTAAAAGGCAACCTTCAGAAGGGAGAAGATATTTGCAATGACATACCTGATAAAGGGTTAGTATCCAAAATCTATCAAGAACTTATCAAACTCGACACCCAAAAAACAATCCAGTTACAAAATGAGCAGAAGACATGAATGAGACATTTTTCCAAAGAAGACATACACATGGCTAGCAGACACATGAAAAGATGCTTAACATCATTCATCATCAGGGAAATGCATATCAAAACTACAATGAGATAACACCTCACACCTATCAGAATGGCTAAAATGAAAAACACAGGAAAAAATAGATGTTGGTGAGGATGCAGAGAAAGGGGAACCCTCTTAAACTGTTGGTGGGAATGAAAACTGGTACAGCCACTCAGGAAAACAGTATGGAAGTTCCTCAAAAAGATAAGAATAGAACCACCCTAGGACCCAGCAATTGTACTACTAAGTATTTACCCAAAGGATACAAAAATACTGATTTGAAGGGACATATGCAGTCTGATATACGGCAGCATTGTAGCCAAATTATGGAAAGAGCCCAAATGTCCATCAGCTGATAAGTGGATACAGAAAATGTGGTATATACACAATGGAATATTATTCAGCCATAAAAAAGAATGAAATCTTGTCATTTGCTACAACATGGATGGAGCTAGAGAGTATTTGTCAGAGAAAGACGAATGATTTCACTCATATGTGAAATTTAAGAAACATAACACATGGATATAGGGAACAAAAAGAGGCAAACCGTAAAACAGCCTCTAAACTATAGAAAACACACTGAGGGTTGCTGGAGAGGAGGTGGGTGAGGGGATGGGCTAAATGGGTGATGGGTATTAAGGAGGGAACATGTTGTGATGAGCACCGAGTGTTGCAGGTAAGTAATGAAGCACTAAATTCTACTTCTGAAACTCTTACACAGTATGTTAACTAACTGGAATTTAAATAAAAACTTGGAAGAAAAAAAATTTGACCATTAAAATAGACTGCTGTATAAACAGGATGGTATATATGAACCTCATGGTAATCACAAACCAAAAACTTACACAAAAAAAAGAGAAAGGAGTCTAAACATAACACTAAAAATCATCAAACCACTAATGAAGAGCAAGAGAACTAGAAAGGAACAGAGAATAAAAAAAAACTACCAGACAACAATTAACAAAATGGCAGTAAGTACATACCATCCAATTACTAATTACATGTAAATGGACTAAATGCTCCAATCAAGACATAAACAGATTTTTTAAATAATTTTTTTAAAAGAACCATCTATATGCTGCCTCTAGAGACTCACATCAGACTTAAAGTCACATCAGAACAAAAGTGGAAGGACAGAAAAAGATATTCCATGCAAGTTGAAACAGAACAAAACAAAACAAAATATGCTGGGGTAGCAATACTTACATCACACAAAATAGACTTTAGAAGAAAGACTAAAAAGAGACAAGGGCATTACAGAGTAATAAAGGGACTAATACAACAGGAGGACATAACAATTATAAATATCTATGCACCCAACATAAAAGCACCTAAAGTCAGAAGAAGACAAATACCATATGATTTCACTCATATGTGGGAATTTAAGAAACAAAACAAATGAACATAGGGGAAGGGAAAGAAAAATAAAATAAGGAAAGGAAGGGAAGGAAAAATAGAATAAGATAAAAACAGAGAGGAGGCCAATCATAAGAGACTCAACTATAGGAAACAACTGAGGGTTGCTGGAGGGGAGGTGGGTGGGGGATAGGGTAATTGGGTGATGGGCATTAAGGAGAACACTTGAAGTAATGAGCACTGGGTGATATATGCAACTGATGAATCACTAAATTCTACCTCTGAAACAAATAGTATATGTTAATTTTCTTATTTAAATTCAATTTTTTAAAAACACCTAAATATATAAAGTAAATATTAATAGACATAAGGAGAGAAATTGACAATAGTAGAGGGGATTTTAACAGCCCACTTACATCACTGAATAGATCATCCCGACCTAATAAGTAAACAGTGGCTTTGAATGACACATTAGACCTGGTGGACCTAACAAATATTTTTGGAAGAGTACACCCCAAACCAGCAGAATACATATTCTTTTCAAGTGCACATGGAACATTCTCCAGAAAAGATCACAAGTTAGGCCACAAAATAAGTTTCAATAAATTTAATAAGACTGAAATCATACCAAGCATATTTTCTGACCACAATTGTATGAAACTGGAAATCAATTACAAGAAAAGAACTGGAAGAAACATAATTTTTGCCTCCATGGAAGCTAAACAGAATGTTACTAAGCAACCGATAGGTAAATTAAGAAATCAAAGAGGAAATAAACCAGGAGACAAAAATTGAAACACTATGGTTCAAATTCTTTAGGACATAGCAAGAGCAGTTAAAAAAGGAAGTTTACAGTGATACAGGCCTACCTCAAAACAAAAACAACAATGACAACAACAAAAAAGAAAAATCTCAACCTAACCTCTCACCTAAAGGAACTAGTAAAAGAACAAAGCCCGAAGTTAGTGGAAAGAAGGGGGAAAAATTAATTATCAGAGCAGAAATGAGACAAAAAGAAAAAGGAAAAGATGAATAAAACTAGCAGCTAGTTCTTTGAAGGGTAAAATTGATAAGCCTTTGCCAGACAAATCAAGAAGAAATGAATGAGGATTCAAATAAATCACATCAGAAATGTCAGAGAAGTTACAACCAACACAGAAAAATATATGGTTATAGAGACTACTCTGAAAAATCATGCTAATTGGACAACCTAGAACAAAAGGATAAACTCCTAGAAACACACAGTATTATAAGACTGAGTCAGAAAGTAATAGAAAGTCTGACTAGACTGATGACTCATAACAAATTTGATGGTAATTAAAAAAAAAATTCCCAACAAAAGTGGAGGACAAGATAGTTTCACAAATTAATTCTACCAAACATTTAAAAAACAGTTAATATGAGGGGGGAGAGGAAAGATGGAGGAGGAGTAAGGGACCCTATTTCAACTGGTCCCTGGAATTGAGCTGGATACCTACCAGACCACTCTGAGCACCCACGAAACCTGCCTGAGATGTAAGAAGATCTGGAACTCTCCAAACAGAATATCGCAGGTGGTTGGTTTTGAGGTACGAAATGGGGAGCCCTGATTCTGCAGGCAGATGTCAGAGGATAAACGGCAGTGGAAGGGAGCCTGTCTGTGGGGATCCTACACCGCCAGTGAGCGACAGCCTCGCGCTCTGGGGACAGGGCACAACTCGCAGACTGGTAGTGGCAGGGAAAGGACTTTAGGGTGGCCCCCGGGGCAGAAACCCAGAGCAGCGGGGTCGCGTGTGAGAACTGGGAGCGGCTGGCGGTTTTAGAAGCACAAAGGGCAGAGACGTGTCCCGACCTGGAGGCAGGACTGGGGCACTGCAGAGGGGTGTGCAACCCAGGCCGCTGAAGTTTATAGCACCATGGACAGAAACGGAGACACTGTGGCCTGGAGAGCTCATTGAAGAACAGACTGTGGTCTCTCTGCTCTGAGGTAGAGGGCTGGAAACGGTCTCTTCTGCTCTGACTCATGGAAGAGACCGGCCGCAGAAAACAAAAGCCCCAAAAACTGATTCCCACTGAGCCCATCCCCCGCCACAGGGGGGCAGGGCAACTCCGCCCGAACAGGGTTGCCTGAGTAACAGTGCGGCAGGCCCCTCCCCCAGAAGACAGGCTGGGAAAACAAGAGGCCAGCAACCCTAAGGTCCCAAGAAAACAGGTGCATCATGTTTGGGTTCTGGTCAATAATTTGGACTCTATACATTCTCTCAAACACCCATCAGCAGAATGACTAGGAGGAGGAACCCCCAAAATAGAAAAGACTCAGAGATTATGATTTATACTGCAGATTTACAAATGGATTCAGATATAACCAAGATGTTGGAGATGGAATTCAGGCTAGCAATTGTAAAGACAATGGCTAGAATGGAGAAATCAATTAATGGCAACATAGAGTCTCTAAGTGCAGAAATGAAAGCTGAATTGGCAGAACTTGAAAATGCTATCAATGAGATCCAATCCAATCTAGATAATCTAACAGCTAGGGTAAGTGAGGCAGAAGAACGAATTAGTGACCTGGAAGACCATTTAATAGATAAAAAGGGAAAAGAGGAGGCCAGGGAAAAACAACTCAGAATCCATGCAAATAGAATTAGAGAAATAAGTGACACCATGAAGCGTTCCAATGTCAGAATAATTGGAATCCCGGAGGGAGTGGAGAGAGAGAGAGGACTAAAAGATGTATTTGAGCAAATTGTAGCTGAGAACTTCCCTAATCTGGGGAATGAAACAAACATTCACGTCCTAGAGGCAGAGAGGACCCCTCCCAAGATCAAGGAAAACAGGCCAACACCCCAGCATGTAATAGTAAAACTTGCAAATCTTAGAACCAAGGAAACCATTTTAAGGGCAGTTAGGGGGAAGAGATTCCTTACGTACAGAGGGAGGAACATCAGAATAACGTCAGACCTATCCACAGAAACCTGGCAAGCCAGAGAGGCCTAGCAAGACATATTCAGGGTACTAAATGAAAAGAACATGCAGCCAAGAATACTCTATCCAGCAAGGCTGTCATTTGGAATGGATGAAGAGAGGCAGAGCTTCCAAGAACAGCAGAAACTGAAAGAATATGTGACCACTAAGCCGGCTCTGCAAGAAATAGTAAGGGGGGTTCTATAAAAGGAGAAAGACCCCAAGAGTGATATACAACAGAAATTTACAGGAACAATCTATAAAAACAACGTCTTCACAGGCAACATGATGACAATTAATATCTTTCAATAATCACTCTCAACGTGAATGGCCTAAATGCTCCCATAAAACGGCACAGGTTGCAGATTGGATAAAAAGAAAGGACCCATCCATATGCTGCCTACAAGAGACTCATTTTGAACCTAAAGATACATGCAGACTGAAAGTGAAGGGATGGAGATCCATCTTCCATGCCAGTGGACCTCAAAAGAAAGCTGGGGTAGCAATTCTTATGTCAGACAAATTAGATTTTAAACTAAAAACTGTAGTTAGAGACACAGAAGGACACTATATCATTCTTAAAGTGTCTATCCAACAAGAAGCTCTAACAACTGTAAATATCTATGCCCCCAACATGGGAGCAGCCATCTACATAAGCCAACTGTTAACCAAAATAAAGAGTCATATTGATAGTAATACGTTAATTGCAGGAGACCTCAATACACCACTCTCAGCAATGGGCAGATCATCTAAGCAGAAAATCAACAAGGAAACAAGAGCTTTGAATGATACACTGGACCAGATGGACCTCATAGATATTTACAGGACATTCCACCCTAAAACAACAGAATACACATTTTTCTGGAGCACACATGGAACTTTCTCCAGAATAGACCATATAATGGATCACAAATCAGGTCTCAACTGATACCAAAAGATTGAGATTATTCCCTGCATATTCTCAGACCACCATGCTTTAAAACTGGAACTCAATCACAAGAAAAAATTTGGCAGAAATACAAACACTTGGAAGCTTAAGACCACTCTGCTCAAGAATGTTTGGGTCAACCAGGAAATCAAAGAAGAACTTAAACAATTCATGGAAATCAATGAGAATGAAAGCACATTGGTCCAAAACCTATGGGATACTGCAAAGGCAGTCCTAAGGGGGAAATACATAGCCATCCAAGACTCACTCAAAAAGAAAGAAAAATCCCGAATTCACCAACTAACTCTATACCTTAAAGAACTAGAGAAAAAGCAACAAATGATGCCTAAGTCATGCATTAGAAGAGAAATAATTAGAGCAGAGATCAATGAATTAGAAACCAGAAACATGGTAGATCAGATCAATGAAACTAGAAGTTGGTTCTTTGAAAGAATTAATAAGATCAATAAACCACTGGCCAGACTTATCCAAAAGAAAAGAGAAAGGACCCAAATTAATAAAATTATGAATGAAAGGGAAGAGATCACGACTAACACCAAGGAAATAGAAACAATTATTACACATTAATATCAACAACTCTATGCCAATAAACTGAGCAATCTGGATGAAATGGAGGCCTTCATGGAAACCTATAAGCTGCCAAGACTGAAACAGGACAATAACCAGTAACAAGATTGAAGCAGTGATCAAAAACCTCCCAAAAAACAAGAGTCCAGGGCCTGATGGATTCCCTGGGGAATTCTACCAAACATTCAAAGAAGAAATAATACCTATTCTACTGAAGTTGTTTCAAAAAACAGAAACAGAAGGAAAACTTCCAAACTCATTCTATGAGGCCGGCATTACCTTAATCCCCAAACCAGGCAAAGACCCCATCAAAAAGGAGAATTTCAGACTGATATCCCTGATGAATATGGATTCCAAAATCCTCAACAAAATCCTCGCTAATAGGATCCAACAATACATTAAAAGGATCATCCACCACGACCAAGTGAGATTTATTCCTGGGATGCAAGGGTGGTTTAACATTCGCAAATCAATCAGTGTAATAGAACACATTAATAAGAGGAGGGAGAAGAACCATATGGTCCTGTCAATTGATGCAGAAAAAGCATTTGACAAAATAAAACATCCTTTCCTGATTAAAACTCTTCAGAGCATAAGGATGGAGGGAATATTCCTCAGGTTCATAAAATCCATCTATGAAAAACCCACAGCAAATATCATCCTCAATGGGGAAAAGCTGAGAACTTTTCCCTTAATATCAGGAACACGTCAAGGATGCCCACTCTCACCACTATTGTTCAACATAGTACTAGAAGTCCTAGCAACAGCAATCAGAAAACAAAAAGAAATAAAAGGTATTCAAATTGGCAAAGAAGACATCAAACTCTCTTTTTTCACAGACGACATGATACTTTATGTGGAAAACCCAAAAGACTCCACCCCCAAATTACTAGAACTCATACAGCAATTCAGTAATATGGCAGGATACAAAATCAATACACAGAAATCAGTTGCTTTCTTATACACTAACAATGCAACTTTAGAAAGAGAAATTAGAGAAACGATTCCATTTACAATAGCACCAAAAATCATAAGATACCTCGGAATAAACCTAACCAAAGAGGTAAAGGATCTATACTCTAGGAACTATAGAACACTCATGAGAGAAATTGAAGACACAAAAAGATGGAAAAATATTCCATGCTCATGGATCAGAAGAGTAAACACTGTTAAAATGTCTATGCTACCCAGAGCAATCTATACCTTCAATGCCATCCCGATCAAAATTCCAATGACATTTTTCAAAGTGCTGGAACAAACAATCCTAAAATTTGTATGGAATCAGAAAAGACCCCAAATCACCAAGGAAATGTTGAAAAAGAAAGACAAGCTGGGGGCATCACGTTGCCCGATTTTAAGCTATATTACAAAGCAGTGATCACCAAGACCACATGGTACTGGCACAAAAACAGACATATAAACCAATGGAACAGAATAGAGAACTGAGATAGGGACCCTCAACTCTATGGTCAAATAACCTTTGACAAAGCAGGAAAAAACATGCAATGGAAAAAAGAGTCTCTTCAATAAATGGTGCTGGGAAAATTGGACAGCCACATGCAGAAGAATGAAATTCAACCATTCTCTAACACCATTCACAAACATAATCTCAAAGTGGATGAAAGACCTCAATGTGAGACAGTAATCCATCAAAATCCTAGAGGAGAACATAGGCAGTAACCTCACCGACATCGCCCACAGCAACTTCTTTGAAGATACATCTCCAAAAGCTAGTGAAACAAAAGCAAAAATGAACTTTTGGGACTTCATCAAGATAAAACGCTTCTGCACAGCAAAGGAAACAGTCAACAAAATAAAGAGGCAACCCACAGAATGGGAGAAGATATTTGCAAATGACACTACAGATAAAGGGCTGGTATACAAGATCTATACAGAACTTCTCAAACTCAACACCCAAAAAACAAATAATCCAGTCAAAAAGTGGGCAGAATATATGAAAAGACACTTCTCTGAAGAAGACATACAAATGGCTAACAGACACATGAAAAAATGTTCACCATCATTAGCCATCAGGGAAATTCAAATCAAAACCACATTGAGGGGGCGGAGCGAGATGGCAGAGGAGTGGGAGACCTGGATTTCATCTGGTCTCAGGAATTCAGCTGAATAGGGATCAGACCATTCTGAACACCTACGAACTCGACGGGAGATCGAGGAAAAGAATAGCAACAGCTGTCTGAGCAGAGAGGCGACCACCTTCTGGAAAGTGGGATGTGTGGAGAAGTGAGTCTGAGGCGATGTTCAGGAGGATAGACGGTGGGGGAGTGTGCCTCCCTCCTCCCTCCTGCCTCCCTCCCTGCTGCTTCTGACAAGTGATGGAGCAGCAGAGCACGGGGTCGGAAGTTTTGGAAGTCGGCTCTGCTGACCAACATCACTCCGGTGGCTGAGTGGGGTGTGGAGCCCTCGCGGGACAGTGTGGTCTCGGGACCCTCGGGGTCGCGGAGGGACGGGGGTGCCTGAGTGCAGCAGAACTCCCGGGTGTCAGAGCGGGGAAGCCGGCTGCAGAGGTGGAGCTGAGGCCTGGGCTCTCAGCTCGGGGGTTGCCATAGACCGTGATCTACAGCACAGTTGGGCCACTGCTCTTCTAGCAGGGACCCAGCAAGTGGCGGATCCGGGGGAGACTCCCCTTCCTCCCCCAGGAGGAGCAGCACAGGAGCGCACCACAGGGATCTGCTGGGTTTGGAGACTCCACATGGGGTCAGGTGCCAGGGATGGAGGCGCTCGGTCAAGGCCGGGTGAGCACGGAGTTGGGCCGGAGACTGGGGAGCCGGGAGTGACTGACTGCTTTTCTCTGGGGGCGCACTGAGGAGCGTGGCCCTGAGTTCTCGGCTCCTCCAGGGTGGAGATTGGGAGGCCACCATTTTCACTCTCGTCCTCCAAGGCTGTGCGGGGGGCTTGCGGGAACAGGAGGCCCGAGAGCAAACCCGAGCAGATTACTTAGCCCGGAGGACAAGGGTGGGGGAATTCCGCCTCCGGCAAAGACATTTGGGAACCACGGCAACAGGCCCCACCCCCCTCCCCCAGAAGATCAGCACGAACAGCCAGCCAAGACCAAGTTTACCGATCAATGAGAATGAGAGAACTCCAGCGCTAGGGGAATACTGCACATAGAATTCATGGCTTTTTTACCATGATTCCTTAGTCTTTCAAAGTTAATTTTTTAAACTTTTTTTTTAAATTTTTCTTTTTCCCTTTTTCAACCAACATCTTTTCAATCCCCTTTTTAAAAAGACATTTTTATTTTTCATTTTTAGAGTCATATTCTAGCCCTTCATAGTAGTTGCCCTTATTTTTGGCATATATATATATAAGTTGTTCTCTCTTTAAAATTTTGAGATACAGTTTCTTCTAACATATCAAAATATACCCTAAATCTCTGGTGTATGGCTTTGTTCTAGTCTCCTGCCTGATCACATTCTCTCCCCTTTTTTCTTTCTTTCTTTCTTTTTTTTAATCCTCTTCTTTCTTTTTTCAAGCACCTTATCAATTCCTTTTTTAAAATTTTTTATAATTTTCATCTTTACAGTCATATTCCATCCCTTCATTGTATCAATCCTTATTTGTACATATATAAGTCTTTCTTTAAAATTTTAGGAGGCATTTTCTTCTAACAGACCAAAATACACCCAAAATCTAGCGTGTGGCACTGATCTATCCACTAGCCTGATCATATTTGATCACATTCTGTTTTGTTTTGTTCTGTTTTTGTTTGTTTTTATCTTTTTCTTTTTTTATTCTCTTTCTTTTTTCTTTCCCTTTCCTTTCCCCTGGTTTCAGGTCTTTTCTGATTTGTTTAGAGTATATTTTCTGGGGACGTTGTTAACCTGTTAACATTTTGTTCCCTCATTCATCTATTCTTCTCTGGACAAAATGACAAGACGAAAAAAATCACCTCAACAAAAAGAACAAGAGGTAGTACCGTCTGCCAGGGACCTCCTCAATATGGACATTAGTATGATGTCGGACCTAGAGTTCAGATTCATGATTTTAAAGACACTAGCTGGGCTTGAAAAAAGCATGGAAGTTATTAGAGAAACCCTTCCTGGAGAAATAAAAGAACTAAAATCTAACCAAGTTGAAATCAAAAAGGCTATTAATGAGGTGCAATCAAAAATGGGGGCACTAACTGCTAAGATAAATGAGGCAAAAGAGAGAATCAGCGATATAGAAGACCAAATGATGGAAAATAAAGAAGCTGAGAAAAAGAGAGAGAAACAACTACTGGATCACGAGGGCAGAATTCAAGAGATAAGTGATACGATAAGATGAAACAACATTAGAATAATTGGGATCCCAGAAGAAGAAGAAAGAGAGAGAGGACCAGGAAGTAAATTGGAGCAAATTATAGCAGAGGACTTCCCTAATGTGGGAAAGGAAACAGGCATCAAAATCCAGGAGGCACGGAGAAACCCCCTCAAAATCAATAAAAATAGGTCAACACCCCAACGTCTAATAGTAAAACTTACGAGTTTCAGAGACAAACAGAAAATCTTGAAAGCAGCTCGGGAGAAGAGATATGTAACCTATAATGGTAGAAACATTAGATTGGCAACAGACCTATGCACAGAGACCTGGCAGGGCAGAAAGGACTGGCATGATATCTTCAGAGCACTAAACGAGAAAAATATGCAGCCAAGAATACTATACCCAGCTAGGCTGTCATTGAATATAGAAGAAGAGATAAAAAGCTTCCAGGACAAACAAAAACCAAAGGAATATGCAAACACGAAACCAGCCCTCCAAGAAAAATTGAAAGAGGTCCTCTAAGCAAAGAGAGAGCCTAAAAGCAGCATAGACCAGAAAGGAACACAGACAATATACAGTCACAGTCACCTTCCAGGCAATACAATGGCACTAAATTCTTATCTTTCAATAGTTACCCTGAATGTAAATGGGTTAAATGCCCCAATCAAAAGACACAGGCTATCAGATTGGATTAAAAAACAAGACCCATTGATATGCTGTCTGCAAGAGACTCATTTTAGACCCAAAGACACCCCCAGATTGAAAGTGAGGGGGTGGAAAACCATTTACCATGCTAATGGACACCAAAAGAAAGCTGGGGTGGCAATCCTTATATCAGACAAATTAGATTTTAAAACAAAGACTATAATAAGAGATGAGGAACAACACTATATCACGTTTAAAGTGTCTATCCAACAAGAAGATCTAACAATTGTAAATATCTATGCCCCTAACATGGGAGCAGCCAATTATATAAGGCAATTAATAACAAAAGCAAAGAAACACATTGACAACAATATAATAATCGTGGGGGACTTTAACACCCCCCTGACTGAAATGGACAGATCATCTAAGCAAAAGTTCAATAAGGAAATAAAGACTTTAAATGACACACTGCCAAATGCACTTCACAGACATATTCAGAACATTCCACCCCAAAACAACAGAATACACATTCTTCTCTAGTGCCCATGGAATATTCTCCAGAATAGATCACATCCTAGGTCACAAATCAGGTCTCAACCAGTACCAAAAGATTGGGATTATTACTGGCATATTTTCAGACCACAACGCTTTGAAACTAGAACTCAATCACAAGAGGAAAGTCAGAAAGAACTCAAACACATGGAGGCTAAAGAGCATTCTACTAAAGAATGAATGGGTCAACCAGGAAATTAAAGAAGAATTTAAAAAATTCATCGAAACCAATGAAAATGAAAACACAATTGTTCAAAATCTTTGGGATACAGCAAAGGCAGTCCTAAGAGGAAAGTATATAGCAATACAAGACTTTTTCAAGAAACAAGAAAGGTCTCAAATACACAACCTAACCCTATACCTAAAGGAGTTAGAGAAAAAACAGCAAATAAAGCCTACACCCAGAAGAGAAATAATAAAGATCAGAGCAGAAATCAATGAAATAGAAACCAAAAGAACAGTAGAACAGATCAACAAAAGTAGGAGCTGGTTCTTTGAAAGAATTAACAAGATTGATAAACCCCTGGCCAGACTTATCAAAAGGAAAGAGAAATGACCCGAATCAACAAAATCATGAATGAAAGAGGAGAGATCACAACCAAAACCAAAGAAATACAAACAATTATAAGAACATATTATGAGCAACTCTATGCCAGCAAATCAGATAACTTGGAAGAAATGGATGCATTCCTAGAGATGTATCAACTACCAAAATTGAACCAGGAAGAAATAGAAAACCTGAACAGACCTATAACCACTAAGGAAACTGAAGCAGTCATCAAAAATCTCCCAACAAACAAAAGCCCAGGGCCAGATGGCTTCCCAGGGGAATTCTACCAAACATTTCAAGAAGAATTAATACCTATTCTCCTGAAACTGTTCCAAAAAATAGAAATGGAAGGAAAACTTCCAAAGTCATTTTATGAGGCCACCATTACCTTGATCCCAAAACCAGACAAAGACCCCATCAAAAAGGAGAATTACAGACCAATATCCTTGATGAACATGGATGCCAAAATTCTCACCAAAATACTAGCCAATAGGATCCAACAGTATATTAAAAGGATTATTCACCATGACCAAGTGGGATTTATCCCTGGGCTGCAAGGTTGGTTCAACATCTGCAAATCAATCAACGTGATACAATACATTAACAAAAGAAAGAACAAGAACCATATGATCCTCTCAATATATGCAGAAAAATTATTTGACAAAGTACAGCAACCTTTCTTGATCAAAACTCTTCAGAGTATAGGGATAGAGGGGACATACCTCAATATCATAAAAGCCATCTATGAAAAACCTACAGCGAATATTATTCTCAATGGGGAAAAGCTGAGAGCTTTCCCCCTAAGGTCAGGAACGCGGCAGGGATGTCCACTATCACCACTGCTATTCAATATAGTATTAGAAGTCCTAGCCACAGGAATCAGACAACAAAAAGATCAAAGCATCCAAATCGGCAAAGAGGAAGTCAAACTCTCACTCTTTGCAGATGATATGATACTTTATGTGGAAAACCCAAAAGACTCCACCCCAAAACTGCTAGAACTCATACAGGAATTCAGTAAAGTGGCAGGATATAAAATCAATGCACAGAAATCAGTGGTATTCCTATACACCAACAACAAGACAGAAGAAAGAGAAATTAAAGAGTCGATCCCATTTACATTTGCACCCAAAACCATAAGATAGGAATAAATCTAACCAAAGAGGAAAAGGATCTGTTCTCAGAAAATTATAAAATACTCATGAAAAAAATTGAGGAAGACACAAAGACATGGAAAAACGTTCCATGCTCATGGATTGGAAGAACAAACATTGTGAAGATGTCAATGCTCCCTAGAGCAATCTACACATTCAAAGCAATCCCCATCAAAATACCATCCACTTTTTTCAAAGAAATGGAACAAAAAATCCTCAAATTTGTATGGAACCAGAAGAGACCCCGAATAGCCAGAGGAATGTTGAAAAAGAAAAGCAAAGCTGGCGGCATCACAATTCCGGACTTCCAGCTCTATCACAAAGCTGTCATTATGAAGACAGTATGGTACTGGCACAAAAACAGACACATAGATCAATGGAACAGAATAGAGAGCCCAGAAATGGATCTTCAACTCTATGGTCAACTAATCTTCGATAAAGCAGGAAAGAATGTCCAATGGAAAAAAGACAGTCTCTTCAACAAATGGTGTTGAGAAAATTGGACAGCCCCATGCAGAAGAATGAAACTGGACCATTTCCTTACACCATACACAAAAATAGACTGAAAATGGATGAAAGACCTAACTGTGCGACAGGAGTCCATCAAAATCCTAAAGGAGAACACAGGCAGCAACCTCTTCGACCTCAGCCACAGCAACTTCTTCCTAGAAACATCACCAAAGGCAAGGGAAGCAAGGGCAAAAATGAACTATTGGGATTTCATCAAGATAAAAAGCTTTTGCACAGCAAAAGAAACAGTCAACAAAACCAAAAGACAACTCACATAATCGGAGAAGATATTTGCAAATGACACATCAGATAAAGGGCTAGTATCCAAAATCTACAAATAACTTATCAAACTCAACATCCAAAGAACAAATAATCCAATCAAGAAATGGGCAGAAGACATGAACAGACATTTTTCCAAAGAAGATATCCAAATGGCCAAGAGACACATGAAAAAGTGCTCAACATCGCTTGGCATCAGGGAAATACAAATCAAAACCTCAGTGAGATACCACCTCACACCCGTCAGAATGGCTAAAATTAACAAGTCAGGAAATGACAGATTTTGGCAAGGATGCGGAGAAGGGGGAACCCTCCTACACTGTTGGTGAGAATGCAAGCTGGTTCAACCACTCTGGAAAACAGTATGGAGGTTCCTCAAAAAGTTGAAAATAGAGCTACCCTATGATCCAGCAATTGCACTACTGGGTATTTACCCCAAAGATACAAATGTAGGGATCCGAAGGGGTACATGCACCCCAATGTTTATAGCAGCAATGTCCACAATAGCCAAACTATGGAAAGAGCCAAGATGTCCATCGACAGATGAATGGATAAAGAAGATGTGGTATATATACACAATGGAATATTATGCAGCCATCAAAAGGAATGAAATCTTGCCATTTGCAATGACGTGGATGGAACTGGAGGGTGTTATGCTGAGTGAAATAAGTCAATTAGAGAAAGACATGTATCATATGACCTCACTGATATGAGGAATTCTTAATCGCAGGAAACAAACTGAGGGTTGCTGGAGTGGGGGTCGGGTGTGAGGGATGGGGTGGCTGGGTGATAGACATTGGGGAGGGTATGTGCTATGGTGAGCGCTGTGACTTGTGCAAGACTGTTGAATCACAGATCTGTACCCCTGAAACAAATAATGTAATATATGTTAAGAAAAAAGAAAAGAAGATAGCAGGAGGGGAAGAATGAAGCGGGTTAAATCGGAGGGGGACATGAACCGAGAGACGATGGACTCTGAATAACAAACTGAGGGTTCTAGAGGGGAGGGGTTTGGGGGGATGGGTTAGCCTGGTGACGGGTATTAAAGAGGGCATGTTCTGCATGGAGCACTGGGTGTTATGCACAAACAGTGAACCATGGAATATTACATCAAAAACTAATGATGTAATGTATGGTTATTAACATGACAATAAAAAAATTTAAAGAAAAAAACCACATTGAGATACGACTTTACACCAATTAGAATGGCAAAAATGGACAGGGAAAGAAACAACAAATGTTGTTGAGAGGTTGTGGAGAAAGGGGAACCCTCTTACACTGTTGGTGGGAATGCAAGTTGGTACAGTCACTTTGGAAAACAGTTTGAAGGTGCCTCAAAAATTTAAAAATAGATCTACCCTATGACCCAACAATTGCACTCCTGGGTATTTACCCCAAGGCACAGACGTAGTGAAAAGAAGGGCCATATGCACCCCAATGTTCATAGCAGCAATGTCCGCAATAGCCAACCTGTGGAAAGAGCTGAGATGCCCTTCAACAGATGAATGGATAAAGAAGATGTAGTCCATATATAGAATGGAATATTACTCAACCATCAGAAAGGATGAATACCCAAATTTTACATTAACATGGATGGGATTGGAGGAGATTATACTAAGTGAAATAAGTCAAGCAGAGAAAGTTAATTATCATATGGTTTCACTTATTTGTGGAACATAAGGAATAGTGTGGAGGACACTAGGAGAAGGAAGGGAAAAATGGGGGGGGATTGGAGGGAGAGATGAACCATGAGAGACTATGGACTCTGAGAAACAAACAGGGTTTTAGAGGGTAGGGAGGGAGAGGGGATTGGTTAGCCCAGTGATGGGTATTAAGGAGGGCACGTACTGCATGGAGCACTGGGTGTTATATGAAAACAATGGATCGTGGATCACCACATCAAAAACTAATGATGTATTGTATGTTGACTAACATAACATAATAAAATTAAAAAAAACAGTTAATATTTATCCTTCTCAAACTATTCCAAAAATTTGAAAAGTAAGGAACACTTCCAACTTTATTATGAGGCCAAGCATTACCCCAGTAACAAAACAAGACAAAGACATTACAAAAAAAGAAAAAAGAAACAGATGGAAACACCCTCAACAAAATATTAGCAAACCAAATTCAAAAATACATCAAAAAGATCACTCAAGATCAAGTGGGATTTATTCCAGGGATGTAAGGATGGTTCGATAAACATAAAATCTTTGTGATATACTGCATTACCAAAATGAAGGATAAAAATTATATAATTATTTCAATAGATGTAGAAAAAAATACATTTGACAAAACTTAAGAGTTTATATCATGATGCATGTTAACAAAGTAGGTATAGGACAAACATACCTTAACATAATTAAGACCATGTATAAAAACCCACAGCTAACATCATACTCAAGGTCAGGAACAAGACAAGAATGCCAACTCTCAAGACTTTTATTGAACATAGTACTGAAGTCCTAGCTATAGCAATCAACCAAGAAAAAGAAATAAAAGTCTCCAAAATTGATGAGAGAAGTAAAACTGTCACTATTTGCAGATGACATGATACTATATATAGAAAACCCTAGGACCCCACTAAAAAACTATTACTGCTACTAAATTCACTACAGTTGCAGCATACAAAATTAATATACAGATATCGGTTTTGTTTTTATACACTAATAATATAGAAGAGAGAAATTAAGAAAACAATCCTACTTGAAATTGCATCAAAAAGAATAAAATATCTAGGAATAAATTTTAGCAAGGGGGCAAAAGACCTGCACGCTGAAAACTATAAGACAATGATGGAAAAAACTGAAGGTGACACAAATAAATGGAAAGATTATGCCATGCTCTTGGACTGGAAGAATATTTTTAAAATATCCATACTATGCAAAGCAATCTATAGATTTAATGCAACCCCTATCGAATACCAATAATAGTTTCAATAACTGGAACAAATAATCCTAAAGTTTGTATGGAACCACAAAAGACCCTGAATAGGCAAAGCAATCTTGAGAAAGAAGAACAAAGCTAGAGGTGTCACACTTCCAAATTTCAAACTGTATTATAAAGTGATAATAATCAAAACAGCATGGTGCTGGCACAATATATATATATATAAACCATAATATTCCTAAAAGAAAGCACAGTAAATTCATGGACATCAGCCTTGGCAATATTTTCCTGGATCTGTCTCCCCAGACCAAGGGTAAGAAAAGCAAAAGTAAACAATTGGGACTATATCAATCTAAAACAAAGCAACAAGCAAAAAAACAAAACACTTTTGTGCAGAGAAGGAAACCAACAAAATGAAAAGGCATCCAACTGAATGAAAGAAAATATTTGCAAATGATCTATTATTTGGTAAGGAGTTAATATCCAAAATACATAGAGAACTTATGCAACTTAACACCAAAAGACAAATAATTTCATTAAAATTGAGCTACCTGAATAGACATACAGATGGCTAACAAACACATGGAAAGATGCCCAACGTCACTAATCATGGAAATGCTAATCAAAACCACAATAAGATATCACCTCACATCAAAGATGGTGGAGGACTAAGGGGACCCTCAGTTTGTCTTGTCCCTCAAATACAACTAGGTAGCTATCAAGTCATTCTGAACACCTGAGAAATCAACTGGAGATCTGAGAAAACAAATGCTGTAAGTCTCCAAGTAGACAAGTGAGGACTGTTTGGAAGGTAGGAGGTGTGGAGACCTGAATCTGGTGTGATATAGCTGAAGATATGGCGGCGAAGAGGGGGCCTGCTTAAGGAGGCTACTATAAAGTATTATAAGCAGAGAAGTGCAAAATCAGAACTTTTAGAAGTCTGCTACAGTGGGGGACAATTCCTGGCTTAAAGGTGCTCAGGTGGTAAAGTGGGGTAGAATCCCAGGTGTGACAGCATGGTCTCAGGATCCCCAGGGTTGCAAGAACAGGGGTGCCTGAGTGTGGCAGAGTTCCCAGGTGTAGGAACAGGGAACCTGGCTGAGAACAGCAAGTCTACGTGCTGGCTTTTTGCTCTGTGTTGCCATAAACTGAATTGCTGCACGGTCGTGCCACTGCTTTCCTGGGAAGGGTCCAGCAAAAGTCAGAAGTGTGGCAAGACCCTCCTCCCCTCCCCCCCAGAGGAACAGTGAGAGTCTGTACTGCAGGAGTCCATAAAATGTGGAGTTTTGAAACTCAGTCACATGCCTGAGATAAAAACACTTGGTCACAGTCTGGGTGAACACAGAGTTCTACAGTAACTGGGGAGACAAAAGTAATTGCTTGCTTTTCTGTGAGGGCCCCTGAAGAGTGGGGGCACACACTTTTAGTTCCAGGGCTAGAGAGTGGGGTGTAGCCATATTTATTCCACCCATCAGTGCTGAAACTCTTCAGGGAGCAAAACAGCGCCACCTAGTGGAGTCTGGAGCCACTTACACTGAGCCCTGCCTCTTGCACACTGGAGCCACATTTCCACTAGGGCAAGTCCACCTGAGAATCAGTGCAAGAGGCCCCTCCCCCAGAAGACCAGCACAAAGAACTCACTCCCACAAAGTTTACTGATCATAGAGGGCTGCAAAGCTTTAGCTCTTGGGGAAAACAGTATATATCATTCTTTGTATTTTTATTCTTTGGTCTTTTAATATTATTTTTTTCATTTATTTTCTCATTTATTCATTTTTCTTTTTACTTTTATATATGCATACATTTTTAATATTTTGTTTCATATATATACACGTGTGTGTGCGTGTGTGTGTGCGTGTGTGTGTATTTATTTATTTATTTATTCATTCTTTTCTTTTGGGATCTAGTTTCTTTTAACAAGTAGACCAAAACACAACCAGGATCTAGTTTGTTTGTTTGTTTGTTTGTTTCTGTTGTTGTTATTGTTTTTGTTTTTTTCTTTTTCTTCTTTTCTTTTCTGGACAAAATGATGAGACAGAGAAATTCACCCCACAATAAAGAACAGGGGGTAATACTCACTGCCAGGGATTTAATCAATATGGATATAAGTAAGATGTCTGAACTAGAACTTAAAACAACAATTATTAAGATACTAACTGGGCTTGGAAAAAGCATAGAGGACATTAGAGAATCCCTTACTGTAGAGATAAAAGAACTAAAATCTAGTCAGGCCAAAATTAAAAATGCTATTACTGAAATGCAGTCCCAAGTGGAGGCCATAAAAATGAGGATGAATGAAACAGAAGAGTGAATCAGTGATATAGAAGATAAAATGATGGAAAAAGAGGAAGCTGAAAAGAAGAGGGAAATAAATTATTAGATCACAAAGGTAGATTTAGAGAACTCAGTGATTCCATAAAACAAAATAATATCCATATTATAGGAGTCCCAGAAGATGAGTGGGGAAACAGGGGCAGAGGGCTTATTTGAACAAATTATAGCTGAGAACTTCCCTAACCTGAGGAAGGAAACAGGCATTCAAGTCCAGGAAGCATATTGAACATCCCCCCTCAAAATCAATAAAAATAGGTCAACACCTCAACATATAATAGTGAAACTTGCAAATTTCCGAGGTAAAGAGAAAATCCTGAAAGCAGCTCAGAACAAGAGGTCCTTAACCTACAAAGATAGACATATGCTAGCAGCTGACCAGACCACAGAGAACTGGCAGGCCAGAAAGGACGGGCATGATATATTCAACTTACTAAATGGGAAAAATATGCAGCCAAGAATACTTTATCCAGCAAGGCTATCATTCAGAACAGGAGAGAAAGAGTTTCCAGGACAAAAAACAAAACAAAACAAAAAATAACCAAAGCAAAACAAAAAAAAACTAAAGGAATTTGTGAACACTAAACCAGCCCTGCAAGAAATATTAAAGGGGATCTTTTGAGTGGAGAAAGCCCAAAGGTAACAAAGACCAGAAAGGAACAGAGACAATCTAAGGGAGCAGTTACTTTACAGGTAATACAATGGCACTAAATTCATATCTTTTAATAATTACTCTGAATGTAAATGGACAAAATGCTCCAATCAAAAGACATGGGGCATCAGAATGGATTAAAAAAAGAGACCCATCAATATGCTGCTTATAAGAGACTCATTTTTAGACCCAAAGACACATTCAGATTGAAAGTGAGGGGATGGAGAACCATTTATCATGCTAATGGACATCAAAAGAAAGCTGGAGTAGCTATACTTATGTCAGACAAACTAGATTTTAAACCAAAAGCTGTAATAAGAGATGAAGAAGGACACTGTATCATAATAAAAGGGTCTATCCAACAAGAAGATCTAATAATTGTAAATATTTATGCCCCAAACTTGGAAGCAGCCAAATATATAAACCAATTAATAAGAAAATTAAACTCATTGATAATATAATAATAGTAGGGGCTTTAATATCCTACTCACAGCAATGGACAGACCATCCAAACAGAGGATCAACAAGGAAACAAGGGCTTTGAATGACACACTGGACCAGATGGACTTCACAGATATATTCAGAGCATTTCGTCCCAAAGCAGCAGAATACACATTCTTTTCAAGTGCACATGGAACATTCTCCAGAATAGATCACATACTGGGTCACAAATCAGGCCTCAATGGGTAGAAAAAGACTGAGATCATACCATGGATATTTTCAGACTACAATGATATGAAACTTGAAGTCAACGACAAGAAGAAATTTGGAAGGACCACAAATACATGGAGATTAAAGAATATCCTACTAAAGAATGAATGAGTCAACCAGGAAATTAAAGAAGAATTTTAAAAATACATGGAAGCAAATTAAAATGAAAACAGGACAGTCCAAAACCTTTGGGATGGAGCAAAGGCAGTCCTAAGAGGGACATTGCTATATATAGTAACACAGGCCTTCCTCAAGAAGCAAGAAAAGTCATGGATCACTACATCAAAAACTAATGATGCATTGTATGGTGACTAATATAACATAATTAAAAAAAAAGAAGCAAGAAAAGTTTGAAATACACAACCTAACCTTACACCTAAAGGAGCTGGAAAAAGAACAGCAAATAAAGCCTACACCCCGCAGGAGAAGAGAAATAATAAGGATTAGAGCAGAAATCAATGAAACAGAAATCAAAATTCAGTAGAACAGATCAATGAAGCTAGGAGATGGTTCTTTCAAAGAATTAACAAGACATAAATCCCTAGCCAGACTTATCAAAAAGAAAACAGAAAGGATACAAATAAATAAAATCATGAATGAAAGAGGAGAGATCACAACCAACACCAAAGAAATACAACTATAAGAGAATATTATGAACAATTATATGCTAACAAATTAGGTAATCTGGAAGAAATGGATAAATTCCTAGAAACATATAAACTACCAAAACTTAAACAGGGAGAAATGGAAAAGCTGAACAGACCCATAACCAGGAAAGAAATTGAATCAGTAATAAAAAAATCTCCCAACAAACGAGTCAGGCCCAGATAGCTTCCCCAGGGAATTCTACCAAACATTTAAAGAAGAATTAATACCTGTTCTTCTAAAACTGTTCCAAAAAGTGGAGACGGAAGAACTTTCAAACTCACTCTATGAGGCCAGCATTACCATGATCCCCAAACCAGACAAAGACCTCACCAAAAAGGAGAATTACAGACCAATATCCCTAATGAACATGGATGCAAAAATTCTCACCAAGATACTAGCTAATAGGATTCAACAATACATTAAAAGGATTATTCACCACAACCAAGTGGGAATTATTCCTGGGCTGCAGGGGTGGTTTAACATCCACAAAAATCAATGTGACACACCACATTAATAAAAGAAAGGATAAGAACTATATGATTCTCTCAATAGATGCAGAAAAAGCATTTGACAAAATACAGAATCTTTCTTGATAAAAACCTTCTACCACATACAGGTAGAGGGAATATATCTCAACATCACAAAAGTCATATACAAAAGACCCACAGCTAATATTTTCAAAAATATTAAATTATATTCAAAAACTGAGAGCTTTTCCCCTAAGGTCAGGAACATGACAGGGATGTCCACTCTCACCACTGCTGTTCAACATATTACTGGAAGTCCTAGCCTCAGCAATCAGACAACAAAGAGAAATAAAAGGCATCCAAATCACCAAGGAAGAAGTCAAATTTTCACTCTTCATAGACAATATGATACTCTATGTAGAAAACCCAAAAGACTCCGCCAAAAAATTGCTAGTACCGATACAGGAATTCAGCAAAGTGAGAGGATATAAAAGCAATTTGCAGAAGTCAGTTGCATTTTTATACACTAACAATGAAGCAGCAGAAAGAGAAATCAAGGAATCAATTCCATTTACAATTGCACAAAAAAACCATAAGATACCTTGGAATAAACCTAACCAAAGAGGTAAAGGATCTGTACTCAGAAAACTATAGAACACTCATGAAAGAAATTGAGCAAGAAACAAAGAAATGGAAAAACATTCCATGCCCATGGGTTAGAAGAACAAATACTATTGAAATATCTATGCTATCCAAAGCAACTACACATTCAATGCAATCCCTATCAAAACACCACCAGTATTTTTCATAGAGCTGGAACAAACAATCCTAAAATCTGTATGGAACCAGAAAAGATCCCAAATAACCAAGGAACATCAAAAAAGAAAACCAAAGCTGGAGGCATCACAATTTCAGACTTCAAGCTCTATTACAAAGTTGTAATCATCAAGACAGTATTGTACTGGCACAAAAACAGATACACAGATCAATGGAACTGAATAGAGAACCAAGAAATAGACCCTCAACTCTGTGTTCAACAAATCTTTGACAAAGCAGGAAAGAATATCCAATGGAAAAAAGACGCTCTCTTCAACAAATGGTGTTGGGAAAATTGGACAGCCACATGCAGAAGAATGAAACTGGACCACTTATACTGTACACAAAAATAAACTCAAAATGTATGCAAGACCTAAATATGAGACAGGAATCCATCAAAATCCTAGAGGAGAACACAAGCAGCAACCTCTTTGACGCTGGCCATAGCAACTTCTTGCTAGACATATCTAAGGCAAGGGAAACAAAGGCAAAAATGAACTATTGGGATTTCATCAAAATAAAAAGCTTTTATGCAGCAAAGGAAACAATCAACAAAACTAAAAGGAAACTTACAGAATGGGAGAAGATATTTGCAAATATCTTATCAGATAAATGGCTAGTATCTAAAATCTATAAAGAACTTATGAAGCTCAACACCCAAGGAACAAATAATCCAATCAAGAAATGGGCAGAAGACATGAACAGACATTTCTCCAAAGAAAACATACAAATAGGGATGCCTGGGTGGCTCAGTCGGTTGGGCGTCTGCCTTCGGCTTGGGTCATGATCCCAGTGCCCTGGGATCGAGTCCTGCATGGGGCTCCTTGCTCAGCAGGGAGCCTGCTTCTCCCTCTGCCTGCAGCTCCCCCTGCTTGTACCCTTGCTCACTCTCTCTTGCCCACGCTCTCTCTAACAAATAAATGAATGGAATCTTAAAAAAAAAAAAAACATACAAATGGCTAACAGACACATGAAAAAATGCTCAATGTTACTCATCATCAGGAAAATACAAATCAAAACCACAATGAGATACCATCTCACACAGGTCAGAATGGCTAAAGAGAACAACTCGGGAAACAACAGATGTTGGCAAGAAAGAAGAGAAAGGGGAATCCTTTAAACTGTTTATGGGAATGCAAACTGGTGCAGCCACTCTGGAAAAACAGTATGGCTGTTCCTCAAAACATTAAAAATAGAGCTACCCCATGACCCACTAATTGCACTACTAGGTATGTATCCAAAGGATACAAACGTAGTGATTTGAAGGGGGACCTGCTCCCAATATTTATAGCAGCAATGTCCACAATAGCCAAACTATGGAAAGAGCCCAGATGTCCATTGACAGATGAATGGATAGAGAAGATGTGGTATGTGTGTGTGTACACACACACCCACCCCCCCACACACACACTGGAATATTATGCAGCCATAAAAAATGAAATCTTGCCATTTGCAATAACATGGATGGAACTAGAGGGTATGATGCTAAGCAAAGTAATTCAGTCAGAGAAAGACAAATACCATGATTTCACTCACATGTGGAATTTGAGAACAAACAGATGAACATAGGAGAAGGGAAGGAAAAATAAAATAAGATAAAAACAGAGAGGGAGGTAAATCATGGGAGACTCTTGACTGTGGGAGTAAACTGAGCGTTGCTGGAAGGGAAGAGGGTGGGAGGATGGGATAGTTAGGTGATGGTCATTAAGGAGGGTACTTGACATAGGGAGAACTGGGTGTTATATGCAACTGCTGAATCAATGAATTCTGACCCTAAAACTAATAAGACACTATGTTAACTAAATTGAATTTAAATAAATTTTAAACAAAGCTATCACCTCACATCGATCAGAATGGCTAGTATCAAGAAGACAAGTCATATCAAGTGTGGTGAGGATGTGGAGAAAAAGGAACTCTTACTCACTGTTGTTGGGATTGCAAATTGGTGCAGCCACTATGGAAAACAGTATGGAGGTTCCTCAAAAACTGAAAATAGTAGTAACCATAATATCCAATAATTCCTCTTCTGGGTATTTACCTGAAATAAAGGATAACACTAATCCTATGCACCCCTGTGTTTACTGCAGCATTATTTACAATAGCCAAGCTATGGAAGCAACCTGAATGTCAATTGATAGATGAATGGATCAAGAAGCGGTATATATACACAGTGGCATATTACTCAGCTATAAAAAAAGAGTGGATTCTTGCCATTTGTGACACATGCATAGACCTAGAGGGTGTCAGACTAAGTAAAATAAGCCAGATAGATAAAGACAAATACCATATGATTTTACTTATATGTAGACTGTGAAAACAAAACAAACAACAACAAAACTAGAAACAGACCCATAAACATAGAGAACAAACTGGTGGTTGCCAGAGGGGAGGGCTTGGAGGGACAGATGAAATAGGTGAAGTGGATTAAGAGGTACAAGCTTCCATTTATAAAATAAGTTATGGGGATAAAAACTATAGCATAGAGAATATAGTCAATAATATTAACTCTGTATCTTGACAGATTGTAACTACACTTATAGTGAGCATTTCATGATGCTTATAACTGTTGAATTACTGTGTTATACATCTGAAACTAATATATGTTTACTATTCTTCAAGTTAAATTAAAAAAATTAAAATAGGTATTTTTATAGAACATTGCAGTTTGCAGATATCTAGAAATTATTGTTTACTCTCAGCATGACTTAGAAATTTGAGTAATTCTTAAGACTTGTTACTTAGTATATTAATATAAAATCACAACTAATATCATGCTTTCAAAATATGTTTTTATAAATATGTATCAAAATAACTTAGAAGTTGAGTACAAAGTCATGGGATTATTTGGCCAGCTCTTTATTTCAACATTCAGGCATGTTTGAGAACTTGCTTTGTTTCAGGTGTGCTGTTGAATAAATAGAGCACCAATTTTAAAATAATATTTGCATGCTAATCTCAGTTCAATGCAGAGTGTCAGATAGCAGGCACTTAATGAATATTTGTTACAAGATTAAGAGATCAGATTGGTGGTTATCAGAAGCATGGGTGGGGTAGGGAAGGGGTTTGGAATTAGAATCCGACGAAATCAAAAGGTACAAACTTCTAGTAATCAGGTTAGTACTGGGGATATATTATACAACATGATGACTATAGTTAATATTTTTGTGTGCTATATTTGAAATGTGTTAAGAAAGTAGATCCTAAAAGTTCTCATCACAAGGAAAGAAGCTTTTTTCTTTTGTATTTAGTATGAGATTATGGATGTTAACTAAACTTATTGTGGTAACCACTTCACAATGTATGTAAGTCATTTTGCTGTACATCTTAAACTTATACAGTGCTGTAAGTCACTTATACTTCAATAAGACTGGGGAAAAGAGAATAAGCAAGTAAATCAAAAGAATCTTGTAACTGTATTATGTATATGGCATCTTGAAAGCACAAAAGAGGGAGAGGTATTAATTACCTAAGTGTGTCAGACAATGCTTGCTTCACAGAGGATATGATGTTTGAGCCTAATCTTTAAAAATAAGAAGCTGTGGGGCGCCTGGGTGGCTCAGTCATTAAGCGTCTGCCTTCAGCTCAGGTCATGATCCTGGGGTCCTGGGATCAAGACCTGCATCGGGCTCCCTGCTCAGCAGGAAGCCTGCTTCTCCCTCTCCCACTCCCCCTGCTTGTGTTCCCTCTCTCGCTGTCTCTCTGTCAAATAATAAAATCTTTAAAAAAAATAAAAAATAAAAAATAAGTAAAAATAAGAAGCTGAAGGGAAAAAAGTGAATAGAGAACATTTTGGGTAGAAAAAAGTGGTATATAAAAAGGCATAGATGTGGGAAGGAATTTGACTTTTGGAGAAGTTAAATTAACTGGGTTTGGAGTACAGGGTATCTGTCTATGACTGATAGGAGCTGGGATTGAAAAGTTTGGCAGCTGCCCAAAGGCAAGTAGTTCTCTCCATTTCATATTCTTACACTGTGCCCTTATTTTCTTTCCTCAGTGGTCCCAGTTGGAACAAAATTTCTCTATTGCATGAACTTTGTTTTCCATATTTAGTTGACTTTTTTCTCTACAGAGTGTAATTTTAAAAAAACAATATTCATACTTTTTCCCCTTTTTGGACCATGATATAAGGTGGTTATTAACAAAGGTACATATAATTCAAGAGCTAAATCAAAAGAATAGAAAATCAGGATCATGAAAATAGAGAACATACAAATGGCAACCAGAAAATTCAACACAATGTCTTCATTACTGAACTGCAAATTTGAATCTGTGTTTGCTGGTAGCTGAGTCTAAAAATAAGTTCATAGTTTTAATTTAAAAAAAAAAGTCTAAAAACGTTTTTTCCTTGAGTATACGAGGACTAGAGATCTTAACTACTTAGAGTCAGAATGCCTTGATGGTAGTTACTTAATCTCTCTGTGCTTCAGTTTCTTCATATATCAAAGGGGGATTTTGTGTGGTTTAAATGAGATGTTAATAGGTAAGACAGATAATGTTTAGTATGTGTTATTAACTTATCTAAGTACTTTACATATATTAAGTCATTTAATCCTCACGAAACCTCAACATTGGCGACTACCTTCTGTCCCATTTTATAATGAGGCACTGAGAAGTTAAGGAAGTTACCAAAGAGCATATAAGAGTGATAGAGCCAGAGTTTGAACCCTGGTGGCTTGGCTCTGGAGCCAGGCTCCGAACTACTGGCTATGCTGCCCTCTAAAACAATGAAACCTGTGAGTGACTGGTACGTCATGAGTGCTTAATATCTAATGGCTATTAGTGTTATAATAGAAGACAGAGAACATTTTCATACTGTTTGAAGGCAAACATAGTCATGAAGTTTCTATAGCTGTTTCTTGTTGTCTACGTCAAAAGAATTAAATTAAAATGGAACTTAGTGGCAGCAATTCTGCAAAAGGCAAATCTAATTTGTTCCAAGTATGAGGACTTGACCTAGGAATAGACTTTAGAACACTTAGAAGAGTGACTGGATTGTCTATGCTTTAGTTACTCTCTCCTAAGTAGGACTTCTTTTAGTTTGTCTTCTACATTGCTGATTGAAGAAGCAACATATGCTTTGGAAACCAGATCAGCAGATGGCATGTTTGGAGACCTATTGCATAAATTGAAGAAATGAAAAAGTTTTCCTGCTTGAAGAACATATTCTGCCAATGGCATGTAAGTACCTACCTTCTGCCTGGAAAGGAATGCACAGTGTTTATCAGGAGGGCATCCAAGGTTACTTAAGACATTTACATATATTGTAAGTGCAATACGGAGGCGGAAAGTAGAGATAGCAGTTGTGTGGAGGAAAATTATTCAAATTTCTCTTTTGTAGAAATATGGCACCAGTCTGAAAAACAGCACAGTTTCCTGAGTAAAAGATCATATCCAAGAAACAGTCATAGTCAGCAGTACATGCATACTGTCTTATTTAACTTCTATAACCTAGTGTGTCACAAGATTACCTTTAGACAAAAAAAAAAAAAAGCTAACAAACACCAATATTATTTAAGTGGAAAAGGAGAATTGATGTATAAAATGAAAATTATTTGGGGGAAAAAAGCATTATAACAAATACAGTTCAGGTGACTGTCATGCCTTGGTGAAGAGCAAGTGCTTTCAGACAATTCAAATTTGTGGTCACGATCAAAGGAAGGCAAAGTCTATTATATTTTAATAATGCTTTTAATTTTGGTCCATTGATATGTTCATGAAAGAACTGAGACTTGGTTTTAAACTGAAATGCTCTGAGATGGTCTTGGGACAGGTTAACAGTTCATATTCTAAATGATGATGCTGTTTTAGAAGTTTTAGATCTGGTATCTTAAATACGTATAAACCACCTGGAGGACAGAAGAAATAGGTCAGAGATAATAGGTGGATGGGCAAAATTGTTTTTATCAACAGAGATTGATAGAGGGTTTGCCTTGTGCATGAATTATTGCAACAGCTTCCACTCTGGTCTCCCAGCATCTTCCTCTTCTCTCTCTTTAAACAAATGTCCACACAATAGAGTGAGTTTTGATGGCTATTCATTTGCCTTATGATTTACATAATCTCCCTTCCATTTACTTTACCCCCAACTACTTAACTAATTATTATTTGTGATCATCTTAAATAAGGGCTATCTTCCCCACTCAACTATAAGTTCTGTGAAGGTTGGGAATATGTCTGTTTTGTTCATCTCTCTATTACCAGGGACAAGCACTGTGTATTGTGCTCAATAAGAAGTTTGCAGATGGAATGGAGTTGCATGTTACATGACAGGAGAGTGAAGAAGGTGTACTAAGGTAGGGTAGAGGCTTCAGGATGAGCAAAGACACAGAGGTGGGAATCACATGGCAAGTCTTTGGCTTTGTGACACCCAGTACTCTCTTATGAAAGATCTTAGCAGTAGTCATGTTTGAAGAGGCAGAAGGCCAAACAAGTTGACCTCATGGGTCCCTTTTCTACTCTAGGAGTTTCTGTAGCTGGCACATCTTTTCACAACTGCCAGAGGAATAAGCCTAGTCTCTGGCTGCATATTGAACAATTACTGGGAGACAAAGGGACATGATGATAATACTCTTCATTTAGAAAAAGAGGCTCAAATTCAATATGAAAACTTTCAGGGAGTGCATAAACCAATGTCATGTGCTTGATGGATACTCAATAACTGAGCTACTGTTGTCAAGAGAAGATGGTGCCATTTCTGAGAATCTCTCCATCACTATTACTATTTTGAGCACCCTCCTCCTGAGAGTGTTTAAGTCTGAAGGCTGTTACCTACAATCACAAAATCTGATGCACAGATAAGCACCTGCCATAAGTTACAAAGGTAGTTATAATACTAATATTGAGTCACTGGATAGGGAAACACAAAATCTAAGGTTAGGTCATGAAAAATGTAGGTTCAGTTTTGAAACAAATATGTTTTGGTTTAAGATACTGAGCATTTTTTCACAGTGAAGTTAAGTTATATTAACAAAAAGCCATTTTGCAGAGATAAATTATGCTTCTTTGCACATTTGTAATGGAATTTAGTTCTTAGTCAAACATGAAACAGGTTAAACCCATTCCTTATTAATCATATTTCTTTGAGGATTTGATCTTTCTGGTCACTGGCATCATTCATGTGGGTAGGCCATAAATATTTTAATTATTTTCTGTTCACCACATGGCATGGGCCCTGGTGGCAGGAGGGATATTCAATGATTCTGTTGCTGCAAAACCTGGCTAACAAATCACTGTGATATTTACTTTTCTTTTTCCAAATCTACAGGGAAATAAATTTATGGATCACTTAACCTTTGCCCAAGGAACAAATCCACATCAGTTCTGAATTAATGTTGCTCTGAGGATGCAAAGCAAGGTCTGGTTTTCAAAGCAAAGCTGAGGGTTAAGGCAACAATCCAGATAACAGAAGCAGAACTGCTTGTCCTCACCTGAATTAAAGGATTGTTCCAGCCTTTAGTATATTTGCATGGACATTTAATAGAGTGGTTTTTGTTTGTTTTGTTTAGATCGTATGAAGTAATAAATTGCCTACTGCTTTGAATCTGGGTTCTCTAAGGCCAGAAAAACTATAGTTACCCTTGTCCCACTGGAGATGGTACAGATGAGATACTCTCCCCTCACCTGAGGACTCCTGATCTAGCTTCACCCATAACATCTGGCTTCACTCAACATCAGAAGGTGTAGAGAATGCATCAATAATTTCATAGAGGGTTCTGATTTCTACATTCCAAATTTGCCAAATATGCTGTAAATGTGATGTTCCAGTTCCGTATTCAAATAATGATATTTCTTGGGCATTCTGAAAATATTTTACTCAAAATGAAAAATGTTGGCAAAAATAAAGGCAACCATCTTTGGGAATTATGCCTCTCCATATCTCACACTGAGTGTAGGAAGAACTTGCCCACACGGAAAGACATTATCACTCCTTCATACTTGGAATAACTTTCCCAAAAGAAAAGCACCTCTTGATTTTGCTAAGTTACCCAAGCTCTAGTTTGGTGCAGGAACTGTTGAAAATTTAGCTTTGGCATGCATTTTCTTAATAGCAACTGGGAATTTAACTATTAGTTTTTGGAAATGGCACATGCTTTGTACATTCCTTTGAACTATCCTCTGAATGCACTGAGTGTTCTTTAAAACATGTGATAATCAATACTTTGAAAGGTACTGCTTCTTAGAATTGTTGTCCTAAGCATACCAGTTGTCTTAAAAAAAAAAGTGCCATTCTGCTTTCCCTTGCACGGTTTTATAGACACTGCAATACCAAGAATTCCCTTAGGATCTAAAGGAATATAGGATTATCCATTCCCAGTAGATTCAAATCTAGTAGTAAATCCCTTTAGTTACTGAAATTGCCTTAATAAATTCTTCTCTGGAGAGCAAGAACCAATTACACTAATGTAGAAGTAAAAGCAACAATTGACTTCACATCATGGAAAACATCCGCTGGAACTAGGGATGGAAACAGTGGTGACCGTGTTCAACTCACTGCTGTTTCCTGTTATATGCTATGGTGCTTGTCATTTCCATTCTGTGATTTCAAGTCTCAGTTGTCATGAAAGAATGTTTTGTGGCTCCTGAGAACCTCTGAGCTATCTCATTTTGAAGGTATGCTGCTTTAACTTCTTTACATACTAATTTGTCTCTAAATTAGAAATAAATTAAACAAGGTTTATGCCAGTAAATTATCTCTGGAAACTGACTCTAACAAGGTCTTTACTTTTTTTTTATTAAAAAAAAATAAAAGAACCTTGGGTCCCATTCTGTTGCTTGTTTTTTCCATATTAAAACCCTTACTCATTATTAACAGTTCTTGAACAATAAAGCAGAAGCAATCACACAGGACTACATAAAGTGTAATTTCCATAGAGTTCAATAGAAGAATTTCTGAAAATTGTTGTAGGCATTTTCTTGAAGATTGCCAGTAACTAGAAATGCTTTCAAACACTAAAATTTTGCAAAGCCTGAAAATTCATGTGATGTTTATTGGGTAAAAAGATCTTTTGTTTCTACTTCATGAATACCAACAGTGAAATCTGCAGTATTTTAGCGGTTATCACTATAGGTGTGGGACTTTGAGATCTGCTTTAAGGAAAAATATTCTATAATTTTTGTTGGATACTGACACTAATCTACCCCCATTCACCACCACGTTACCATCTTGCTCTAATCTTTGCCTTCCTCTTTGCTGACAAAATGTTTTCTGAGTTGTTCATTCTTTCATTCATTTATTCCTTATAACAATAATTTGTTGTGGGTCAGGCACTGTGCTTAGAAGTGGAGAAGCAGTGTTCACAAGATTCACTCTCTGCCCTCAAGAAACTTAGTCTGTCCCATTCATGCTGTTTCCTGGTTGCCTGGGCAATCCTGAGCTGTAGATATGGCTGGGGTAATTTGCATATTGTTTCTGAATGGGTGCCCAGAAACAAGGATATTGAAGAATGATTCTTCTTCCATCTTTGATGTTAATCATCAAACGCTTAGGACTTCGACAGAGGAAGAATATGCCCACACCTGCCAAGCCAGATTATTGTAATCAATCCTGATAATCAATGTTCTTGCACTCAGGTTTCATGTAGACTTAATTGGGGTAGAGCAGACCTAAAGGGGCCGCTAAACCACTAGATTAATTCTAGCTTTTTTCTGGAACTAGTTTAGAGGGCTCTTTCCTCATCTCTATCTCTAATTATAACAAACAGGGAAAGTTTGCTCAGATTTCTCAGCCTCCCAATAGGACATCAGGACCAGTTCCAGGATGACTCTTAAAGCACAGGGATAGTGTTAGAATGGGGCAACTCACAGATCTCCAACTGTGGGAGTGACCCCTACCAGTACAAAAAGAAGACCATGGGCTTGGGAATCATAATGCCTCCCTTAAGGTTAATAACAGCTCTGACATTTACAAGCTTTGCAATTGTTCTCAAATTTTCTCTTTTGTAAAGCTGGAGAAAATAATGCCCTGAAAGTTAGAGATTAAATGAAATTTTTTACAAAATACAAACAGCTCAATACATACCTTATAACTACTCAATTAACATCCTTTCTGTCTCCTCTTTTCTCCCTCTATTTGCTTGACTACAGAGCTGGTTGGCTAGGGAATTCCTCAGAATTATATCAGATACTTGTAAAATATACATGAAGAAGCAGATTTTGATGCAGTGATGTATATAAAAGAATATACCAGTTTTCAAAGGGAATGTACCATTTTTAGGGATGATTCACAAGAGGCTATCTAGTGTCAATCTAATCCAGAGTTCAGCAACCTGCAGCAGGTCTGCCAGACGGTGGTATGATGAGCCAAGGTGCTGGGCATGCTGCCATTCCCCAGGTAGAAGAAAGTCCAGCCTAACTGCCAGTCTGAGCTTGGCAGAATGAGTCTTGAGTTTTTACTAACTGCTGCTGCTCCTTCTATTATACAACTGTCCCTACAGAGCAAGGGAAACCATTGCCAAATAAAAGCTGGAGCTTGCTTGCTACACATGGGACATAGGATACAACATTCCTGGAACTTGTTTGATCACTTTCATACCTACACTCTCCTAATCACAAGATTTTGTGATATGCTTTGTGGGGCACTGTTCGTATCTTATCTGGATGTGTTCTCCTCTTTCCCTTTCCTGATAGAACTCTGATTTTGTTCAAGCATCTGCCCTGTCACAGGTAGCTCTTGAGGGAAGGCTCCAGGGATGGGCCCTGATTAGCCCGGGTCTATCAAAATAGATAATTATGAGAAGCCTGGCTCTTTCATGCTAAAAATGAACAAGGAAGCATTTAACTCCAATTGCTACTGGCAGCCTTCCCAAATTTAAAAGGTAACTGGTCTTAGGATGAAGCCAATAAAACAGAAACACAGAGCAGAGATACAGAAAGAAATTAAATGTCATCGCAGAGACAGTGAAGCAACCCATTCTGCCTCATATGGGACTTCCTAATATGTAAACCTGTGCACTTTCTTACTCTTTAAACCAGTTTGGGTTAGGTTTCCTGCTATTATTCCTGATTTACCTGTTGTATTAGTTTCTTAGTGCTGCTGGTAACATATTACCAAAACACGCAAATTTATTATTTCTTCCAGTTTGATCTCCAGTTCTGGAGATCCAGAATTCTGAATGGGTCTGTAGCGCTGCCTTACCTCTGGAGGCTCTAATGAAGAATCCATTTTCTTGCCTTTCCTGGCTCCTAGGGGCTGTCTACTGTAGATGACCTCTGTTTCTGTCACATCTCTTTTTCTGACTCTGATTCTCCTGCCCCTTCTAACCAGGACCTTTGTGATTATATTGGGCCCACTGCGTAAATCCATGATAATCTCCATTTCCAGACTCCTAATTTAATCATATCTGTAAAGTCCCTTTTACCCTACAAGGCAACTCCTCAGATCCTGGAGATTAGGAGGTGCTATCTTTTGGGGGAGGGGAGACATTATTCTGTTTGCCCTATGTGCTTAACATAATCACATGGCTACATTCCTAAGGCAGATCTTCGCGGTCGGCTACCCAGAAGTGCTACCACTATCAAGTTTTACATTTTGTAAAATTTGTCATTCAGGGCACCTGGGTGGCTCAGTTGGTTAAGTGTCTGCCTTCAGCTTAGGTCATGATCCCAGGGTCCTGGGATAGAGTCCCACGTCAGGCTGCCTGCCCAGTGAGGAGTCTGCTCCTCTGCCCTTCCCCTGGCTCGTGCACCTTCTGTCTCTCTCAAATAAATAAATAAAATCTTTAAAAAAACTGTCATACAGTCTTGTCATTTAATGAAAATTTATAGAACACCACATGCTGGGCATTGTGCTAAGTATCTTGTTTACAAAGATAAATAAGGCATTGTCCCTCTTCAAAAAAGGAAGACAGTCCAGAGATCTTAATAGAAAATGTACCTTCCACTATAACACTGAACATCAACAGAGAAGAATCCTTGCTTCTAACTGCTAGGATAGGCTGTTTGGTTGTAATAAGGTATTTTTAACCACAGATGTAGAAGATAATATCACCAAAATACAAGATTATCTTCCAGAAAAGATAGTGTTAAACTAATCATTTCCAATTTGGTCCTATTATTATTATTTTTAAAGATTTCTACAGATTTGGTTTCCTTAGGTCAAGTAGGCATAGTTTGAGAAAATGCCGAACAAATCTGAGAAATGTGGTCCAGATGATTTTGTACAACATATTTAATTCACTTCATAATGTATTTATTCAACCAATGTTACTAAGTTACTAAGTTACTAGGAAATATGCTGTATCCCAGAGGCAATTTAGAGGTAATTAAGATATCATGATCTCTTGAACTCTAATTAGAGACAAGACAGGTATACCAGTAACTAAAATACATTTAATACATTTTATAATATTTAATTTTGCCATGAATCGCTCCATTATCAGCTTCTGTTTTGTTTTACAGCATTTCTTTTCATTTTTTCCCATTTATTATTTTTCATTTTGTCTCCTTTTTTTATCTAACATTTTTAAAACACTGAAGATCACAGCAAAGCATATCACCACAATACAATTGCCTTAAAAATAGAAGATTTTGAAGAATCCAAGGCACATAGATTGTAGGAGGCACTGCTATGTAGCACTAAGGGAAAAGAGGGGAGGAGAGTGCTGGTTGAGAGTCTACCCAGTATAGGAGGTAATAGGTCATGAAAAGCTATATTCTAGTCTCAGGCAATGAAGAGAGAATGTGAAAGCCAAGGTAAGAAAAAAATAAATAGAAAAGAAAAATCTCTGCCCTACTTTGTCAACTGGTTTTTGGCAACTGTTCCCTAACAAGTTTCTCGAGAAACCAAAGTAGCTTAGAGATGCTTTAACTTTTATATTTTATAACAATTCTACATTTTCTTGTAAACCCAAGCCCTTTCATTTACATGAGAAAACCGTTTAAATTAAAGCTCGGTTTCAAAATTAGTTGAGGTCGGGAAAAGCCAGCAAGTGCTAGAGAAAGGGAGTGAGTGGAGGCTGTTGTCCCTCTCTTAATCCTCACCACTCATCTGCCTGAAGATGTTAGTTCTATGGCTGATTAAAGGAGAGAAGGTCTGTTTTGGCATGTGTGCTCAAAGACCTAGATTTAAAATCATACTAACAAACTAACACCATGCTTACCTTGCAGGCTTTTGATATTAAATTATCTTAAAGCATGGTATACCTTTCCCACAATATACTCAGGACATGCATCAGTCACCTAACTGGATTCTGAATCATTCAGACCTTGTGCTAGGAAGTACATGCACCAAAAAAAAAAAAAAAAAAAAAAAAAAGACATTGTGCCCTCTCTAAGGAAGGAACTTAGATTTATTGAGTGCTTACTAAGAACCACAAAGCTAAATGATTTTGTTTGTGGCATTTTATTTAATCGAGTGAGGTATGCATTTACTTCAATGTAACTTTGGTGCAGAAATCAAATGTTCTATTCCATATAATGATTAACTGAGTAAATTACTCTAGTGCAGCTCTGTTTGGGGTCCCTGATGATTCAACACATTTGCTTTTGGGTCTGCAGGTGCAGGTTGCCTCTCTAGCATACATTTTGAGAAATTTAGTTTTTGATGTTCTGCTTGGCTCTATTCTATTTGGTAAAGATTTTATGTTACCAAATATTTTAGAAGAGAGAGTTTCTTAGGCAGAAGAGCTAGAGGAATAAGCTAGTAAGCAATTTAAATGTAGGAACAGATTTTTTAAAAAATTTCTGCTAAATATCCAGAGTGGTTAGTGTTCTTGTGCTGGTAGGCTCTCAAATTTCTTGTTCTGTGTAATACATAATCAGATATAGTTCATTGTAAGGATTAATTTTAACATCTGCCAGATAGATTTTGGACAAATTGGCTTACTTGGAATTTGACCTGAAGAAAATCATTCTGGATATTTTTAGAGTCATTTCCAGATCCTTTCCTGCTATATTGCTGCCAAGCAGACTCTTTTGGATGTTCATGTAAAATAATTAGCATAAAGGCAGTGTTTATAAGTTGTCCATAAAATCCAAATTCTTAGCCTACAGTTCCAGGTAAGTTCTTTGCACACTGGCCTCTCCCTATCTCTAGCTTTGTGTCCAGCTGTTCCTAACTGATTTTGCATTATTCTGTTTTAGCATTTTATCCTACTACATTCCAATTTTACTTGTTTCTGGCTCTCAGTAGACTGAAAAGCTCAAGGGTAAAAACCTTATCTGGTTTATTTGCTTCCATGTTCCTGGAACACGGTTAGTTTTGTGCACATAGTGAGTGTCCAAAGGAGTACTGCTAAATGAACAATTTCACATTATGTCAATTATAATCACGATTTATGAAACTATTGCTATGTAAAGTAAAACCTGAAATTCTATTTCGTTCATCATTGGCAGGAGACAGAAGATGTAATTTACTTTGGCAACACTTTCTCCACCTCTGCCTCTTCATGGAAGAAGTCCTCTCCCTTCAAGTTTACACTCTTATCCACAGAGTCATCTCTCTCCTTCCCTCATAGACGCCTTCCCCTACCAGAACTTTGAAATTACAAAGTAAGGGCTATTGTCCTAGTGGAGTGGGGCTTTGCTCTAACATTTCTCTGCTCCTAACTTCTATACGTTGATAATAAGTTGAGTATTGCAAGTCATGGACTGCTGGTGTAAAAATTTAAGATATTTCTACTTTGCAAATTAATAAAGAATTTATTGACTTTTGTCCTATACAAATATACTAGATTTTATATAGTTCTGAAAGGATGAGCTGCATTATAAGGTTGAAGCATATAATGTGTGGCTCTTGTAATCAGTTTTGTTGCTTTATAGGCATGTCTCATGTAATCAATAGTATCATGAAAGGAAGTGTAATCCTATATATTTGCTTTGGCATATAGCACCTCCCTATCATTTTCATATCTGTTGGTGGTGAGAAAGGGACATTATATTAAGGGTGTTATAAAATTACCCAAAGAAATTCTTTAGTATTATTAGTTTATTCTGAAAGTAATTTTTTTTTCTGAAGCAATTACTTCTAGTTATTAAAAAAAAAGTGCCAGCCTGGACACATATTTAACCCCAACAGAATTTCATAAATCAGAAACTCTTACAATTTTACTATATTCTTTGACATAATATTTGATTTTCTCATAGACCTAGTTACCTAAAATATATGTCATGATTTTCCTTTTCTCTTGAATATTGCTTTGTCATTCCAAGAATATCACTAAATGTAGGCGGCATTGTTCGCTGGTACATATATGTGAATATTTCAGCTTCAATAGAAGTTTTATTTCTAATCTTAACAGATGGGTAACAGAATCTCATGCCACATGTGGGGGTATGGACAGTGATAGCAGAGGAAGAGTGAGGATTTTCTACTACAAGTTGGCCAAAAAAATTCCATTTTCCTTATTCTTTTTGTCTAGGAATTATGTCATTATAAAACACTATAAATAGAAGAATGAAAAGTTATTTTTCTCTAAATTGTAACCTTCTTGGGACCAAGTCTATGAAATTCATGTAATCCTCTCTAGAGGAATGGATAAAAAAGAGAAAGGGTTTATGTGCAGGCTTTGACACCCACCTCTCCATCCTTGACAAAAAATTGACTTCTTTTTTTCTGTTTAAAACAATTCCCAGAGATATATTTCAAATGACATTAAACAGGAAAGTTACTTGTTTTTTATTCTTTTAACTTCAAGCTTTTGTTGTATCCTTGACTGCTTTTTTTTATTTGAGGAAAGGAAGTCTGATCTTGTTTAATTTTGAAACTTAAATGATAGAGACTAGTTACTCTGTTATGATGTTTCAAGGAAAGCAGAGATTACTATTTGTCCCAGTTGGCTCTACACTACAGGCTGTTTATACTATTTCTATTATAAAGAGGAAGGGTAAACAGCATGGAATGTAGGTCCCTAATGAGTTTTATATAAGATTCTCTAACTTCAAAGCCAGTATGTGAAGAATCACTAACATTTGATTGCTGTATGAATCTGCTACATGGTATATTGCTTTTATTCAAAATAGGGGACACCTAATAGAACAGACCTATGAGACTGGGATATATCTCAAAGAGAAGGGAAGGTCTATTAATAAAATATACACAAGATAAACATACACAGATACCAGAATCTTCTACTCTTTACAGGAAAATAAATTCATATAAGCCAATAATATTAATTATAAGATTTTGAGGTTTGACTGTCTTTACAGATAACCTCTAGCACAGGTTCTGGCACAGAAGAACAGTACTAATGTGCAGCATATACTTGGTAAATAATTGACTAGGCTGTCATTACATAGGAACAACAGATTTTCCCCATAGAGTACTTATTTAATGCTACCTCATCATAATCTTGGAGTTATCCCATATTTTGGAAGCTTTAGTCAGACCTGGTGAATTACCCCAGTAACAGTCCACCTTAGTCTGTGACTCTGACAATGACTGTAATAGAATAAAAAACCCCTTCAGAGCTCCAAAATGACTGAACAGCCATGGCAGGTGGGACTGAAATCCTGGAAGCTAAAATATTCAGCTGCAAACAGGCCTGAGAGTGTCAAGGAACTTGGAACTAGCATAGAAAACTTGATTGATATGGAACATCGTGTGTTCATTCCCACAACATAATCCTATTATTACAATGTATTCTAACCCATGTTCTTTAGATGTGCAGCAGGTTCAAGTTCCCTAGGAAAAAAAAAAAATTTTAAATAAAGATCAATGCATGTTGGGGTGAGCACTGCAGCTTTGTAATATGCAGCAGCAGCATTTGAAGCAAGAAGCATGTTGGAGACTGGGGGTGGTTCAGGCATGGGTGGGAGAGGTCAAACAGAAGTAGCTTAAAAATTCTGTTGTGACAGAGCTGGAATAAATAATCCTAAAATTTGTATGGAACCAGAAAAGACCCTTAATAGCCAGAGGAATGTTGAAAAAGAAAACCAAAACTGGTGGTATCACAATTCTGGACTTCAAGCTCTATTACAGAGCTGTAATCATCAAGATAGTATGGTACTGGCACAAAAACAGATACATAGATCAATGGAATTCAGTAGAGAACCCAGAAGTGGACCCTCAACTCTACGGTCAACTAATCTTTGACAAAGCAGAAAAAAATGTCCAATGGAAAAAAGACAGTCTCTTCAACAAATGGTGTTGGTAAAATTGGACAGCCACATGCAGAAGAATGAAACTGGAGCAGTTTCTTACACCACACACAAAAATAGACTCAAAATGGATGAAAGACCTAAATGTGAGACAGGAATCCATCAAAATCCTAGAGGAGAACACAGGCAGAAACCTCTTCAACTTTGGTAGCAGCCACTTCTTGCTAGAAATGTCTCCAAAGGCAAGGGAAACAAAGGCAAAGATGAACTACTGGGACTTCATCAAGACAAAAAGCTTTTGCACAGTGAAGGAAACAGTTGACAAAATCAAAAGACAACCAACAGAATGGGAGAATATATTTGCAAATATCTTATCAGATAAAGGGCTAGAATCCAAAATCTATAAAGAACTTATCAAACTCAACACCCAAAGAACAAATAATCCAATCCACATATGGGCGGAAGACATGAACAGACATTTTTTTCCAAAGAAGACATCCAAATGGCCAACAGACACGTGAGAAAGTGTTCAACATCACTCAGCATCAGGGAAATCCAAACGAAAACCTCAATGAGATACCACCTCGCACCAGTCAGAATGGCTAAAATTAACAAGTCAGGAAACGACAGATGTTGGCGAGGATGGGGAAAAGGAGAACCCTCCTACACTGTTGGTGGGAATGCAAACTGGTGCAGCCAGTTTGGAAAATGGTATGGATGTTCCTCAAAAAGTTGAAAATAGAGCTACCCTATGACCCAACAACTGCACTACTGGGTATTTACCCCAAAGATACAAAAGTAGTTTTATTTATATTTATTTATTTATTTAATATATTTTATATATTATATATGTAAATATATATTTTATGTATAAAATATATATTTATTTATATTTATTTATTTATATATATTATATATATTTATTTATTAAAAATAGTTTTTATTTATATCTGTACCCCAATGTTTATAGCAGCAATGTCCATAATAGCCAAACTATGGAGAGCCCAGATGTCCATCTACAGATGAAAGAACAAAGAAGTGGTGTATGTATATACACAAAGGAATATTATGCAGCCATCAAAAATGAAATCTTGCCATTTGCAATGACATGGATGGAACTAGAGAGTATTATGCTAAGTGAAATAAGTCAATCAGAAAAGACAATTATCATATGATCTCACTGATATGTGGAATTTAAGAAACAAAACAGAAGGTCATAGGGGAAGAGAGGAAAAAAATGAAACAAGACAAAACCAGAGAGGGAGACAAATCATAAGAGACTCTTAATCATAGTAAACAAACTGAGGGTTGCTGGAGGGGAGGCGGATGGATGAATGGGGTAACTGGGTGATGGACATTAAGGAGAGCACATGAGGTAATGAGCACTGGGTGTTATATAAGACTGATGAATCACAGGCCTGTACCTCTAAAACCAATAATACATTATATGTTAATTAATTGAATTTAAATTAAAAGATGTTTAAGAATCTACAAATATATATGCAAGGATATTAATCTCAGGGCTTTTAACAATAGAGAAAGATGTTTAATACTAAGATCTGTGACATAAATTATGGTGATTTTCACAACAGAACAATATGCAGCTATGAAAAATAATGATGTTCAATTATATTGGCATAGAAGGAGGCTCAGAAAAATACACTATAAAAAAAACAGGTAACAAAGTGATAAATTGTAGAATATCGTTTTAAAAAATTTCTTGGGACGTCTGGGTGGCTCACTTGGTTAAGCGTCTGCCTTCAAATCAGGTCATGATTCCAGGGTCCTGGGATCAAGTCCTGCATTGGTCTCCTTGCTCAGGGGGAGACTGCTTCTCTCTGGCTGCCACTCCCCCTGCTCCCGGCTCCTGCTCTCAGTCTCTCTCTGACAAATAAAATCTTTAAAAAAATTTATGAGGTGAAATTCACAATGATATAATTAAACATTTTACAGAGAACAGAAAAAAATTCTGTTGTGACTTCTTTTTCTAAAAAACAGCATATTTACTGAAAAATGGGCATACATAAAGTCAATTTGGAGAGTTTTATTGAAGAACAACAACTGGTAAAAATGGATAAACACGAGTAGTCAGAAAACTAGAAGGAAAAAGACTAGAATGGAGGCATTACAGACATCACAGGAAAGTATTACCAAAAAGTAGCGTCTGGGTAATAATGTCAAGAGTTGCAGATAAAAAGATCAAGTCAAGTGTTAGGGCTTGCCAATCACCAGGTCATTTTTGACTTTTGAAAACAGAATTCCAATACTGAGGTGAAGGTGGAAAAGTATATTGTCTTTTTAAAAATATTTTAAAGGATAAAATTAATGGGCAGAGTGGAAAAATGATCCAGAGAGGAAAGATTAATGATACCAGAGAAGAAATAATTTTGATAGAGTAGTATCTCAGAGGAAGCAAAAGACAGTGAAATCGCTATTACTGATCGAGTGGTTGGCCTTGGAAAGGAGTTACTGCTTTCCTGAGATAGCATAGGTGGCCCCTTAGATAAGTTTGGAAGGAAAAAATGAAGGCATTCACAACCTCATTTATAGTCTCCTGATTTAAAAACAAACAAACAAACAAAAACATGTCATCTGTTGAGAATCAGGAACCAGGTATAGAGTGTATGTCTTAGAAAAAAAAAGAAATAAATTATTATAGAGTATGAGTAGAGTTAACCAAGGATCAATATTGAGATAAAGTTGAAAAGTAAATAGGTAATAGTCCCTCAATGGAAAGGGAAGCAGAATCATTTATTGTTGGCTCAGAGCCAGGGTATTTACATCACATAGCTTTCATAAAAACCCTATAATAAGAAAAGTTATTTTCATTTTATGAATGAGAAAACTAAAGCTCTCAACATCACAAACCTAGTGGATGTTAGAAGATGATTCTGGTCCAAGTAGACTCCAAAGCCTGTTCTTTTTCTTTGTATACAGTCTTTAGTTCAGACAGTTCTGAGGGTGACACAGGGTGTGGCAGAAGGTAAAAGAACACATGAAGATTCAGGGTCCAGACAAGAGTAGAAGAAATAATTGATCACAGGTTCTGTTGTGGAAGTTAAGAAGTAAATTCAAAAAGAAGAAGATGAAAAATAGGAGTGTTGAGGATTTCTGATGAAGTTATCAGATGAAGAGCAGATTAAGAGGAGTAAGGGTAGTAGAAAATTAGAAAGCTAAAATACTGTATAGGCAGAGATAGGAATTTCAGAATTTAAATTCTAAGAGGCATAAGGATTTTAGCTAGCAACCCAAGTCCATGGTGTGGTCATGTGAAATGGTTTCTAAGGTGACTTGAATTTTGTTATAGGAGTACAAGGAATCAAAGACTACGAAGTTATTTATTTAGGTGAGCCATCTTGAGAGTTGCTCAGGATGATGGTAATGGTGGAGAAATGGTAACTGTGAACTAGGTACTCAGTCTTCTAGGAATTAGGAAGGATGGCTTAGAGTTTGTTGATTAAAGTGTAATTAAGTTGATATGAACAGAACCTTTGTTTCAAAGCAAGATGGACTGCTCCAGGCTGGTTTGAAACAAGTGGTCTAGGATAAGATAAATTGCAGCCAAAATATTTGTAAACTTATCCTCATTACCCTCATACAGAGAAAATAAAAATTAATAGTCTCCACTTGTGAAAACGCCACATTAAAAGCGTTATTATGAGAAAACACCAAGTCTTTTTTTATTTTTTATCATTTATTGTATTTGTTTGTTTGCTTTTTTAGATATGAGCAAGGGAGGAGGGAAGGGCAGAGGGAGAGAGGGAATTGTAAGCAGGCTCCTTGATCTCACAACCCTGAGATCATGACCTGGGCTGAAATAAAGAGTCGAACACTTAACAAACTGATCCACGCATTTGCCCCAAGAAAACACTGTTTTAATCAAGCAAAGAGATGGAGTGTTCCTAAGAGAGGGAGACAATATTAGATGTTCTTGACCACCAACTAGAAAGTCAGAGGAAGTATTAAATAGAAATGTTTGATGGGGTCAGAAAAAGGAGAAGGGAAAAGATGGGGCAGGAAGCAGAACAGAATGTGTTTGAATGTGTGAGGAGAGAAAAATATGGCATGTCTAAACAGATGTGACAGTTTAAGGAAGAAAAATGTATCTAGAGAGGTCAAGAAAAAGTGATATAAAAATATGTTAATGATAAGGGATTGATAAAGAGCATTTTCACAATATACTTAGGTAACTAGAGGACTCTGTATGCTTTATAGAATTGCAGCTATGATAGGAGCAATTCAATACTGAGATACTAGTGTTTAGAAAGAGAACATTTTTCTTTCCACCACATCCACAAAAAAACTTTCAAGGTTTTTCGCCTTATGTTTACATCATTCTGATCTTCAAGATATGGGTTAGAGACTTGAGGGGAAATATTCACATAAGAATCAGATTTGTTGTGGGAAGAGATGGAAATCAATAAAATCAAAACATTTAGGTAACTATCCAGTAACAGAATTCCTGAAGAATAAAAGTAGAGGTGGTTTACACAGATTATAATTAGAAGGTAATATGTCACATTGGAACAAGTGGCAGGGAAAAATGACACAAAAGACTTGAGAGTGTATTCATATAGGACAGCAGTACCATTTTGTCTACATAATAATAATTTTAAAAAGTATGTTGGGAATAAAGGTATTATTTTATTTACATGCCTCAGTTCAGTTCATATTCCCTGAAGAAGATTCTTTGAGTTCAAAGAGATTTCTTCTCTTTTCTCTGTAGAATTGTACTTGTAATCTTGTATCTAGAAGCCTTTCCTGCTTTTAGCTGTTTACTAAAAGAGAATCCTAAATACTAAAAAGTTATTAATCCATTAGGCTAATTAAAGTCAGTTCAATTTGATGTGGAGTTTCTTTAATTTCATGGAACTCTTTTCTCAATACCATACTAGTGTATGTGGTTTCCAATGCACATGAACGATAATGAAAGCATGCTTTTACAGTCAATGTAAGTATAGTTAACTCTGGGTTGTTTGCCTTGTGATAATAAATGTGAAGTTTACTGGCTACGTGGATTGTTAAAGCAAGTTGCAAATTTTCCATTCTTGAAGCCATTTAAAAAAACTTATTTTAACCTAACTCTTAATCTTTCCTACACACAGTAGCATTAAGATATTATAGGTTTAATTCTTTCATATGGCATTTGAAGGCAACAAGAATTTTTTCTCTGCCAGTTTGCCAGTTCTTTCTTCCACTGATTTCCAAAAGAAACACTTCTCTCTAGGCAGACCAAAGAGAAGCAGCTGAAGAGAGGCTAAGAGCAACAACAACAAAAAAGGTTTTCTCCTTTACCACTTCTGTTTGGTTGAACTTGAGAACTTAAGGCTTTGAATCTGAAAAGAATCTTTACAATAGACTTTGGAATATAGCATGCTAGAAAGGACTAAGCCTTGCAGGGAGCATGCGTACCGATGTGTTTTTCTGAACTACATAGAGCTGTTTAGGTGCTCTAAGTAATCTAAATTACAGTAGATGATGGGGAGCTGAACACTTGGCATTTAATACTATTATTTACCTTTTTGTGTATTCACCAACACTCTAATTGTTTCCTTCCAACCCCTGAAAATTCACTGAAGCAGCAATCAAATCAGGCTTTGGTTGATTTTATGGAAACTAAAACATAGTCAACGTATAGATGATAACAATGCACAAAATTTAATACAATACATATTCATTAAATTCCAAATTCCCTTGAGATGGGTATTGGAATTTTCAGTTATAGGTCTTTGTGCTCACTTGCTTATGCTCTCTCTGTAGCAGATCTGCTATATACAGATATTATATACATGTGCTATAGATATATGTATGTCCTAGATACATATGTGCTAGATATGCCATATGTATATAATATACACACAAATTTTATTTTACACTATGTTGGATAACGTTTAAATATTTCTAGTCTTGGTAATACTTTGAAAAAGTAGGTCATACAAACACTATCACTGAGTAGTGGAAAAGTATTTTAGTAGAAACTGTATACTCACTATCTGACCATAGTCACAATTTTAGTAATGCATAGGAAACACAGAATAAAGATCTTTTAAAAATATCTGACAAATATAGTTGTTCTGATGACCAGCCTCTCACATTTTTCTTAGGTATGCATTTATAGAATTCCTTTTTATTTTCAGTTGTAAGGATAAATTTATTGGTGCTTTATCAAGGCTAGTTAGAATTTGATAATAGAATACATCAGACTGTCACTTTTAGAAAGAAACAGACCTTGAAGGGAATGAAGAACTAGTTTTCTATGACAGAATAATAAAGATGTCATCTCTCCCTACAATCCTGTTTTTAAATGTCATTTTTCACAGCAGGGAAAATTAATATATTTCAAAAGATATAAAGTGTAGGAAATGGGCATCAGTCACCTTCATATTTTTAATGGAAACACTGAAAAATCACAGTTTTAATCAACTTTGGGCAACTAAGATTTTTTCATTAATCAGTTCTTAATTCTACTCTATATTATATAAAGAATACTTCTGAGGCATGGTTTTTCTACTATTTAAAATTCTTAAGGTTATGTATCTTATGTCTTGTTTTAATTTTACAATTCACTTCATTGGTGGTGGTGCTTCATGCTTCAACTGTTAGATTACATTTTGATGGCAACCTCCAATCAGTCAAAATGGCATTCATTCATTGAAGGCTGCTGTTAGCAAGAGTTTGGTCTTGAATATTTTACCAAGTGACAGTTTCCTAAGTTACTTAATAGGAAAAGGAAAGCAATCCTGATATAAAGAGTTTAAGTAAGTGTTGATATTCAAGTTTAAATTCATATTTGCTCTTCAAACTCTCTATGCCTAAAATTGAACTCATAATCTTCTCCTATAAACTTATGCTTCCTCTTATATTTCCTATCTCTTGTTAAAAGCAGGAATTTCCCCTCTGTCACTCAGGCTTGAAACCTCACTTATCTTTTCTCTCTCTTATCCTCTAGCAGCCACATTCCTCATTCCTTTGGATGGTACCTTTACAATGTGTCTCCTACCATTCTCTTTTTTTTCATTCTTCATTTACACATTTCTTCCTTTCTGGACTGTTGCAATATCTTTCTAGTAGCTTTTACAGCTTCCATTCCATTCCATAAGACATATTAACGTCAGAGTAATCTTCCTAAAGTTATAAATTTGAATAAGCTTATTCCTCTCTGTTCACAAACCATACATAGCTCACCTCTGCTCAGAGGGAAAAAAATAGAATACACTTGTCTATCATTCAACGCACTCCATAATCATCTCTGATCTACCCTCCAGCTTCATTTGCCATGAATCTTTCCTCTAAAATGTCCCCACATTTTAGCTGAGTTGGCCTTCTGAGTATTCTTAGAGAATACTCTGTACTTTCAGTTTAACCAGAAAGTCACTCTCATCATACCAGAATAGAATCCACTTTTAAAGCCCTATTCAAATGTGGTCTCATATGTGAAGTTTTAGTAACTCATATCTATCCAAACATCCAACCATACACTGATTCATCCAAGCATTGTAAAGAAGGTGAGGATGTAAAAAATAAGTAACACTCTGATGCCTATTCTCCAGAAGTTAAAAAATATATATGTATATGTTATATGTATATTTATATATCATATATATATGGCACATGTATATAATATCTGTATATAGCAGATCTGCTACAGAGAACAAAGAGTAAAATCAGTATAACAAATGGTATGTAACTCGTACTATAATAGAGGTGTTAAAGTATGATGGAAACACAGAGGAATGAGTATTTCTTCACTGGAGAATCAGGGACATTTTACAGAACAAATGTGAATTGAGCTATTTCTACACAAGGAGCTGTGTCGTAGGGTGGCAGTGGGAGCAGAGGACGTATCCACTAAAAGTAGGTCTTGGATCCACTCGGCTAGGCTCCAGTAGCTTGGCTCCCACAGAAGGAAAATAACAGTTGTGTCCTTGGCACTTGGGGTGGAGGGCTTTGCCTGGGGTTCACAGGGTTTGGGCCTCTCTCAACCAGGTGTTAGGGTCTTTCATACAATCACAGGCCTTACCCTTGGCTCCACTTGTCAGCCAAGACCACCGATTTGGAAAACCCGGCCCCCCACCAGCTGTTGACACCACTGCTCCTTGCTGAATTGGATTGTTGATGAGTAGTTCAGAGGCACAAAGTTAAGTTGGTAATTAGTTACTTGATGGCGTAAGCCTGAAATGCAACTACCTAGTAAGAAATAAAGCAGGCATCTCTGGACATTAAAAAAAAAAAAAAAAAGAAAAAAAGAATATTCCACATGGGGGAAACAGCATCCAGAGCAGTAAATAGTTAATCTCTTCAACAAACATTGAGAATCTACTACATATCAGAGATTCTAGTTACTGGGGATACTCTAGTTGGAGGAGCAAAGAGAAGCAGGAAGAATGAAAAGACATGGCTTCATAGAACGAAAACAAAATGGTTACTCTTTAGCTGTATCAAGGTATGAAGGTGGAAAAGTCCACTAAGACTTGTGGGTTTCTTGATTGGGAGCAATGATGAACCCATTCAGCATATTAGAGAGTACCAGAAAAGGAATATATTTGGGTCATTTTTCAGCCTTCAGCAAATTAGAGAGTACCAGAGAAAGAATATATCTGGGTCATTTTTCAGCCTACTAAGTTTTAATTATATGCCAGATGTCCATGTGTTGAATGAAAATGTGGATCTATAGGATTTGTCAACATTTAAATAATGTTTGAAGGCATGGGAATAGATAAAAAAAGAAGAAAAGACATTACTTGAGACTTAGAGGCAGTATCTCAGAAACTAAGAAAATATTGCTCAGAGATATAGGATGTAGTCAACTCCTTTAGATGGTGAGTAACACTCATGTACATTATTGGATTTGATCAAGTGGCCCTTTTATTTTGGTCTTTGAGAGTTGTAAAAGGATTAGGGCAGAGGCAGATTGCGGTGGTTTGAATTTTATTAAAATGAGGAAGTACAGGTAGCAAGTAGAGATTTCTAGCTCAAGGAGATGTAAAATTAAAAGGTTAACTAAAATATATGTTAGGAAAAGAGGTTATATTTGATGGTATAGAAAACTTGGGTAAATTAATAAATTGAAGAAAACAGTAATGAAAAGGTGGAGATTAAAGTTATGGGAGAGAGGGAAGAAATGATGGATCTGACTCTGGAGAGGAGGGAGGGAATGGAATTAACAGTCTTGGTGGAAAGTGGTCTAGGAAATCAGGAGGAACATCAGTAAGGATGGATATCACTTTAGTTAAATTTGGAGATAGAAATAGGTAAAATTAGGGGAATTCAACTGTGTGTGTATGTGTGTGTGTGTGTGTGTGTGTGTGTAAATAGTCCCACTGTATTGTTATGCTATTTTGTATTTTTTTAAAGCATTCATCACATTTTTTTTTTTAAGAGGGAGAGAAGTGGTGGAGGGGCAAAGGGAGAAGGAAAGAGATAATCTTAAGCAGCCTCCATGCCTAGCACAGAGCCTGTCTCAGGGTTTGATCTCACAATCCTGAGATCATGACCTGAGCCAAAATCAGGAGTTGGGTGCTTAACCAACTGAGCCACCCAGGCTCTGCAAGCATTCATCACATTCTTCTCTCAATAATAGCTATTTTTGTATTTTAACTTCCTAATAAAATTATAAGATGCCTAAGATCAGGTACCATATCTAGTTTTTTTGTGTTTCCTAGATGCTGTTAGGGCAGTTCTTGATAAATTACAATTTTGTGGGAACAGATATAATGTGTTTTTGTAGCTATCTCATTAGTAATAGTTAAACTATATTCATTACATAAATAATTCTTTATTGGCTAGCTACTGGGAAGAGGAAAACATAAGCATAACATTAGGCTGTGAGACTGGAGAAGAATGAAAGATTGTCAGGATTCTCTGCATTCAGGAAGACTTATGAAAGATGGGATATCAAATGGATCCATCCACACAATACAACCAGTGAGAAAACATCATGTTGATATATTTGATTTTCTTTCCATATTTTCCTTCTATGATAGTGGAACAGGGAAACTAAAGGGACCCCATGAAAAATGTTTTTTTCCCCTCCTTTTCTTGCTTCAATTCTTGCTATGACCTGCAACCCTGACCTACTCAGGCCTTACGGTTCAGATAATGTATAAAAGGTCAAGGAGTTCCTTGGAGTCTTCAAACACAATAGATAACATCTAAGGAGTGACCAGGAGAAGTCCTCACCTACAGTTTCCAGACCACTGGTTCACCAAGATCCGGGGCTTCAGGGCGTAACTGACTTATGAAAAACACCTAAACACTTGCCTTTGTTTTAACTGATTCCTGGATGCCTGAGAAGACATGTACACTGGACCACAATCCCCAGTAAAACCTCCAGACCCTAAGCAAAGATAAGACTCACTCTCCTATCATTTCTGAATCTCCCAGATGCTCTGTATCTACCCTCTCTGTCTTCAGGAAACTCTGCTCTCACTTCCTCTTGGCTTGTATTTGATTTGTATCCTGCACAAAGCCAAGGACCCTCTCGGCTAGTCTTGCAGGAACCCCTCTGGGTCCTTAGACCCAGCCTGGCTGCATCAATATATCATATTATTGTTAAAATAGTTGCTGCCTCTCTTCAAGGATTATATTTTCCTACTCACTGAATGCAGGCTTGTCCATAAGAGTTGGTTTTGCTCTTCCATATGGGAGAGGTATACATCCACAAACTGATGAACTCAGAAGGACTGTGTAACTTGATTTGACCAATAAAGCATGGAAGTAACTGTTTTGACAATTTTCTTTTTTCTGCCTCTGCCATGAGACTGCCAATACCCCAGATTAATGGCTACTCCTCACCCTGTGTCCAGTCCTGAAGACGAAATAGAGCACAACCTCAGCCACAATGGGCATTTAGGTGACTGAGAAATAAAACTGTTCCAGTAAATTACTGACATTTTGAGATTATTTGCTACCACAATAAACAATCCTAACTGACACTTTCTCCTCTCCAGAACCCTTCTTTGGGAATTCATCTGAGATATCTAGCTGCAGAAAAGATACACAAATGAAATAATTTAAGAATAATATAATTATCTCTAGATGGAATATAATATAATTTGAAGTGGATTTGTGAGAGTTGTGCATGAAGACTGGAAGTAGGTGGGCTAAATGAGTAAAGGCTATGCAAAAGAAGTGCATTTGCAGTTGAGATTTAAAAGATATAAAGGGAAGGAGCTAAAGAATGAGAATGTTGTCTCATAAATATAGAATTTCATGTCCAGAATGTTCAGAGTCTCCTAAATTTTCTAATTTTGAAAGTCTGAACATCTCTTACTCTTTCGTATTAGTTCTCCACTTAAACAACAAAAAACCCTAAGATTAGATTAGGCGTGATCTTCTAGTTGGAATAGCAATTCACATTCAGTATGACTGTCTAATAATATGATGAATTTAGCAACAAAGGCAAAAACAAATCAGGGTGTATGTGTGCACATGTACCTGTGGGTGTGGGAGTGAGTGTTTTAGCCCAAGAATTCTACTTTACTTGACATTTACATTTCTAAATGATATTATTATCGGTGTCCTGACCACTTGAGCAACAAGGTTTCAGCAAACCAAGAAAGCACACATCAGAGATGAAGGGTTTTAATTTATGGATCAATACTGAATTGTTTGCAGTTTTTGACTAGTACAAAGCAAAAGATAATTTTAACTTATAACAACCGTATTACACTGAAGTAGTTTCATTTAGTTTGATAAAGTAGGCTCCTAAGGCCAAAACTTAAGTATGTAACTCCATAGTGATGGACTTTTAGGATAAGTGGATCTACCTTTGGAATATCCTGTAAAAGGCAATAGAAATTTTGCTTAACGATATAAGGCAGCTATAGAATCTTGCTTCTGTGAAAATGTTAGAACTTTCAAAAATGTATGTATTATCTTATGGTTTATTAAGACGAAGTTGATGAAAAGTTATAAAATACCTAGGCTTTTTAATTTGTTTGCTATAAAATGCCAAAATTGTAATTTGCAAAGGTGTGAAGGTGTCAACACCAGAGTGTTTTTAGTGACTTTTTCTGTCTGTAGCTTTTTAAGAGTTAAACATGCTTGAATGTCTAAAATATTTGTTTCTCTTGTCCAAATGAATATTACAGTATACTTTAAATATATTAAAATATCAAGTCATATTTGATTTTTAAAAATTCACAATCCATCAGTTATTTGGCTGGGAGAACCATTTAGGGGAAATAACTGATGCCCCCAAGTTACAAATCATCTCATCTAATGATAATTATTGTGTCCTGTCCACCCCAAATGACACAGCTGTGGTGACTTCTGGCAGGCCCAAGGTAACAGAGTAAGCTTGCATACCAAGTCTAGCTCAAGAAGTTGACTTGAGAGGAAAACTTCCTGCTTGTTTCAGAGTAGAGCACCTGAGACTAATCTACATTTTGACAGTGCTCATTAGCAAGCCAATTGTAGAATAAATACTCTCCCTCAGAGGGGCTTTACCAAGTCAGAGCTCATTAACAAAGAGTCTTTAGTGGTCAAACAAGTCTCCTGCAGATTATGTAGACCAAGCCTTCTTCATTTAAATCAGTTTTAATAATTTCTCCCCCAAATTTTCTCAATTAGAGCAAATTGACACTACATTTTCCTTAATACATTAAATGAACTCTTTAATGATATATAGGGCATTGGGATATATTCTGTTGCTCTGATCACTTATTTCTCTTGAAAATTCTCTTGAATTTAACTTAGGCCTTATGATCCTCTGATATTTTCTCTATTAAAAATGTAAATAGAATCCTGGAGTGACTAATTTGAAAGTTAATAGTTCATCTGAAATTGATGTAGAAATACAGGACAAGCATAGCCATGAGAATTAAAAGCTCTTTGAAAGGCCAAAGCATTAGCTTTTTTGTTGTTGTTGTTGTTAAAAATATTCTCTTGTGCTCTAACATTGTATTAACTCTTTAGCATCACTGAAAGGCCTTTTTGTTGTTGCTTTGTCAAATAAAAATACTGCCTCCCAAATGCCCAATATGATTTAAGGACAGTAGCCCATTAGATGCACAAAGTCCAGAGTCAGGCAGACCTGGGTTTAAACCCAGATCTGTCACTCACTAGCTATATGAATTTAGGAAATTAACTTCTCTGAGATTATTTCTTCATCTATAAAATGAGGTTAGAAATGGCACTTTATAGCGTTGTTGTGAAGCTTAAAAAATTTGATACAGGCAAAACACAGAATGGTGCTGGATATATACTAAGGTCCCAATAAACATAGGCTTGTATTACTATTACTTTTGTGGTTGATATTTTTACTATTCCTGTTTTAGAGATAATAGCAGCTTATAGGTAGCACTAGCAGGTGCTTGTAGTAAGTCTTTAATTATTGGTCCTTCCTTTCCCCTCCACCTCAGTTAGGTTGTGACAAGAATCAGTCCTTTCTTTATAAGGAAAAAAAGCAGCAAATTGATATCAATGGGTTCCTTGTTATAAGGCCATAGATTCTAAACTGGTTGGCAAAAATTATTGTAGTAATATGAAATAAAATACTTGGCAAGAGAAAACTGGAAAAAAAAATCCAACAGAGAGTCAACTTATCAGCCTGATAAGTTAGAAGTGTGTCCTTCCTCCTGCTACCTCTTTTCCAACAATCATTATTAGAGTCTCTGTGCACTCTCCATGGTGAAATAAAACCACCAGAGTTCAGAAGACTACAATAATCAGAGCTCCTACATCTGGAGCCATAGCTAATAAATATCCCTTGCTCATAGGAGTGGTGTGAGCAGCAGTGATAACAGTGACTAGGTCTGTGATGTTAGAATAGGTTCTATAAGTTCTGTTTTTGGCACTATGATAGACCAAAATGTCCAGAGAACCCCTTCCAGTAGAAAACATAAAAGCAATATCATAGAGGCTGTCTTAAAAATATATTTTAAAATGTATTACTTGGCTTGCAGGGAAGAGTGGGCTGTAGTTTAGGGGAAAAAAAACAACTAATAAGCAAAAATTCTGAAAGATATATTGTTAAAGCTACCGTTTGCCTTAGGGATCTATCTGTTCATTCCTGGTGACATAGTAGAGCTTGTGCTTTAATGGACCAAGTGACCTAGTAGGGGACAAACAAGCTTGGATCCAAGCAAGGTGAACAGTTAGGTAAGAGACTCATTTAAAACTAGGATGCCCAAATTGTGATAACAAGACCATCACATATGGTTGAAAACATAATGCAGTGACCAACCCCAAGAAATGCTCTGTGCATGGACCACAGTGTGAACATGACCCATTGCAGTTGTATGTTGCAGCTCGGGGAAACACCAACACTGAATGTGTTAGAGAAAAACCTGCATTTCAGAAGGATACATGGAGGGATATGTGCATGTTCCAACTATGGCTTTAGGTAAAAGATTTTTCTTTTCTCTTTTTAAAACCTTGAAAATTGCTAATCATAAACTCAGACGTCTGAATTTGGACCCCAAATTTATACCAAATGTGTGACCTGAAAACTCCTGAATTCAACTATTTGAAGTTTTCTCAGGATTTCAACATCAAGTATATAACTTTTGAGTAAGAGAGAGGGAAATATGGATTGGGGTGGGGGTTTTTAGTACAGCCAAAAGAAGAGAAAAAGAAAAATGCATATAAAAATGTTTTTTTCATAACCTTTTTGCTCTTCACAGAAAAGGCTGATAGATTATGGGAGAAGATACTTACATAATTTCTTCCACTCTATGTGAATTGGGAACACTTACATACACAGTCATAGCCCAGGACAAATTTTTCTCCTTTTTCTCCATTATTTCTGACTATTCAAAAGGACAGGAAATATGTTTATTGGATATGCTTATTCCAGGGGAAAAATGTATATTGTTTTTGAAGAATGTAAACAGAAAGAGATTACCATCAATAGAAATGTTTGTTTTCCCCAGCCCATATTTTCAGATGTATATTTCTCATTAACATAATTCAATCACAGCTAAGAGACATACTGCTATGCTTGAAACAAATATAATAGTTAGAAATTAGTGGCTTTGCTATACTTTATAGGACAATAACTGCAATCACAGGTTATCACTGATCATATAAATATGGTGGAAAAATAAAAATAACATGATTTTCATGTGATTAAATTAAGATTCAGGGGAAGTCTAAATATCTTAGAATTCTAAGGGAGGTGTTATGTCTTTATGCAATTGCATCTTTCATTCCTGGGTATTTTGTTATCTATGAAATTCAGGGATTAATTTATAAAGAGAGTATCTGATCTGTGGACCTCTCTCTTGCAGAAAAGAATGAATTTGCTCAGACCTTCATCAAAAATTGCCCACATCTCTCACAGATAGATTTTGGGTACTGGTACAATCTACAATTTAAACCCTAAATTGTAGGTTTGGAAATGTGACTTTTTAAAATCCTTGATTATCCTTTGAGCATGGTAGTTAGGTTTAGGAAATTCGTTATACTGATCTCTCTATGCACAGTGTTGTCACAGGATTTAGAAAATGAAATTAGAGTTGATTTTTTTCTCAGCAATTTCATATATAATTAATAGTAAATTTAAGTAATGTTGAATTAATCAGCTTGATTTTATTCTTTTGGTAAAGATGCCTCCCTCTTTTTTGCCTGCAGTTCTCTATGGTTTTGCATGAATTGTATGCAGTTAAAAAAAAAAACATTGATAGTTGGATGAAATCAATAGTTAGATTGAGCCCCATTTTTAACAGGATGATACAGAAGAATTCTATAGAACTCCTCAAATAAAGAACCAGGAAATTCTGTCATTTGCAACAACATGCATGAACCTGGAGGACATTATGTTAAGTGAAATAAGCCAGACAAAGAAGGACAAATACTACATGATGCTATTTATATGAGGAATCTAAAATAGTTAAACTCATAGAAACAAAATAGAATGGTGGTTGCCAAGAATTGAGGGAAGGGGGAAATAGGAAATATTGGTCAAAGTTTCAGTTATGCAAGATGAATAATACTAGAGATCTATTGCACAGCATAGTGCCTACAGTTAATAATACTGTTGTATACTTAAAAACTTGTTAAGAGGGTAGATTTATGTTAAGTGTTCTTATATTAGTAATAGTAATAATAATAAGGAGGAGGGGGGAAGCAGCAGCAGTAGCAGGACAGAGGGTGGGAAGAAACTTCTAGGGGTGATGGGTATGTCTATGGCACAGATTCTGTTGATGGTTTCACAGGTTTATATTTATCTCCAAATTCATCAAGTTGTATACTTTAAATATTTACTGCTTCTTGTATGTCAGTCATAAAAAAGAACCAGGATAAATGTATGTACAAAGGGCAGCTAGTCACATATTAAATGTAATAAAGAATTTATAAGGGAAGAAAAATAGGGGATCCTAACACATCCATTTAGATTCAGAATCACAGAAGTTATTACCACAAGTGTAGTAGCCCAGTAATTATTTGCATATTTAAAGTCTCTTTGTAAGAGTTAGGAAATAATTAAAAGCAAATTTAATGACAAAATGTATGTTAAAGTTCATTAGCCTGAAGGCAGCATAAAAACTGAGGGAGTGTAAATAGTTTGTATAACCAGTATTAAGAGGGCAAAAATATAAATAAAAAGGGAGAAGTAAAGCACATCGACTTACCAGGATTTGAAAAGTATACTTTAAAATGTCAAAAAGTCTCAAAAATAAAAACTTAGAAGAAAATCAAAATGCTATAAGCAATATCCTAAGAAGAGAAGAAAAAGTGTCAGGAAGGTTAGGTGACAAACATACACAAATATACACAGGATCAGGAAAAAAAAAGGGTGTTACTTTTCTTGTGTGACAAATGTTACAACTCTGAGGTCCAAGTATCAGGACAGTATTTAAAAAGACTGGAGAAAGTCAGAATAAAGGCAAAGTCTCTAAGGAGAATATTATGAAACCATTTGTGAATTCTCAAGTGTATTACTTAATCAAGGAAACTAAAGTGTGATTTGTCCTTCAAATATGGAATGACAAAATACTTGGTCACTCTAATGTGTCAAATCATTACAATTAAAACCTTGAAAATCACGGTAACGAAGTACCCATTAGAATATCTAGAATACTTGATTAACAGAAAAATACTAACCCACACACCATTTAAAAAATTATTTTTCCTGATGTAAATAGAATACATGTTAATTATAGAAAAGTAGAAAACTAGAAAGATAATAAAGTTATCTCATGTATCACTGCTCGTATTTTAGTGCTATATGTATATAAACAATTCTATATGTATATGGAAATGTAACATGAACATATATGATTGATTACTATTTGGATATAATTTGATTGAAGTGATGTGGAATGCATGTGCTTATGTGTATTCATAGATACAGACACAGAGGTAGACACCAACTTTATTCTTTCTCCTTTTGTAATTTCACATTTGCTTTGTGCATTTTTTTCCCAGCTCTTAAATGAAATACTAGACAAATCCCATAGCTTTTCTGGTCATTGTTAGATTAACAGTAAACTCTATCCCAGTCTATTAATCTCATATCACCGTTCCCATATAGTATTAAAATCTCCTCTGTGATCCAATTAATGTTTCTCCCCCTAATCCAGCTCAGACCTGCAACATGCTAGATGCTTATATAGGAAGAGGAGTATCTTGTCTGGTTTTATTTCTTTTCTTCCTCCATTTCTTCTCTTAACTGACTTTTTGGGGCAACTACAGATTGAGCTCAGAAGTGCATAGCTTTCTTTCATGGGTCCCCTTAGGAGATTTCTTAGAGATCCCCTGCTAGGCTCAGAATGCCTCCTGCAGATCCACTGACTTGGCATTGCCTTTACTTGCCAAAAGTTCATTAGTAAGTTGGGATCACATGGCCTTCTTGACATTTTCTTAGGTAGAGTCCATCCTAAGATGAATTGAGCCTTGCAGGAAGACAACATCTACACCAAGGGAAATATGCACCATTGCCTCTATTTACGGGGAGTAGAGCTCACTTCCAACCCAGGTTTCTTTCTTTTTTCTGCCAACTGCATATAGCTTCTCAATTTCAGATTTCTCCAGGTAGAATCAGACAATTTTTATGTCTCTCACTTGACAAAAGACATCCACTCTTAAAGCTGCTTTCTTGGCCTAGGTAGAGAGGAAAATTCTAGAACTGAAAAATACAATATCTAAAATAAAAATTCACTAAATGGGTTTAAAGGTAAAGTGTAGAGGATAGAGGGAAGAGGCAGGAGATGTGGAAAGAAAACAAAACTATCTGATCCAAAGGATTGGGGGGGAAGATACCAAAAAGGTGCTATCAGAGCTTTAGGGACCTATAGGACAATATTAAAGTATCTATTATATGTGTAATTGGAGTAGAGGAGAAGACAAGAGAGTAAAAAAGAGAATGGGGCATAAAAGTAATTGAAGAAATATTTGAAAATTTCCCAAATTCATTGGAAAATATAAATTACAGAATCAAGAAACTCCATAAACTCCAAGCAGGATAAATAAAAAGGAAACCTCACTTAGATACATTATCGTCAAACTGCAGACACTCAAAAGTTAGTGAGAAAAATCCTGAAAGTAGCCAGAAAACAAAAAAAAAGAAGACAATAACATGAAAAATAATTCCCATAAAGATTTTAGAGAAAATCAAAGAGAACATCATGCCTAGGGGATAGGCAATCTCTTCTTAGATAATAATTATAAATAAAAACATTAATAAATTAGATTTGCTAAGAAATGAATAAACTAAGATGAGGAGAAAAATTCAAAATCTATAAAATCTGACAAAGGACTGGTTTTCAGACTATATAAAGTATCTCTACAACTAAAGACAAACAACCCAATAGCAAATGGCAAAAGATTTATGCAGATATTTCACAAAGAAAGACATACAAATGCTCACTAAAAATATGAAAAAAAGTGCTTATCATTAGCCTTAAAATGAATGCAAGTTGAAATCATGATAAGAAGCCATTCATACCCATTAGAACTGCTAAAACAAAAAAAATCGATAACACTAAATGTTGGTGAGGAGGGCCTTCAACTGGACAATTCATCCATTATTGGTGGGAATATAAAATGATATAAACAATTTGGAAAAAAGTCTGGCAATTTCTTATAAAACTAATCATACACCTATCCTATGACCCAACAATTTCACTTCTATGCATTTATCCCAATGAAATGAAAATATGTTTACAGAAACGTTTTACAGAATGTTCATAACAACTTTATTCATAATGACCAAAAGTTAGAGCAGCCCAGGTGTCAGTCATAGGAGAATGATAAACAGACCACAATATATTCATATAAGGGTCTCAGCAACTAGAAAGTAAAACTACTGATACATGAAACAACATGGATTAATCTCAAAAACATGCTGAGTGAAAGACTTACTCAAAAGGTGACACAATGCATAATTCCATTTACATGAATTCTGTTAGGCAAAATCTGTGGATTTTCTACATATATAATCATATTTACTACAAGTGATGATCCCCAGATTTGACCTACAGGAAGTCTATTTTTTAAGTTCTTTTTGTTTTGTTTTGTTTAAAGATTTTATTTCTTTATTTGAGAGAGAGAGTGTGTGAGAGAGCACAAGCACGGGGAGTTGCAGAGGGAGATGGAGAAGCAGACTTCCCGCTGAGTGGGGAGCCGATGCAGGGCTTGATCCCAGGACCCTGAAATTGTGACCTGAGCTGAAGGCAGGTGCTTAACTGACTGAGCGACCTAGGTGCCTCAGGAAGTCTATTCTTATGTAGGTAGCAGAAACAGAGGAAAGCATCAAGGGGCTGGGAGGCAAGTGAGGGATATATAAGATCTGTGTGAGATTACTGTCAATTTCCCCCTAATTGATGTATATATTATGGCATTTTAATTAGAATGTCAGCATAGTTTTGTGTTTGGGTGTATATGGGTTTTTGTATATATATAAATATGCTTATTCTAAAATGTATATGGAAAACCAAAGGATCAAGACAAGCCATGGTAAAATTGAAGAATATTAATAAAATGGGAGGACTCAAGACAGCAACACTTATTAAGTTACAATTGCAATAATTAAGATAGTGTTGAATTAGTGCAGTATAAAAAATAGATCACATGGACTGTAAATCTAATTGTAAAAGTAAAACAAAGTTTCTTGAAGATAACATAGAAAAATGCCTTGTAGTAAACAAAAATTTCTAAACAGGAAACAGCACTGAAGTACAAAATCGATAAATTAAACTACATTGAAATTTAAATGTATCTGTTCACCAAATGACACATTTAAGATTATAAATAAAACATAGAATAAGATATTGCAAAACATTTGTTGGCAAAAGGCTTGCAGCCAAAATATATAAAGAACTCCTACAAATCAGTAAAAAAAAAAAAAAAGACAAGATAATTCCATTTATGTATTACCGTGTAACACTCTGCTCCAAATCTTAGAGGCTTATAACAGTAATCATCTTATGATATATTTCATGATATTCTGAGTCAGGAATTTGGGCAGAATGGGGCTGATTATTTTGTCCCACATAGCATAAATGGCATCACTTGGTGGCATTTGTTGGCAGATTAGCTGGTATGGAGAGTCCAAAACAGTTTCACTTATATCTCTGTCACATTTCTAGAGATCGCTGGAAAGCTGTCACCCAGCTGGGATGGGGCACATAGGCCTGGCTTGTCCAGCATAGTATTCTTAGGGTAATTAGGCTTAATATGTGATACCTTGAGGCCCCAAAAGTGAACTTTTCAACACATAAAGAAGACAATTCATGACCTTTTATGGTCGAGTTCTGGAAATCACATAGCAGTTTTCTTACTTGTACTTTATTGGTCAAACCTGTCACAAGCCTTCTAAGATATAAGGAGAGGAAGCTTTGACCCTGCTACTCAACTGAAGGAGTATCAAAGAATTTCTGGCCATGTTTTGAGACTGCCAGAGCCCACCATCTGGTCACAAATTACTTTCATTCCTTCCACACGAAAAATACCCTCATCCCTCCTTAAAGGCCCTCACTCCCACAAAGATTCATCCCAGTAAGTCAAGGTTTATAGACTTAATCTAATCATTTGAATCATGCCCATGTGTGGAAGAGGCTCCTTAGGTTCAGTTTCTAGGGTATGATTCCTCTGCATCTGACACCCTATGAAATAAATAGGCAATTGTCTGCTCCAACACAATCTGCCAAGAACGGTGGGACAGCATAGGATAAGAAAAATAGACATTTTTGTTCAAAATGGTATATATCCATCATTGGTCCATAGTGATCCTGGAAATCAGCACAGCATGTGTTGCCCATTTCTTAATTAAGGCTCAGACCTGCCCCACTGAGAATGATTCTTTGTGGCTCTTGGCTCTGCCTTCTGGGTCCTGACTCTTCCCTCTGAGTCAGCTTTTTCTGTAGAGAGTAGCTTATATTCACAGCTGAGTAGTTTTCTCAGCCTGCTTCTGGTCCAGGAGAGTTTGTTGTTCAAATGCCTCTTTTCATTTTGTACTGCATCTATTCCCTCCAGTCCAAGCTAATATAACTCCTTTGGGGTGCTTATGTATCAATTTGTAAAATAGTCCTTTAGACAAAAGGTTCATTCACGAATATCTGAGATTAAACCCTTTCTACTCAAGTCTCACTGTGACAATACCTTGATTTACCATAGAGCACTATGGTCTAGCAGAAAGGGTCTTAAAGTACACCCCTAACATTATTTTTGTTTAATTGAGAAAGTAAGAGGCACTAGCTTAAATCTTTCTGAAATTTTAACAAAAAATTCTTTGTCACACTTGGATTTCCTGAAACAATGTTTCATTGGCAAAGTCCAGGATTTGATCTTTGCTTTGACACTATCTCTTATTTTAGGGATATTTTGATGAATATAAAGACTATTCTGGGCCTTTATATTTCCTTCAAAGTTTACTAAAAAACTGAACAGCTTATTCTTTAGTTTATTCATCTATATCTATCTCATCACCCATTTTATTACATGAGGTAAGAGGTCAGGCAGCTTGATCAACACTCTGCCCGGAAGGCTTCTGAGCTTGATCATTCAGTTTATTACCCATTTCTCATGTTATCACAGGGAACAATGTTGCCAAAGCTTCATGGCTACAGAACAAGGTCCCCTCTCTTCCAGCTCTAGTAACAGTTTCCTCGTTTTCTTTGAAGGCTTCACCAATGGCCTCCTCAAGACTGCTGGCCATTTCTAAAATGAATGCTACATGTCTTTGGTTTTATTGTGACAGCATCCCACTTTTGGGTAAAATGTTGATTTATCTATTGCTGTATGAAAAACTAACCTAAAATGTAATGGCTTAAAATAACAGCCATTTTATTACATGCCATGATTTTATGAAACAGGAATTTAGGCAGGCTGTGCCTAGATGATTCTTCTGTTTCAGTTGGTATTGATGGTATCATTCAATGGTTTTAGATGGAGAATGTAGTCATTTTGAGGGTCCAGAACAGCTTCACTCACACATCTAGTGTCTTGTTGAAAATGGCTGAAAAAAATGGACTTAGTTGTTGATAGGAATGCTTACACATGGCCCCTTTAGGAGCATAGTTTCAGAATAGTTGGGTATTCTGTGTGGTACATAGCTCCAAAAACAAGTTTTCCAGTGAATGATGTGGAAAATGAATGGCTTTTTATGACCGAGACTCAGAAATCACATAGCGTTATTTCCTATTTTATTATTGAAGAAATCACAAGCTTGCACAGATCCAAAAAGAGGGGATATGATTCTAAGGGCAGAACTGAGATACTGAGTTCATAGTCAAATAAGCTACAGATCTATTTTACTCTCCCATTAAACTTTAAGTTTACTAAAGGTAAGGATTACTATTCCTCATGATAGTCTAACAAAGTGACATGTGCCTAGAATAAAATAAACAGGTAAAAAATGATAAATAAGTCAATGAATAAATATATGACTGAGAATAAGAAAAAAACTCATTTACTTGAACTGAGGTTCAAGGGGAGGACTTTGTCAAATGTGCATAAATTAAGATCCCAGTTATTAGATCAAAGGGAAAAAATTATAGCAGATGAGAAATAAAGTCATTTGGAGCTAGTGGTTTGGAGCTAGTGATTGTGTTTATTTACTTCTTTGTCAATAGGGATGATGTCAAAGGATAGTCTGAACTGAAGCTGCAAGTACCTTTTCAGTAGTTCCAGCTTTGTATCTAATTCAGCTGCAAGAACGGAGTCATGCATACAGAAATAGCTTAAATTCCCATGTTACAAACCATACATGAATTGCAATTTGCATGACACGTTAGATAAGATCATGTTAAAAAATTCAGGTTCAACCGTGATCTTCATTATTTATTAAAAATAAGAATCATTAAACTTTAAAAATATTGACCTTGTTTCTGGCTAATATTAAAGAAGACATAGAATCATATTGAATAAAGTAGATTTTCAAAGGAACCTGTCAAAAGTTCATATTACAGTAGTAAAAATGATAATTTCTCTAAGCAATTCATATCTATAAAAAAGCAAGGAATTCTATACCCAAACTAAGTCTTTTGATTTTTTTTAAAAGCTTTAAAAGCAGAGTCAAGTTGAAGTTTCCATAGTACTAGGAAAGCCAGTTTTTATTTCAAATACTTCAAAGCTACGACATTCCGATTTTTAAAAGTTAAACAATTGAGAAAACTTTGACTTTATTAAGCGTTATCTCCTCTAAACAAGAAAGTCAGGTTTTGAAAGGTCATTCAAATGCACAGCATCTACACATATCTCCTTTTTTCAATACATACTGATACTTTCTTGAATATATAACAGTATTTCCAATAAATGGTACTTGATGATAAATGTGCTTTTACTGAAAGTATATGGGTTAAGAAAAAGAAAAGTTCTATGGTAGAAATGGAAACCCAGTATTATTAAGGTAAGAGAAAAAAATCAATTTGTTCTTCACAATCCATTTGCATATGGTTGAATTTGAGACACAACTGCATTCTGAATACTCTCACCTTATTATCATCGCTGGTTTCTTTCTATCTCATCATTCATTCTCTCTTATTCAAGCTCTGTAAGCCAGACAGTCAATTTTATTAATTATTTCAGTTATGGTTTATTTGAAATTTGGAAATTAATTTAGAGGGCATTCTGGAGTAGAAATTACTTTTTAAATTTAATAACCCATTGTATCTAAGTTTATCTTCTTGGTTTAAATGTATGTCAACTCTATAGCCTTCTATGAATAATGGCATAATTACTGACATGTAACATATTAAAACCTTATCTACAAAATCAACATCCAAAAATCAGTTATGTTTCTATACATTTAAGAATCTGACAGAGAAAAAATTCCTACTTACAATAACATCAAAAATAATATTTAGGATTAGATTTAACCAAGAAAGTTAAAAATCTATACACTGAAAATTATAAGACACTGATGAAAGAAATTGAATAAAGGGATAGATATCACATTATGGATCAGAAGAATATTATTAAGATGTCCATACTATCGAAAGCCATCTCTAGATTCACTATAATCCCTATCAAAATTCCAAATGGCATTTTACAAATAAATGGTAAAAATCCTAAAATTCACATGGAACCTCAAAAGATCCTAAATAGGCAAACCAATCCTGAGAAAGAAAACAAAGCTAGGAGGTATCACACTTCCTGATTTCAAACTTTATCACAAAGCTATAGTCTTCAAAAACAGTCATAAAAACAGACACATAGAACAGAGTTGAGAGTCCAGAAATGAACCTTCATATATATGGTCAACTGATATTTGACAAAATACCTGATATTTGACAAAGAATTCTCAATGGGGAAAGGATAGTATCTTCAATAAATGGTGTTAGGAAAATTGGAAAAAACTACTAAAAGAAAACAGGAAAGAGCTCCCTGACATCTGTCCTGGCAATGATTTTTTGGATATAACATTAAAAATGTAAGCAACAAAAGTAAAAATCAACAAATGGGACTACGTCAAGCTAAAAAACTTCTGCACAACAAAAGAAACAATCAGCAAAATGAAGAGGCAACCTACAGAACAGAAGAAAAATATTTGCAAACCATCTATCTGACAAGGGGTTAATACAACTCAATAGCAAAACAGCAACAACAAAAACCCAACCAACCAAAACACCCAAACAATCCAATTAAAAAATAGGCAGAGGACTTAAACATTTTTTTTTCAAAAAGAAAAAAAAGATATCCAAATGACCAACAGAAATGTGAAAAGATGCTCAACATCAGTAATTACCAGGAAAATGCAAATCAAAGCCTTACTGCAGTATTACCTCACATCTGTTAGAATAGCTATTATCCAAAAGATAAGAGACAAGTATTGGCGAGACTGTCTAGAAAAGGGAATCCTACGTGCTGTTTGTGGAAATGTAAATTGCTATGGAGAACAGTATGGAGTTTCCTCAAAAAGTTAAAAATAGAATTAGGATATGATCTGCTGAGTATATATCTGAAGGAAATGGAATTACTGTCTCAGAGATAATGGTACCCTCATGTTCATTGCAAAATTATTTGTAATAGCCAAGACATGGAAACAACTTATTCATCTGTCATTGGACACTTAAAAAAGGCATGATATATATAATACTCCACTGTGTGTACATACACACACATGCACACGTACAATGGAATATTATTCAGTCATAAAAAGTAGGAAATCCTGCTTTTATGACAATATGAATGGATCTTGAGGACATTATGCTAAATAAGTCAGATAGAGAAAGACAAATATTATATATTCTCGCATGGGGAACCTAAAAAAGCCAATGCAATAGAATTAGAGAGTAAAATGGTGATTTGCTATGGGCAGGAGAGGTGGAGGAAATGGGGAAATCTTAGAGGGTACAAACTCCCAGCTATAAGATGAATAAATTCTGGGGATCTAATGTACAACATGGAGACCATAATTAATAGTACTGTATTAAAAATTTGAAAGTTGGTAAGAAAGTAGATCTTAAATATTATTACCATGACCCACAAAAAAATGGTAAATATGTGAGGTGATGGAGATGTGAATTAACCTTATTGTGGTAATCATTTGATAATATATACACATATGAAATCATTGCATATAACTTAAACTTACATATATGTCATTAATGGCTTAATAAAGCTGGGAAAAAAACCTTTGTCGAATATAACTTCTTTGTAAAAATACATACAAACATGTATTTGTAGTGTCTGGCCATGTAGTTTATAATTTGGCTTTCAAACTTTTTTCCTGTTAGTGATAAGGAAAAATTTGTGTCCTAAGATGACCAACCGAGCCAGCAAGGGAGTCCCAGCCCCTGCCCTGGGGCTCTTCCAGGTTCTTCTCTCTGCTCTGCTACCTGCGCGTGCCAATCCGGGTTCCTCTCCCTGCCCCGTTTCATGCACCCACCAAGTGCCCAGTATGCGGAAGTAGAAGTATATAAATCATCCCCTTTGTTTGTGCTCAGGGATCAGACCTTTGGAGACCACTCTCCTCTGAGCCTGCCGTCATTAAATAAACCTCCTATCCTCCAAGATCTCAGAGTGGCGCTTGGTTCTTCTGTCCGGCGATCCAGTCCAGGTTCCGTAACATTAGTTCCTAATGGTCCAATACAATCACACTTAAAATAATATGCTTTACCAAAGCCACTCATGCTAGTGAAAAACCAAATAATATAGAAGAATCTATGATGAGAAGTTTCCTCACACCTCTCCTACAGATAGCAGAGTTTTGTTTCTGCTTTAAGTTCTACAGTTAGTATGGCAACTCTAGTTAACCCATGTACAGTTCCATTTCTACTGATTTGTCTATATTAAAAGATGACTTTTTTCCCTTACAATACCATTTTCTCCTTTCTCATTCTTCTAATGTTTGGTATACCTCAAAATTTTTAAATGGCAGTTGCTGGGCTTTGATTTTCATAACAAGACATTTTTGACAATATCTTTTAACTTGCCATTTTGTACAATGTACATATTTAAAACAATACTCTCCTTCGATTCCTTTCCAGACCCCAACCCCCTTTGCCATCATCTCCCAAATCCTATCTTTTGCCAGCTAACCTCCTATATTGTCAGGGTTGTTAGTGGTTACATTCAATCCTGTGACTTGAAATAGTATCTCCAGCTTTCTTCACATGTTGGGCGAGAAGTTGATAACATTGAGGAGTATCTATGTTGTTAAAACTATTCTGTGAAGGTATAAATATTGTTCAATGACAGGCCAGGTAAACTGAATTTTCTCTTTAGCATACTACAGCCTGTAGCATTAAGGTCAAATGAATTATTTTTTTAAGGACACCATGAATTATTTAAAATAATTTAAAATAATTTTAGTTTACATCATATTTAGATCATGAGTTTTTTGAGCAATTTTCCTAGAGTTTCTAATTGTCTTTTATATCATTTTTTATTATATCCCTAATTAAAAATTGAAACTTTTATTTAGGTCTACTAATTTTCTATGGTTGAATTCACTTTTTGCCCTGGAGACCTTCCTGTCAGAGCCCCTAGACCTGGGAACATGTTCCCTAGGTCTGAAGACTGTTTTTCCAGAATATTCCTCCATTGCTATCCTGGTATGAACGGTTGTTTCCTGGTTGTTCTTCTTTCCCTTTTCTTGATTAAGACTAAGTTCTTTTGCTGAAGTACGTATCTAGGCACGTTCTAAAGGGAAAAATGCACTGAAGGTAAACTTTCATCCATGTCTAAAGATATCTTTGTCATGATATTCCTTCAAGTTAATACTTTGGCTGGCTATATATTATTCAACCTTAAAGGAGGAAATCCCGCCATTTGTGACAACATGGAGAGAACTGGAGGATATTATGCTAAGTGAAATAAGCCAGACACAGAAGGACAAATACTACAGGATACCATTTATATGAGGAATCTGATAGTCAAAGTCATAGAAGCTAAGAGTAGAATGGTCATTTCCAGGGTCTGGGAGAAGGGAAAACAGGGAGATATTAGTCAAAGAGTACAAAGTTTCAGTTATTCAAGATAAGTTTGAGGTGTGTTATACAACATAGTGACTATAGTTAACAATACTATATTTTATAATTAAAACTTTCCAACAGGGTATACTTATATTAACTTTCTATCATAAAAAACAAAGAGGGCAGGAGAAAACTTTTAGTAGATTGGATAGGTTTATGGCATATAATGTGGTGGTGGTTTTATAGATATATACTTATCTCCAAACTTATCAAGTTGTATACATCAAATATGCACATCTCTTTGTAGGTCAATTATACCTCAGTGGTAAAAAAAAAAAAAAGTTTGTTGACATAGGAAATGTCACTTCCTAAAAGGGAAGAAACAAAAATTTAAGACTTTTATGGGGGAAATTTATTTTGCAGGGAATGAGGTTAGATGCAGGCAAAAACCAATAAGTATGTTTTACTGATTCTACAAGTTGAGAAGTATGCTCCCAAAGACTTATATAGATGGGGTCAGAACCATGATTTCTTAAAAGTTCCAATACTAGGATATTGTTCTTGCAGAAATGGAGAAAGGTTTAAGAATTTGCAGGCAAATGTCTGCATTACTATAATTTCTGTCTCTTTAGGCCTGTGTTTAGTTATATTGAAAGAAATGAGGCAGTTTAGGAGATTCATTCATCTCCTAGATCTCAGAGAGGAGGATTTTCTACATCTGTCTTTACTATTGGCAAATTGACATCTGACATTAATCTTCTTAGATTATTCATAAACTATTTTGCTTACTTTTAATCTTATTGGGAATGTTTAAAGTTTAAGTAAAATATTACTTAAGGGGTTAAAGAGTGAGACTATCAGATTGTCAGCGAGGGTGGCCTGACATGCAGAACACTATGGAGATAGTTGCTAGAACACAGAGTTCCTAGGTACAAAATAGACAGGTAGCTAACAAGAATACTGCTCAATCTATATAACCTAAAGAAATCATATATGCACAATCAGGATGCTGAAATCAGCTGTACTGATAAAAGTCAAGATCCCTTGATCAGAGTTACCAGACCTGAGATCTAGAACCTACTGATGGAAAGGCAGGATCCTCTTGAAGAAAGATGTTCCAGCATCATAGAAAGTGTCTGTGGGTAATCATTCACTTTCTCCCTCTCCAAAGAGACCTGTGGCTATTTCTTCAGATATCATTAAGGAAAGGGAAATATCTTGACAATTAGAGGACTGTGGACATGATACTTGGAGACTGAAGCAGCACATCATGACCCCATTAGAGTTGTTGGAGCACATGAACAGACACAAGCAAGGTAATTAAGAAAATCCTATCCCAGTTCCAGGTCACATTTGTTCTATGGGCTCCTCTGGTGATTATTTCTCTGGTCACTGAAATGTATAATTGGATGAACTTACATGGTAGCTGATAGAACACCTACATTTATTCCTTGGCCTGTGGAGTAAAAGCTATCATAATGGGGAAAGTCAAGTTGGGAGAATTTGAAGAGATTACTACCACTCTTAAAGATTTAAAAGGATGAAATGTGGTAGTTCTCATAATATCGCCAATCAGCAGTCTTGTCCCTATAAAAACCAGACATATCTTGATGAATTACAATAGACTACTGAAAACTTAAACAAGTATTTGTTCTACCACATCTGGGGCATCAGATAGAGCAAATGAATGCAGTTTCAATACCTGGTATGCAACTACTGTGTTCTCTTCTACCCCCATCAGAAAGAAGGATCAAAAGCAGTTTGCATTCATATTAGATAGACCACAATCATGGTCTTGGCCAAGGCTATATTAACTCTTCTTCTCTGTCATAATATAGTCTGAAAGGGTCTGGTTACTTGGATACATTGATCCACTTATGACTCCTCTACACAAATGGAGCAACAAGTGTCAAGAATGTCAGAGGCTTTGGTAAAACACAAGCACTCCAGAGAATGGGAAAAATATCCTGTGAATATATAGAAGTCTGCCACATCAGTGAAGTTTTCAGAGGTCCATTGGTCTGAGGCTTGTCAGGGTATCCCCTTCCAAAATAAAGGACAAATTATTGCATTTTATAATTTCTGCCACAAAGAAGGAAACATAATGCCTGGTAAGGCCCTTTGAGCTCTAGAGGCAGCAAATTCTATTCTTATGAATATTATGTCCCATTTACTGAGTGATATGGACAGCTGACAGCTTACAGTGGGTTCCAGAGAAAGAAAGAGCTCTTTAGCATGTCCATACAACCGTACAGGCCCTATAACAACAGACATCTGTGGTTAGAAAAGAGGTCTCTGGGACTTAAGGCAAGCTTGTATGGGAGAATCATCACATAGCTTGGGTTTTGGAGCAACATCATACCATCTGCCTCAAAGAACTAGAAACAACTCAAAATATAGCTGTCAATGTGCCTGGGGCCTTGGTAGAAACAAGTCGCAGTCTCTGGGACATCAAGTCACCATGTGGCCCAAACTGCCCATCACAAGCTGGTTTCCATCATAACCATAAATCGTAAGATTGGATGTAGTCAGCAGCTCTGGATTTAGTCATCAGTGGGATCAGAAGACACAAACACAACTAAATTGCGCAAGTATCCCAAACTACCATGTTATCAACCACTATTGTGCTAGCACTTCGTCTTTAACTGAGGCATATGGCCACATGGGGGTCCCTTATGAGAAGGTAACAGAAATGGCTAACAGTGTAAGCTTGGTCCATTGATCCATCAGACCAGTGTACAGGTGTGAACTGAAAATGGACTGATGATGTGGCCCAACACAGAGATGGGCCTGAAAGTCAATCGTGAGGGGAAATCCCCACAATGGGCAGAGATTTGGGCAGTGTACCCAATTATCCACTTTATATAGAAGTAGCCTATAGCTGGAAATAGGAATACACCAAGATTTTGGCAGTGACACATGGCCCAGTTGGTCAAGATACTGGAAGGAGAAAGACCAGAAGTTTGGGGGCAAGGAGAATGGAGAAGATATATGTAAATAAGCATACACTATCACCTTCAAATGTGATGATGACGATGCCACCAAGACAGGATCTACCATCAAATCAGCACCAAAAACAAAAAAGCACACATAAACACACAGACTGACTTGGCCATTTGATGTCAGCCAGTATCTGTCAAGTACCCCAGGAGCCATGTGTCCAGAATGGAGACCTGTGTGGACCAAACATCTTATAATTCCATCCCTAATGGGTGACCTAGCTACTGTTATTCTGAATGTACAACCTGCTATTGAAAGAAACCAATATTATCATTAGTACAGCAAAATTCGTCGAAGAATCCCACAAAACTAGATCAAAGCAAATGTTTGCACTTGACCATGTGGTACCATTTTACCATGGAAGTACCATTCTTCACTAGAATGGATACATTTTCCAGGTATGGGTTTGCCTTTTCTGTCCACAGGGATTTGACCAACTCCACTATCAGAGTGCTTGCAGACTATTTGTTCAAGCAACACGGTAGAATACAAAATAATCTCAGACCCAGGAACTGAAAATAGGCAAAGCAGGTGTGAAAATGGGCATGAGATAATAGGATCCATATGTCCTATCATATGCTCCACCATGCCAAAATTATCTGTTAATGAATGACCTTTTAAAATTGCAGCTGAGGCCAGCTTGGAAAAGATACTGTGCATGAATGGGAGGGAACATTACTCCCAGGAACCCACTGTAGAGTTTTATTTTTGGTCCCTGCAACTTTAAGCAATGCAAATGTTGTTCCCATCAGAAAACTCTTCAATTAGGGAGCACAGTTAGAGTCCCATTAAACTTTGAGCTAGGACTGCTACCTGGTCACTTCATGCTTCTTGTGCTAAGAGCTAAGGAACTCCTTGTGCTCACGAGAGCCACCACCTCAGCTGAAGTAATTGACTTTGATAGTCCAGAAGATCTGCTATATAGGTAATCAGCAAAGAATATGTTTGGGACCCAGTTGATCTACTTTGGCATTCCACAGTTTTTCCCTTGTCCAATTTTGACGATAAATGAACAAGTTGAGCTACTGCAGCTTGAAGAGAGCATGGTGAGCAGGTACTCAGACCTGTCAGAAAGGAGGGTCTGGGTCACCTACCAGATGTACAGAGACATTAACTAAAGTTGATGAAAATATAGAACGGTGGTAAAGAGAATCGCTGAGTATCAGTGGCAGCCTTAGGAACAACTACATTGGTAGAGGCCATCCTTCATCTTAGAGAGCCTTCTTCTAAGTTTCTCCAGTAAAAAGACCAACTGGAATCTGAGGTGTTCTTAGATGGGGTGGATTTAGGATATGAACCAAAGAGATCTAAGAAGCACAGGACTGAGTTCTAGTGCATGCTGTGATAACCAACCAGCATCCCCATTAGGGATTAACACACTCATTCCCACAGCTGCTAAGAGTGTTGGCTCCTTAGAACCCACAGCTGGGTCCAGTTCCAGGTATAGTCCTCAGGCTAGAAGAGGTTGCCTTGCTTAAGATTTTGTCCCTTTCCTATTGCCAGTTATTATGGAATGACTGATTGATAGATACAGGGTCAAACACCCCACTTCTTTGTTTTGATTTGATTTGGGACAACTCTGAAGGGTCATTCCAGATCCAGAACTTCCTGTAGATTCAACTCAGGCATCTTTTGCCAATGCAATGCAATTCCTCCCTCTGTCCAAATCTGTTCTTTCATTCTCTTACAGCTGTTCCCAAGAGCTCTTTCCAATAAACCTCCATCTCAGAATACATTCTTGGGGGAACTGGACATAAGGCAGTGCCCTTTTATTTTCTCATAACATTTCCATTTTCCTAATTTATCTTCAATTCTATTCCTGTGGAGCTAACAGATCTACTTGTGCTTGTCCCATAAACTTTTCATTTTAAATTGTCCACTTTCTGGCTTCTTTTATCTTGCTTCCCTTCCTTTTCTCTCTAATGGCTCCAACATACCTAGACTTTCAAGTTGACATCTCAGTGATGTAGGGGCAAGGTTGGGATCTGTGCTAAAAGCAGTCTTTTATTAAAGCTTTGTGATATTTCACCAGGTTAGAATACCATTACAGGGAAGTGTTGCATTGATTTATACACTCCAAGGAAAGTACTTGGAAGAAAGTCCTACCTGAAGGGAGGGATTCAGCAGGAACCAATAAGATAAAAATGCCATGATCTGAAACTTCCTTTTCAAATTTTTGCTTTTCAGTTTTTTCTAAGTAGGATTTTTTTTTTTTAACCTTCCATGCACAGCAGGTCAAATATTCAATAGCCTATCCTAGAAACTTTACTTTTCCCCCCAACCATTCAAGCCTCGGTGGATTTTAGAAATTCTATGAAGTAATGTATATAAGCATCCACTGACTTCAATTTGCATTTTTTTTACCCTTTTGGGTTGCTGCTTTCTCAGCACAGAAAATATTGCTATTTGCTTTTTAGTTTATCTCTTCAGTTGTTTGATTTAATCAAATAGAAAGAAGAATATTGGAGGTTAAACTGATTTGCCAAAAATATCAAAGAAAAGCTGGCAAAGTTAGAAATATACATAAAATACCATAATGATTCTTTTAAAGATTAGCACCAAAGGACTATAAATAATCTTAGAGGTTTTTTGAACTTTATTTTTTGCTATGTTGGCCACATTGTCTTACTCTGCACCCCACAAAGTTGATTTGAGATAGAGGAATCCTGTGCTTCAAAGGCAGCTTTGTTCTTCCAGCAGCTCTGTCTCTCACAGAATGGAATGAGAAATCTTTGTTTCTGCATCATAGATTTGCTATTGTTCTTTTTGTCATAGATACGTGATGTGAAGCTACAATGATACATTTCTAATCACCTTGGTGTCCTTGGTTGAGCAAGTAATTTAGATTCTTTGAGGCTCTTTTTTCTTATCTACATAATGAAGAATCTAGGCTAGGTTCCTGAGTAGTCACCTCAAGCTCACACACATACACAGGACAGAGAAGATGTATAAAGTGCTTTCACCACTGCTGAGGGCCTAATAAGTAGTCAATGAATGTTAACTTTTGCTATTATTATTGCATGAATTGAAGCTTTTGTAAAGAAGCTGTAATAGAAGTTATCAACCAAAAGTGGATTTGAACAGTTATGACACCATCAAGATAAACTGAAAATTCTGATTAATATAGACACTTCTTTTCACATGAATTTTAAACTTTTGATTTTTATGAAATAGGTTTAAAATATGTGGGCAATCAGGTTTAATTAAGTACATACGTGTCTAATTGAAGTGCCCAGTGTAATGCCCACCTTTTAGTAAGTTCAGGCAAGGGAGTTGTGGGAACCTTGGGTTCCAAAGTATACTGCGATCCAATAGGAGATCGTTCAACAAAGATTTTCTTAAGGACGCCTATGTAATATCAAATACCTCATGTTCGTGGTACAACATGGCTTCAGAATAAAATTGATTTAAAGCTAGACAAATAAGCTCTCTTTGCTTTTTACTTATAAACCTATTCCTACAATAGAATCTCTAGGAACATGCACACAGATGACATCAAATTAATTGACTTCCAGATCATTCATTCTATGATCTATATCCCACCGTGCTGCTGCTCTAGTATCAATCAGAGAAGTGACTGATTAACCAGATGGGCTTTTTCAAAATCCCCTGCAGGCCAACAAATTCCACACTTTTTCAGTGAGGAAGGAGAAATCAATTTCAGAGAAATGAACATTTGGAAAAATATATATACAGAGAATCTGTACTATATTTTATCTTCTTACTCTCAAGGAAATGCTGGCTTTCCTAATAGCAGATCTTTGAAAATCTCATGACCCATAAAGGGATGTAAAGAAAAAAAAGCGAATTTCTTTGATATCTAGAATTGGCAGCTTTTATGACTTCATATAGCTAAGTTCATAGTTTGAAATACACTTTAAAAAGTACATGATGACTATAGGGCTACTTGAACAATTCAGAGCTAAAATATCTTGATTGTAGTCCAATTGCCGGACTGAGTAAATACATTCAACAAATACTGGTTGAACTCTTTTTTTTTTAAGATTTTATTAGAGAGAGAGACAGTGAGTGCATATGGGGGGGTGGGCAGACAGAGAGGGAAAAGCAGACTTCCTGCTGAGCAAAGAGCCCAACTGAGGACTCAATCCCAGGACCCTGGGATCATGACCTGAGCAGAAAGCAGACGCTTAACCAACTGAGCCACCCAGGTTCCCTACTGATTAAACTCAACTGCGTGCCAGACACCACACAGAAAGGACCACAGTATGCCAGAGTCTGTGATCTGGACCTTAAAAAATTCTCATTTAATCCTTGCATTTCTTAACGAAAACACAATTTTTATCCCTGGGAAACTGAGACTAAAAGAGGTTAAGTAAATTGGCCAAGTTTTCTCTATTTAACTTTAATTCTTAACTGCTTTCTCTTTATCATTAGAGTAACTAGTTTAATTGATTGGAAGCATCGATATCTCACAAACATGATCTAGTTTGATTATAATATGAACATTTTATAATTCTTAAACTTGTAAAACTAGATGTCACAAAGATATTTATAAAAACAATCTTATTCTAGAGAAAGATTATCATAATCTTATTGCTATACAATATTCAATATTTTTACTTAACATTTTGTTTTCTATGGACAACTTGTAACAATTTGACAACTGTAAGTCAAATGTAAGTTTTGTATATCAACACTAACATATGGAAGTGGTAAGATATTTGACGCTTCTATCATGCTGGGCTGAACAAACTTAGGCAAGTTACTTCACTCTAGACTTCTCTTTCTTTATCTTTAATATTAAAATTCTAATATCTGTCCTTCAGTTATTAAGGCATTCCATGAACATTTGCTGGTTTTGCTTTCTAAATTAGTTATCTGTGGTGGCTCTAACAAATTACCAAAAATTAGTGACTTAAAACAACAAAAATTGATTCTCTTACACTTCTGGAGGCCTGAAGTTTGAAAGCAGATATCAGCAGGCTTGCTCCTCTCCAGAGGAAACTATATTCTCAGCCTCTTCCATCACTGTTGACTGCCGGCATTCGTGGCTTGTGGCTCTAACACTCCAACCTCTGCTTCAATCTTCACATTGTTTTTTTTCCCTCTGTGCATCCGTGTGGGCTCCTTATAAAGACATGTGTTACTGTATCTAGGGCCTACCTGTGTAATCCAGGATGCACTCATCTCAAGATCCTTAACTTAATTACAAAGACCCTTTCAAATAAAGTTCAGGTTCCAGGAAGTTACAAATCTTTTAGCGGGGTTCTCCATTCAACCCATTATACCTAGTATTTGCCAGGTACTGGGCTTGGATGCTGGGTCTCCTTTCAGAGAAACAAGCATGATCTTCAAGCTTGTAGAGGGCAGTTTAGTTGATGCAAGAACTTTGGAAATTAGAAAATACTATAAAAGTGGAAGTTGTTATTATCCCTTTAAAATCAATATCTCCATTTCTCTTCCTGCTTTTTGCCTCAGTATGCTAAGAGAAAAAGAACTGGACATCACACCAATGCTACTCTTCATTTGTCACTACGTGTTAAAGGAAGCTAATCAATAATAGGAAATTGCCTGGGAATAATTGAAGGAAGCATCAATCAGAAACACATGTTGATGAGGATGTTTTCCAAGTAGAGTAAAAGTAACGATAATGTGGCAAGATTTGACCCAAGGACAAAATAATTTATAAGTGAATAAAGTTTGATTAAGACAGTAACATCTTGGGGCGCCTGGGTGGCTCAGTCAGTTAAGCGGCTGCCTTCAGCCCAGGTCATGATTCCAGGATCCTGCGATTGAGCCCCACGTCAGGCTCCCTGCTGAGCGGGGAGACTGCTTCTCACTCTCCCTCTGCCTGCCGCACCCCCTGCTCATACTCTCCCTCTCTCTCTAATAAAAATTAAAAATCTTTAAAAAAAAGACAGTAACATCCTCCCCAAATGATGCCTCAATTACATCATCATTACAGATTAATTTTTCTGTGTCTTTAAGGATTTTTGTTATAATATAAACTTCTCTCCCCTACCTGAAAAGTTCTAGAAAGGATCATGCCTTGCAGATTAGTTATTAACACTTGGGAGAAAATAATTTTGTTCCTTGACACTCAAAGTATGGTCCACAGATCAGCAGAACTATTATCATGTGGTAGTTTGTTAGAAATGCATAATCTCAGGCTCCACCCAGACCTACAAACCAGTCTGTACATTTTAACAAGATCCCTAGTAAACAGTAGGTACATTACATTTTGGAAAAGTTAATTATATTCTCTCCAAGTAATGCAACATGTTGAAACAAGGCATTTGCTATAGGAGTTCTCAAAAGGTGGACTGCAGGTTTATGTTCATTTATGACACAAGTCATAAATTTTTAGAAAATTTTAATTTTTTTAAACGAAAACTATGAAAGAGTGCATTTGTTCTGATGAGCACTGGGTGTTACACTTATGTTAATTAGCTGGAATTTAAATTAAAAAATTTTTAAAAAGAATATGGGAATAGTCATATGCTTAATTCATTGAAACTACAATTTTTTTAAAAAAATTTAAATGTAGTTGACACAAAATGTTACATTAGTTTCAGGTGTCCAACACAGTGGGATTTTAATGTGTTAATATTGACACAGGATAAATGAAATGGAGCCACCTCTGCAGACATTTTTCCAAAGAAGACATCCAAATGGCCAACAGACACATGAAAAAGTGCTCAACATTGCTCGGCATCAGGGAAATCCAAATCAAAACCTCAAAGAGATACCACTTCACACCAGTCAGAATGGCTAAAATTAACAAGTCAGGAAATGACAGATGTTGGCGGGGATGCAGAGAAAGGCGAACCCTCCTACACTGTTGGTGGGAATGCAAGCTGGTGCAGACACTCTGGAAACCAGTATGAAGGTTCCTCAAAAAGTTGAAAGTAGAGCTACCCTATGACCCAGGAATTGCACCACTGGGTATTTGCCCCAAAGATACAAATGTAGTGATCCGAAGGGGTACGTGCACCCCGATGTTTATAGCAGCAATGTCCACAATAGCCAAACTATGGGAAGAGCCAAGATGTCCACCAACAGATGAATGGATAAAGAAGATGTGGTATATATATACAATGGACTATTATGCAGCCATCAAAAGGAATGAAATCTTGCCATTTGCAACGACATGGATGGAACTGGAGGGTGTTATGCTGAGCGAAATAAGTCAACCAGAGAAAGATATGTATCATGTCTTTCAAGACATGATCTCACTGATATGAGGAATTCTTAATCTCAGGAAACAAACTGAGGGTTGCTGGAGTGGTGGGGGGGCGGGGGGGTTGGGGTGGCTGGGTGATAGACATTGGGGAGGGTGTGTGCTATGGTGAGTGCTGTGAATTGCATAAGACTGTTGAATCACAGACTTGTACCTCTGAAACAAATAATACATTATACATTAAAAAAAGGAAGAAGATAGTAGGAAGAGAAAAATGAAGGGGGACAAGTCAGAGGGGAAGATGAACCATGAGACACTATGGACTCTGAGAAACAAACTGAGGGTTCTAGAGAGGAGGGAGTTGGGGGGGTGGGTTAGCCTGGTGATGGGTATTAAAGAGGGCACATATTGAATGGAGCACTGGGTGTTATATGCAAACAATGAATCATGGAACACTACATCAAAAACTAATGATGTAATGTATGGTGATTAACATAACAATAAAATTAAATTAAAAAATTAAAATTAAAAAAAAATTTTAAATGAAAACTGCAAATGTATAACATTTCTTCAAAAGTTTACCGTGAAAGAAATATTAAAGGGAGGTGAAAAGTTAGAAGGTCCTTGAAATTGAATAACATAATATTTGTTCATTCTTTGAATAAACTAGTGACATTTAAGATTGCTAAATTAATATTTTATTTTTTTTCTGAAGCAACTCAGTGATTCTAAAGGCAAAGTCCCAAGCTATTTTCCTTTTTTGACACACCCCATTGTTTCTAATGTAAATGTACACTGTGCATTCATTAATTAAAGGTTACTCTATAACAGATTCTTTTCTAATTTACCAAAGATCAGACCTTTTAATCATTAGGACAGGCATGTTATTTAATAAATAAAAAATGCTTATGGATCAAAGACCAAAAAAATTAAGTTTGGAAAATTATTCCTACATAGATTCCTTAGAAATAATTAATATTCCTTTTTTATATATAAAGTTAGAAATAAAACACAAACACAGGGGTAAATAAATACTTGATCTTTCCTAGCACTTGCATCTTATAATTAATAGTGTGATGGGATGTTAAATGTTAAGGAAATAACAATTTGCCATCACCAGGGATGGGAGAATTTTGTTTATTAGTTTAGTGTGATTCAATTTGTGAAAATGTGCTTCATTGATCTTTGCAAAGGAACTTTAATTGGAAATGAATATCACAATCTATTTGCCACACCAATAAGCCCAAGTTGCTGCAGTTCATTAAGTACTACACCTGCTATTTAACTTTCCATGGGGAGAAAAATCCTTGATTTAATACATTTAGGGGTGGCTACATGGGAGCTCGAAAAAACAGGAGTTTGAACAACTTATTTCTCTACTCAACAAGTTAAAATATGTTCCTATTCCCTGCTTGAGATAAATATGACCTAATACTTGATCTGGATATCCTTTTTTAAATATATAGATATAAATTATTTTTTTAAATACCAAGTATAATCCATTTAAATAATAGTCTTTTAAAAAAATCTCACAAATGAAAGAGGAAAGCACATTTTTTTTTTAATACCAGTGCACACAGGGGTTGCTTGATCACCCTTTAAAAGCAATCTGAAGCTCAGTGGGGTGAGGAGAGGAGCAGAACACAGAAAAAAGGCCAGGCTTTTTGTATTTGTATAAAAACCATAGGACAGATACTAAATAAACAATATCAACAGCCGCCCTCAACAGGACAGATATCCCTCAACAAATAATCAAGAAACAGCAGTCAAGAATAAGCAACAAAGTGCACGATAAATTCCTTTAGATGAAAGAGCTAAAAATAATGGACTGAGTGCCCAAGAAAGACTTCACAGCGTTTAGTTATTTGAAAAATGAATTCTCACATCAGTCAGTAACTGGATTTGTAGGGACTCTCTGTGCTTAAGTTTTAAACAAAACTAGAGCCCTGGGCTTGGTCCACACATGGATCAGTCAGTACCTCCATGAAACAGTTTGGCTCCAGGCTGTGAGTTCATGTTGGGATTGTGAGCATAATAAGGTTACTGTGGGGCATGGCTTATTATCAACCCCTTCTGCCCTGGAGAAGTAACTCTCACTGTGTAATTTTAATTTTTACAAATAATGGCTAACACTTTCCTGGTGGTATATGAAGTGGGAGGGTTAATATTTTAGCCAAATTTTATTTGAAATGTTCAGTAAAATTTATAATTTAAACCTTTTAGGGACAAATGGTCCTCTATCTACCAACTTTCTATAAAACTATATGGAACTGTAATTTATTTTTTGGAAATATACCTTGAAATATGTGTCTATGTATGCACTATAATTAAAATATTCTATTAATTATAAGATGGAAATATCTTTCTGTGATATATTTTCTCCATAAGGTGAGAGATTTTCAGTGTTCTCCATTCCAGTTAATCAAGGCAATTTGTCTCTTTAAAAACAAATTAATCAATGTATTCAACAGCCATGGGTACCATTTTCTTATGAGACTTCAAGATGAAGAAGGAGGAGGGGTAGGGACCCAAGATAAATAAGATGTCATTAATACTTTTTAAAATGTGACACCTCTTTTTCACCTCAGAGCAGTGAAATCAGAATTTGAGGAGGGAATATCAGGGCATTTGAATTTTTTGAAAAATGCCCTAGGTGATTTTAATGTGCAGCCAGGGTTGAGAATCATTGGAAGAGGGCAAGAGATAAACTGAAAACAAATAATTACACATCAATGTGGTAGCAGCATTGATGGAAATATATATATAAGATAAAGAAAACCCACAAAATTGTTTTTCTTATTAACTCAGGATAACTGGGTTTGGCAGAGATGAACAGGAGGTTATTAGTTCTTGCTTTATACAACTCTGTATGCATACATTTATTTCAAAAGAAAAGGTGTTACTTTTGAAACTTAAAAGCCAGCAATACATTAAGAAGGTTGAAATAGCAATAATATATACACAAAGTATTACAGAAATACAGAAAAAACCAGCTAATCCAGGTTGGGGTCATAGAAGGCTTTCCAAAGGAAGCACAAGTTTAACCTTAAGGATAAGTGGAATGATTTGGACCCTTTACTTATTAATCAATTTGAAAACTATTTAAAATTTTTAATCATTAAAATATTTACGTAAATATAAAAAAATAGCCCATCTGTAGCATTTATTTAATTTCCAATAATACTACAGTTTAAAAAACAAACAACTATATTCTAATACAGAAAACCATGTCCTAGATTTATTATTGGACTTTATGTTAGTATTTCTGTACATTAAACAAACGTAGTCTAAAATAAGCAGGATAAATGTTAAAATTCATGACATTTACATTTTGTGATATGGTACTTTTAAATAAATTAAAGCGTTTGTGTAATAGATCAGTTTAACCTAATGAAGGTAGGACCAGGGTCACCACCTTTGACGGTGTTGGTTTGAGCAGCCATACTTGGTATTCCAGGCAGAACTGTGCCAAGAACAGTGATTTGCAAATATAAATATTAATATTGACCAAGAATCCTTGCTTTATCCTCTACATAAAAACCTACTAATATCTTCAGTGGTCAAAATGGCTAAATATGCAAACATAGGCTCCAGATGGCCTTGCCTGACTATTTTACTCCTCATGAATCTAGCAGTCTCCTGCATGCATACCATGTACACTATAAACCAGCACTAAATGGGTTTATTTTCAGTATTCATGTTTATTCTTATATGTATTAGTATTATCTCCCTGAACTGGATTCCTTGAGAGCAGGAACCATATTTATTTCCTATATGCTAGGTTTTTAGGAAGTATTTGGCTGGCTTGATTATAAAACTCATGTGAGGTGGGAGATTTCAAGTTTATTTTTATATGGGACTGACAATTTTGTCTAGGTTGGCTGTCCCAGGGAAAGAAAGGAAAGGAACAGGACCTTTTGAAGAGACACATAAGCTAATAAAATAAAATGAAATCTCCGTTTCTGTTATTGCCTCTGTCACCCTGCCTTGGCCATTAGGGTCAATTTCTGCCACTACTTCTTACTTCCACTGAGTTTTCCACATATAGTCCTCCATTAATTCCTCGTTATTCTTTTTTTTTAAGATTTTATTTATTTATTTGAGAGAGAGAGAAAGAGAGCACAGGCAGGGGGGAGGGACAAGGCAGAGGGAGAAGCAGACTCCCTGCTCATCAGGAGATCCTGATGCAGGACTCGATCCCAGAACTCTGGGATCATGACCTGAGCTGAAGGCAGATACGTAACCAAATGAGCCACCCAGTCGTCCTCCTCTTGTTCTTTTGTAATGGCTCCTTCTGCCTGAGTCATCTCCTTGGTGTGGGAGTTTATCTCTTCCATTTGAAGCATCTTGTACTTCACTAGCTGATTCCCTGACTTTAGTCTCTTTGCGTGTTCTAGTCTCCTGTCCTGCATAGTACAGACTACATTGGTCTCTTGAAACCCTGATTTCTCTTTTCATACTCTAAAGCACTTTCTCTGGTTTTCTTAGTTCATGAATATAGACTCCAAATAATTTAGCTGAACATTAAGGAACCCCTCACAATCCAAACTCAACCTTATCTTTAAAATCTTTTCTCTACTTTGAAGCATAACTGGGAGGAGGGGAAGCGATCCATCATCCAGAACAAATTGTCATAGTTGGCATTGTTTCAAAAGTATATTAAGGTAATAGGTCCACTTAGAGGTTTCTAGCAACATAATGAGAGTGCTTTGGAAGAAGCAATGTCAAAAACAAGATTTTGAGATAAGGAAAGTTGAAAGAGTGATGTCTTTTTAGTTGCTCATAATTTATCCAGCTCCTCACCTCAGGCTTGCCTCCCCTTCAGGTTAGGTTCTGAAAACACCTATGTCAGGAGCTTTTTGCCAGAGTCAAGTGAGTCTATTCAGTGTACTTTGAAGACTAGATGCCTGTTCTTACCTTTGCCCGTCCCAGTCACAGACTAAAACATTACCCTTCTACAGTAGGTCTGGTCTAAATTCTGAGCCATTATGGAGCCTGATATTTAAAGAGTCCACAAGTGCAGTTTCTGGGAGAGTCAATGAGATTATTTGAGGAGTGGGGTCAGGGAAGTGAATCAAATCTTCCATTATTGCTTAAGTTAAAAGTCTTGTTCTTTAACATTTGTTGTTTCCTGCTTCCGTGAGTAGAATAATGATTCCTCCAAGTATGGCAGATCAATCATAATTGGCACAGAAGTACGTATTCCCAGGTGCCATGTTATTGCACGCATCAGATGTTTCCAGATTTGTGGCAAGTAGTCAGATGCTGATGTATCCTGGGTTCTGAGAATGTCTTACATCCTAAATATCTTCTAAAAGAAACACATGCCCAGTAATTAAGAAATATACCCAAATTACATGAATCAATCACCATCCTCCCTTAAATACTTTCTAATTCTTTTTCTCCAACAGAACTCTGATTTTGTCCAGATGCTTGGAGGTTTTATGTTTCAGGGGAAATGAAGGTTGGAGTTCCAAGGCAATTGTGGTAATTCCATTTTCTTGACAGTGATTGGTTTAGACAAGGACATGTGGTATAATTCTGACTAATGAGCTATAAGGGGAAATCTACTGGGGAGAGTGGGAAAGTTTTCCTCTACTCTGGAAAGGACGCACATGCAGAGATTAGCCACTTTTTTTTTTTTTTTTAAATCCTACCTATGGCTGCACATAATGCCAGGAAAAACAGTGGTACTAGAAGCAAAGCCAATAGAATCAGGGAGGAGAATCTTGACCTCGTGAAACTGATGAACTAACTCTGTAACTTCCCTACCTCTGGTCTACCTGTTTGGTGAATTAATAAACCCCTTGTTTATATCAGTTTTAAAGTAACCACTGGGATACTTAGAGTCTAAAGCATGTTCTAGAAATATACTGATGTGGGTTTGGGAATGTCGAGTCTTAAGTGACTGCCAGGCATCTCTCAAAAAGGAGAATGAGTCAAGAGTTGTGCTCACTTCATTTGGGAGACCCGTTGTTCAGTTCACACTATAATGGTTATATTTCTGGACTTGGAACATCTTTGATATTATAACACAGTCTGTTTTCAATGAAGCGTGTGCTCAAATTACTTTTTATGTTAATGTTAATGACTTGTACTTTGTGACAGTAAAATGAAGTGGAAAGAACGTTGGGGTGGAAATCAGAACACTTGGATTCTTGTCCTTATGTTAACACAGTCTCTGTGTGACATTGGTGACAAAACGGAACACTCTTGGATGTGGTTTTCTCAACAGCTAAGTCAGGGGGCTACACTCAATGATCTCTAATGGAGTTTGGCTCTAATTTTCTACAGTATAAATATACCTACAACTTGCATCTGGGAATCAGGAGAAGGCACTACAGTTTGGGGCGTTTCTAACAAAGGGATATATTTTTTACACTTTTTACTTTCTGTGTTGCATTATATATCCATGCTTATCACATTAAATTTTGTTATTAATCCTATAACTCTGAGAGCTCTTATAATCTGAGAGCTCTTTTATTAACTAATTTGGATTGCAGTGCTCTCTGTGCAGGGTCTGGCAAAATCAGGCCTACTGACCATTAGGTGAAATGCTAGATATAGCACATATAAGCTTGAGGGTAAGACTGAGAAGAATGGCTAAGACATGGGCAGTATATCATCTGCTTTTCAAGTTATTGGATGAGGGTCAGTGATGAGGATTTTTATCATGTAACACTAATATGATCTTGAAACAAAATATCCAATTGAACAATTAAAGAAAGCTTTATTTATTTATTTATTTAAGATTGAGGATCTAGAATTTTGGTTTAGAGTTACATATAAATTAATGCAGGAAATACTTCCTCAAATATTTTTTTATTCAAATCTCAGAGCCTACAAAGGTGGGAGGAGAGAATTTTTCACGGTGATTGCCTTCAACTTTCATTACTGGTCCTTGTTAAAAGAGTCCCAAATAAGGTGCTAGCAACAAAGCAGGCAAGAGTAACAGTTTGTCATTGAATAGTAGCATGATAAGCAAGGGACTCAATCCCTAAATGAAAATTAGGATCCATAGTCAGGTACCTGCTGGTGAGGTTAAGAGAGTCCCTTATTCATCAGCCCATGGATGAGCCAGAATGCCCTCCCATCTCACTAAAACTGCTTTTTTATGTTATCTCTGACACGGGCTGCCTTTGCTAATAGGATTGCTGCTGTGTTGCATTTCTAGTGCACTGTTTTGCTTTATTGCAACCATGCATGATAGGCTACATACAGCGGTTCTCATTAAGGCACTTGGGATTCATAAGCTGGGAAGAAAATCTTCTTAAAAGAAAAAAAAGGTCAGAAAGGCAACATGATCACCAAGGTGATCAAGGCTAGTGTAATAAAGAAGCTGGGTATACAGAAGACTACAAAATCAGTACAATCACCTCTTTGTTATTAATGCTCCATGAACAAAACAAACTAGTGAAGATATATGACAAGATATTTCTAAACTTGTTTCATTTACCATTATTATTGGATTATAAGCCAGAGGTCTATACTATCTTGAAAAGTACCTTTCCATATTTAAGTTTAAATAGCCAAAACCAAAAAGAGAAATATTTATGCATGATTTGATAAGAAGAAAAAAAATGTATTCACCTCAAGCTAACCAAATTGTCTCCCTAGATGACCTTATATTCAAGATGAAATCACTCATGCTTTACTTCTATTTGGAAGGCAACCTTTTTAATTTTCTAAACTGAGGTTATGACAACTGAACCAACAATAAGTAATAATAGTCTCTAAATCAGTTTAATGTGTTTAATAATAAATACACCTCTTCATAAATTTAACAGCAGGCTTGGTTTTCAGAAATGTTGCTAACAGGTTGAAAAATAGGAGATACAGGTTTGTATTCTTCAGTGTCTGCACAAAAGAAGCTACTCAAGATAGCATTACCATTATCCTATCTCCTGACTGTTCCTTTCCCACAGCTGCCTGCCCATTTGCTGATGCTTCCCCCACTCAGTTTTTAAATCTTTTTTTCCTGCTATTGAAAAACAGTGGGGAAAAAATAAGTGAAACTAGGAATGGTGACAGGGAGGTGATGGGCTCAGGAGGCTCCATTAGGCAATTTCCATGAGAATCCTCTCACAGACTTCCAATCTTTATTTTATTTTTTTTACACAATCACATTTGGTTTAACCTTTTTCACTATACATTAGGATAAAGCAGCACTCCTATTTTCTTGCTTTAATGACACTCATTGTTTATTCTTCTTTCTGCATGCATGAATTACCTACTGAAACACCTCTCATCATGGCACCCTTCTGTCCCATGGTTTGTTTTCTGGATGTTTCAGGTCTTCCATAATATGTACCCAACCCAACGCAACTACCTTTTCCTAACATTTCCTAACTCATCCCAACATGTGTCTCCTCTGGCTTAGTCAAATCTTCTCTGGGTCTCTTAACCACTTCTTGCTCATGTCTTCATTATGTTGTTCCAGTGCAATGGAATTCCCTCTCTTCCTACTTCCACTTACCCTAAAAGCAGCCATCCTTCCAAATTCAACAAGATATGAAGTAGCTTACTCAAGGTTTCCCTAGCAAGTGGTAGAGCTTAGTTTCAAATCTGGAAAGACTTTTTATTCTGTGCATCTGACTGTTAAAGAAGTATTAAAACTAAAAATTCAAAATGGAACTTCAGGACTTTAGTCATATTTTAGACTTTGGAGACAATTAAGTCAGCACTTAATGTAAACTTTGGGCTTCCTGAAACAATTTTAGAAATCCTACATAAATAAATAATAACTCGATATTAATAAGGTCATCCATAAGTTTTGGCATTATGCAACTATAACCATAATTACATAAATGGAACTAACTTAGGAAGAAAAAATATTTTAAAAAGGTGAAAAATGTTATTCATGGAATAGTAATGATTTCATCTTTTAAAAGATTTTATTTATTTATCTGAGAGAGAGAGAGAGAGCACAATCAGGGGAGGGGCAGAGAGAGAAGCAGACTCCCCGCTGAGCAGGGAGCCTAACATGGGGCTTGATCCCAGGATCCCAGGATCATGACCTGAGCTGAAGGCAGATGCTTAACCAACAGAGCCACTCAGTGGCTCAGTAATGATTTCATTTTTAAGAAAGTGTAATCTAATGCAAGATAGAGTTATGTACTTATTTGCAAGATAGAGTTATGTACTTATTTGCAGAAATGAAATAAAATAACTTGACCAAGTATTTGCTAGTATTCAATCTATCCATCTGTAATATAATGAAAATGGAGTGTTAGTCATTGAATTTTAACCACAGGAAAAGTTTTAATACAGTAAAAGTTATCAGGCCTAGATAAAAATACAACCCAAGTAGGCAAATCAATAATGCCACTATGGAATAGATTAATTTAATAATTATTACTGCATAGGGATATATTTTTTATTAGCCATAATCTCTTTAAATTACTAAAAAAATCATTATAGGCAACTTAATAAAGACAGGGATCATTGACTAATAACTAATAATATAGAAAAGCAAAAAGAAAAGAGAAAACAAATATCAAAAAACCTTGATCATATATCAAGAAGTATTTAAAATTAAAAAATAAAGACATTATATGGTATGTTGCCATTCCTCGGTCATCAGCCTGAATGTGGAATTCGTATTTGATTGTTCATTTCAGGAATTTTATTTTGGAAATGAACAAAAATTACCTGGAAAAAAATCATGGATAGAGGAATTGGAAAAAAAAGTCATATTAAATAAGCTAAAAAAAGAAAAGTTATTTAATTTGGAGAGACCTTTTAAACTAGTGAATGCTAGAGATAATCATCAGGAATAATGAAAAACTTTTCAAAATAGCTAATATTTATGGCTCTTACGTATTGAAGCTGTGCATTGTCTTATTTAAGCTTTACAACAAGGCCAAGGTTGGCATAACATTTCTCAATTTTACTAAAAATAAAATGATATTTTAGAGAAGTTTTCCTAAATACATCTTATGAAAATATCTGAATAAATAAGATGTAATTGAATTCTTGAGAATCCTTTGGCAGATGATAAAAGAAAGGTCTAGGAGAAAAAAGTCCTTAAAATTAAGTAACAAGTGATGTTAAATTCACAAAGGTTTTTTTTCAGGGATGCACATGTTATTATTAGTTGGAATAGCAAGTGTATATTTGCACCATTCACAAATATTAGTGGTGATCCATTTTCTTGAAGATGACACATAGGTAGGTGATGGTTTCATTGAATTAAATATTTGGTCTTATTCAACTGTTTTTATTTAAATGTATTTTGTTTACTTGAATCCATTTTAGCTATAATTTAGTCATTTCAAGTTATGTAATAATCATGTAATATTTATAGTAGTTTATTTTTCTGTAGTCATGGCTTTTTTATGCTGATTTTTTTTTGTTTATAAAAAAAAAAAGAGTTGCTTCCATCTTCCACTTTACTTTGATAGTGATTAACCCTGACTTGAATGCTTTGTCAGCAGGATCTGTCCCAATAGAAATGAGCTGAAGTAATTTGCCTGAAAGAAAGCAAGAAATGCAAAGACTGTACAGAAATAGGGTAATAATTATATTCCACTGTATAAAACTTGTCGGTTAGAATAACTGAATGATACTTCTGAAAAATAAGTATAAATTACTTATATTGTAAGGACAGATTGCTGTTCAAGTCAAATAATAAAAGATCATTAGTGTGATCAAATTTCCAGAAATCAAAGCAGTGCATCTCACTAGGCTAGGACATATGGAGGGAGGCCAGGATACAGATTTCTGTTCATGAGAATTGAGACTTAGAGGAGGATTCATCTAATCTGGAATGTCCTAGTCCTACACTAGACAAATATGATATCGAGATACCTAAGCAAATGACTCTAAATCAGGCCAGGAACACCTTGAGGATACAACTAAATTTACCCAGGATGAAAATTATTTTCTCCATAGCCATTTGGATTCAAATTATTAAAAGGATGTAATGAATTATCTTTATCTCTGCATGAGACCAAAGTACACATTAATGCAGCAGGTGAATTTAAGTGCTATTCAAATGCATAAACTGAGAGAGAGTGTATTTCTAAAAACTACTAACGTACTCTGGGAGGGTATTTCTTTTGTTTTTATTTGGAAGCCTCTGACACACAGTTTTCAGTTTGGATTTAGAAGATTTACCATAACTGTTAAAAGATATGATTCACATCATTAAACATGATCATTTTCACCATAAAGGAAATTATTCACCCACTAAAACCCATGCAAAATATTTTATTTTTATTTTTTTAATAATTCAACTTATTAGTATGGAAATACTTTTATTTTTTTAAGTTTACAATTCTTCATTTATAAGTATACACAATCAGTATTAATCTTTCTTGTGATAATTTCTATTTCATTCTTTTTAATTAAAAAAAAGTAGAGCTGTGTGAGGATAGTTTTCACACTGTAAGTATACTATGTAGACTGAGAAGTTTAGTTGTGCATTTCAGAATATCATTATTTCTTGGAGAATGTCACATTTTGAACCTACCTAATTAAAAGGACATTTTTAGAAAGATAAGTTAACTGAAGATGGTCAAGACAATGGTTTGAGAATGTATTCCAAATTGGTTGCCCTGGTCTGATATTACATACCTTCTTTCCAATTAAGGGGGTCTTGGTGAAGAAGGGTATTCAGAATTCCTTAGGAATTGTTTACTGTGGGTAAGATGCAAAAATATATATACTTAAGAAATGTTAGTTAGAAAAAGGTATTTCATTAGAGAATGAAATAAATTTAGAATAAAAAAATATATATTCATCACAGTATGGGGATGAACAACAAATCTGTTGCATAATAGAGCATGCATTGATCAAGTAGTTACCACACAGATTCATCAGCCATAAAATGCCCTGCCTACTTTCCCTCCTTGGATGACAACTGCATGACTCATCAGAAAGCGATGATGAAAATAGAGATTCTGATCTCAAAAATGCAGTGAAGTGGTAGACCAGAGCACTATCAATTATGTACATGAACTAATTCTTAATGCTAGATCTAGGTACCCTCTCTTTTACCCTCAACTTCACCAGAGTCAATGCATCTGTTTTCACCAAACCCTGTATAGATGGTACTGTGATCATGACTATAGATCCAGAACTGACACAGGAATATGGGCACAACCATAAATCCACAATACACAAAGCATTCTCCTTCCTGTGCAATAATACAATTAAGTCTGTATTAGAACAGCCATTAATGTTGGTTACATAGTCAAGATCCAGCTAGATTTGTAGTTTGGCATCAGACAAACACCTTGGGAATGACAGTAAGATCAGACATCAGCATTATTATGTTTTGCTTGAAAAACTCCCTTGGGGGGGGCATATGTAGGTATAAAGTAGACTGTTTATAGCCATATAAGGGTAGAGTATATATAGCCAAACATCCTGCTTTCAGTGGAGTACCTGTAACTACCTCCATGATTTGTTGTTGGCTCAGGTTGGGTATTACCCATCACTGTTGATAGATGACAAGTGAGAAGTGGCAAATATTAAAACTCAAGTAGAAAGGCGATCACAGCTTGTCTTAGAGTTAGGTTCTCCCAGAAGTTTAGTTGGCATTTCAATTGAAACACTTTAAGCTAATATCTATGAAAATTGGACTTTTTAATTTCTACACACACTGATTTTTCAAGAATGTGACTCAAATCTACTTCCAAAATGTAATTTTCTATTGGTGTTGATACTTCCATTGAAATGCACTAATGTGAATGCATTCGATTGTAATGATTAGACAGAAAATCAATATTTTAATATATTAGGATTGAAAAAAAATTCTACCTCAAGTAGATGAACAGATGAAAAGTGTTGCAGTCTCAGAAAGCCCATACCCAATTATAGTTTGATAAAGACATGCTGGCAAAAAAGTACTACTACTCTGAGGGAATTGATTCCTTTTAAAAAGATTTAATCTTTTTGGATTCATTTAACTGAGAAACATCACTCTTTAAAATGTGAATATATGATATACAATAATAAATCTGTGAACTGTCAGCATATATTTTATTTCATGATGCCATTCCTATAATGGGATACAGAAAGAAATCACTGATAAGTTCTTATAATAGAGAAAAGATAAAAGAAACAAGGTGAAGAGTAGAGTTATTTTTACTTTCAGATATTTTCAGCGCATATATGGATGGAGCTCAGAAATCATTCAAAGTCAAGATTTTGATGAATACAATCAATAGGAAATGGTTTAGAAGGTAATAGCAGACCATGCAAGGTCCTGGCATTGCTAAATATGTAAGGAGGAAAGACAAGTAAAAAACAACTAAGATTTGTATTTTTGTGGGTATAATCATGGGATTTGGGAAATCTTAAACCAAAATGAATATGTGATTAAAAACACCCTTTGCAAAGGGCTTTCTTTATTAATCAGTAAATTCATCTTTCTAGCTTTAATTCTTAGCTAATTCAGTAACTCTAAAATAATTAGAAAATACAATCTTTCAAGGCAGTTATAATTCAACTTGAGAGACAAGGGAGATGGGAGTCAAGAAGGTGATCTACCAGGGGCGCCTGGGTGGCTCAGTCGGTTGAGCGTCTGCCTTCGGCTCGGGTCATGATCCCAGGGTCCTGGGATCGAGCCCCACATCGGGCTCCCTGCTCAGCGGGGAGCCTGCTTCTCCCTCTGCCTCTGCCTGCCTGCCTGCCTACTTGTGCTCTCTCTCTCTCTCTCTGTCAAATAAATAAATAAAATCTTAAAAAAAAGAAAAGAAGGTGATCTACCGTTAGCCTATTATAGGGAGCATTAATACTTTCACAGCCTTTCAATCACTTTTAATGTTCTAAAGCATTCAGCCAAGGAACATTAGAACAAGTCACCATTAGTGTTTTTAAAAAACACTATTTAGTCCTTTTATAGTATTATTTGAGGTTTTATGTGTATTTTGGAGAAATTAATTAAATAAGCACTGGTTTAAAGGTTTTGAGATCACTGGAAATTCTTTGATAAAGAATCATTTGGTAATGAATTTGGACTAGATTGGAAGAACTAACAGACTTTCTTAACCAATGAAGGCCTCAATCACATTCAACCTAATAACATTTGACTGGATTTTAAAATATCTGCTTCTATAGATCTCAACAGAGCATGATCCAAAACCTTCAAGGAAGAAAGCTCTTCACTTGGTGCTCCTTTATGTAAATTAGTACCACACTCACCTCCAAATGAATATGCACTTAAAAAAAAAAATTCAGCTTGGCTTAGGAAAAGATGGCAGAGGAGTAAGGGACCCTATTCCAACTGGTCCTCAGAATTTAGCTGGATATCTACCAGACCACTCTGAACACCCACAAAATCAGCCTGAGATGTAAGAAGATCTGATCTCTACAAAGAGAATATTGCAGGTGGTTGGTTTTGAGATATGAAGCAGGGAGCTGTGATATCAGAGAGTAAATGGTGGTAGGAGGGAGCCTGGCCATGGGGATCCTACACCACCAGTAAGCAATAGCCTCCCATGCTGGGGATGGGGCATAGACTCACAGACTGGTAGCAGTGGGGAAAGGACTTTAGGGCAGTCCCCCAGATGGAAACCCATAGTGGCAGGGTCATGCATACGAACTAGGGGCAGCTGGTGGTTTTAAAAGCACAAAAGGCAGAGGCGTGCCATGACCTGGAGGTGAGGACTGGGAGCCCTGCTGAAGGGCGCACAACCCAGCACTGCAGTCTATAGCAGCACAGACAGAAATGGAGAGAGTGTGGCCTGGAGAGATCACTGAAGAACAGACTGTGATCTCTCTGCTCTGAGGCAGAGGGTTGGAAACTATCTCTTCTACTCTGACTCTTGGAAGAGATGCAGAAAGCGGCCAGGGAAAGCTGCCAGAGAACAAAAGCCCCCCAAAACCCATTTCCTCTGAACCCATCACCCACCATAGGGGGTAGGGCAACTCTACCCAAACAGGGTTGCCTGAGTAACAGCATGGCAGGCCCCTCCCCCAGAAAATAGGGTAGGAAAACAAGAGGCCATCAACCCTAAGGTCCCAGAAAATAGGTGCATCTTGCTTGGATTGTGGTCAATAATTTGGACTCTATACATTCCCTCAACCATCCATCAACAGAATGACTAGGAGGAGGAACCCCCAAAATAGGAAAGACTCAGAGATTATGATTTATGCCACAGATTTACAAATGGATTCAGATATAACCAAGATGTCGGAGATGGAATTCAGGCTAGCAATTGTGAAGACAATAGCTAGAATGGAGAAATCAATTAATGGCAACATAGAGTCTCTAAGGGCAGAAATGAAAGCTGAATTGGCAGAACTTAAAAATGCTATCAATGAGATCCAATCTAATCTAGATAATCTAACGGCTAGGGTAAGTGAGGCAGAAGAATGAATTAGTGACCTAGAAGACCATTTAATAGATAAAAAGGGAAAAGAGGAGGCCAGGGAAAAACAACTCAGAATCCATGCAAATAGAATTAGAGAAATAAGTGACACCATGAAGCGTTCCAATGTCAGAATAATTGGAATCCCGGAGGGAGTGGAGAGAGAGAGAGGACTAGAAGATATATTTGAGCAAATCATAGCTGAGAACTTCCCTAATCTGGGGAATGAAACAAACATTCGTGTCCTAGAGGCAGAGAGGACCCCTCCCCTCCCAAGATCAAGGAAAACAGGCCAAAACCCCAGCATGTAATAGTAAAACTCTCTTAGAACCAAGGAAACCATCTTAAGGGCAGTTAGGGGGAAGAGATTCCTTACATACAGAGGGAGGAACATCAGAATAACATCAGACTTATCCACAGAAACCTGGCAAGCCAGAAAGGCCTGGCAAGACATATTCAGGGTACTAAACAAGAAGAGCATGCAGCCAAGAATACTTTATCCAGCAATACTGTCATTTAGAATGGATGAAGAGAGGCAGAGCTTCCAAGAACAGCAGAAACTGAAAGAATATGTGACCACTAAGCTGGCCCTGCAAGAAATAGTAAGGGGGGTTCTATAAAAGGAGAAAGACCCCAAGAGTGATATACAACAGAAATTTACAGGAACAATCTATAAAAACAATGTCTTCACAGGCACCATGATGACAATAAATTCATGTCTTTCAATAATCACTCTCAACGTGAATGGCCTAAATGCTCCCATAAAATGGCACAGGGTTGCAGATTGGATAAAAAGACAGGACCCATCCATACGTTGTCCAGAAGAGACTCATTTTGAACCTAAAGATACATGCAGACTGAAAGTGAAGGGATGGAGATCCATCTTCCATGCCAGTGGACCTCAAAAGAAAGCTGGGGTAGCAATTCTTATGTCAGACAAATTAGATGTTAAACTAAAGACTATAGTTAGAGACACAGAAGGACACTATATCATTCTTAAAGTGTCTATCCAACAAGAAGATCTAACAATTGTAAATATCTATGCCCCCAACATGGGAGCAGCCATCTACATAAGCCAACTGTTAACCAAAATAAAGAGTCATATTGATAATAATACGTTAATTGTGGGAGACCTCAATACTCCACTCTCAGCAATAGACAGATCATCTAAGTAGAAAAACCAACAAAGAAACAAGAGCTTTGAATGACACACTGGACCAGATGGACCTCATAGATGTATACAGAACATTCCACCCTAAAACAACAGAATACTCATTCTTCTCGAGCGCACATGGAACTTTCTCCAGAATAGATCACATACTGGGTCACAAATCAGGTCTCAACCGATACACAAAGACTGAGATTATTCCCTGCATATTCTCAGACCATAATGCTTTAAAACTGGAACTTAATCACAAGAAAATATTCGGCAAAAATTCAAACACTTGGAAGCTAAAGACCACTCTGCTCAAGAATGTTTGGGTCAACCAGGAAATCAAAGAAGAACTTAATTCATGGAAACCAATGAGAATGAAAACACATTGGTCCAAAACCTATGGGAGTCCTAAGGGGGAATGCATAGCTATCCAAGCCTCACTCAAAAATCTCGAATTCACCAACTAACTCTACACCTTAAAGAACGAGAGAAAAAGCAACAAACGATGCCTAAGCCATGCATTAGAAGAGAAATAATTAAGATTAGAGCAGAGATCAATGTATTAGAAACCAGAAACACAGTAGAGCAGATCAACGAAACTAGAAGCTGGTTCTTTGAAAGAATTAATAAGATCGATAAACCACTGGCCAGACTTATCCAAAAGAAAAGAGAAAGGACCCAAATTAATAAAATTATGAATGAAAGGGGAGAGATCACGACTAACACCAAGGAAATAGAAACAATTGTTAGAAATTATTATCAACAACTATATGCCAATAAACTGAGCAATCAGGATGAAATGGATGCCTTCATGGAAACCTACAAACTATCAAGACTGAAGCAGGAAGAAATTGACAACCTGAATAGGCCAATAACCAGTAACAAGATTGAAGCAGTGACCAAAAACCTCCCAAAAAACAAGAGTCCAGGGCCTGATGGATTCCCTGTGGAATTCTACCAAACATTCAAAGAAGAAATGATACCTATTCCCCTGAAGCTGTTTCAAAAAATAGAAACAGAAGGAGAGCTTCCAGACTCATTCTATGAGGCCAGCATTACCTTAATCCCCAAACTAAGCAAAGACCCCATCAAAAAGGAGACTTTCAGACTGATAACCCTGATGAATATGGATTCCAAAATCCTCAACAAAATCCTCGCTAATAGGATCCAATAATACATTAAAAGGATCATCCACCACGACCAAGTGGGATTTATCCCCAGGATGCAAGTGTGGTTCAACATTCGCAAATCAATCAGTGTGATAGAACTCATTAATAAGAGGAGAGAGAAGAACCATATGGTCCTGTCAATTGATGCAGAAAAAGCATTTGACAAAATAAAACATCCTTTCCTGATTAAAACTCTTCAGAGTATAGGGATAGAGGGAACAGTCCTCAAGTTCATAAAATCCATCTATGAAAAACCCACAGTGAATATCATCCTCAAAGGGGAAAAGCTGAGAGCCTTTCCCTTAAGATCAGGAACACATCAAGGATGCCCACTCTCGCCACTATTGTTCAACATAGTACTAGAAGTCTTAGCAACAGCAATCAGACAGCAAAAAGAAACAAAAGGTATTCAAATTGGCAAAGAAGACATCAAACTCTCTCTTTTTGCAGATGACATGATACTTTTTATGGAAAACCAAAAAGACTCCACCCCCCAAATTACTAGAACTCATACAGCAATTCAGTAATGTGTCAGGATACAAAATCAATGCATAGAAATCTCTTGCTTTCTTATACACTAACAATGCATCTGTAGATAGAGAAATTAGAGAAATGATTCCATTTACAATAGCACCGAAAATCATAAGATACCTCAGAATAAACCTAACCAAAGAGGTAAAGAATCTATACTCTAGGGACTACAAAATACTTGTGAATGAAATTGGTGAAGATACAAAAAGATGGAAAAACATTCCATGCTCATGGATCGGAAGAGTAAACACTGTTAAAACGTCTATGCTACCCAGAGCAATCTATACCTTCAACGCCATCCCGATCAAAATTCCAATGACATTTTTCAAAGTGCTGGAACAAACAATCCTAAAATTTGTATGGAATCAGAAAAGACCCTGAATTGCCAAGGAAATGTTGAAAAAGAAAAACAAAGCTGGGGGCATCATGTTGCCTGATTTCAAGCTATATTACAAAGCCGTGATCACCAAGACAGCATGGTACTGGCACAAAAACAGACATATAGACCAATGGAACAGAATAGAGAGCCCAGATAGGGACCCTCAACTCTATGGTCAAATAATTTTCGACAAAGCAGGAAAAAATATGCAATGGAAAAGGGACAGTCTCTTCAATAAATGGTGCTGGGAAAATTGGACAGCGACATGCAGAAGAATGAAACGCGACCATTCTCCTACACCATACACAAAGATAAACTCAAAATGGATGAAAGACCTCAATGTGAGACAGGAATCCATTAAAATCCTAGAGGAGAACATAGACAATAACCTCTTTGACATTGGCCACAGCAACTTCTTTCAAGATACCTCTCCAAAAGCTCGTGAAACAAAAGCAAAAATGAACTTTTGGGACTTCATCAAGATAAAAAGCTTCTGCATAGCAAAGGAAACAGTCAACAAAACAAAGAGGCAACCCACAGAATGGGAGAAGATATTTGCAAATGACACTACAGATAAAGGGCTGGTATCCAAGATCTATAAAGAACTTCTCAAAATCAACACCCAAAAAACAAATAATCAAGTCAAAAAATGGGCAGAAGACATGAACAGACACTTCTCTGAAGAAGACATACAAATGGCTAACAGACACATGAAAAAATGTTCATCATCATTAGCCATCAGGGAAATTCAAATCAAAACCACATTGAGACACCACCTTACACCAGTTAGAATAGCAAAAATTTACAAGGCAAGAAACAACAAACGTTGGAGAGGTTGTGGAGAAAAGGGAACCGTCTTACACTGTTGGTGGGAATGCAAGTTGGTACAGCCACTTTGGAAAACAGTATGGAGGTGCCTCAAAAAATTAAAAATAGAGTTACCCTATGACCCAGCAATTGCACTCCTGGGTATTTACCCCAAAGACACAGATGTAGTGAAAAGAAGAGCCATATATACCCCAATGTTCATAGCAGCAATGTCTGCAATAGCCAAACTGTGGAAAGAGCTGAGATGCCCTTCAACAGATGAATGGATAAAGAAGATGTGGTCCATATACAATGGAATATTACTCAGCCATCAAAAAGGATGGATACCCAAATTTTACATCAACATGGATGGGACTAGAGGAGATTATGCTAAGTGAAATAAGTCAAGCAGAGAAAGTCAATTATCATATGGTTTCACTTATTTGTGGAACATAAGGAATAGCGTGGAGGACATTAGAAGGAAGGGAAAAAGGAAGGGGGAGAATCGGAGGGAGGGATGAACCATGAGAGACTATGGACTCTGAGAAACAAACTGAGGGTTTTAGAGGGGAGGGGGTGGGGGATGGGTTAGCCTGGTGATGGGTATTAAAGAGGGCAAGTACTGCATGGACCATTGGGTGTTATACGAAAACAATGAATCGTGGATCACCACATCAAAAGCTAACGATGTATTGTATGTGACTAACATAACATAATAAAATAAAATTTAAAAAAATTAAAAATAAAATAAAATTATATACTGTGAAAAAACCCAAAATGGCATCCTCTGAATAATTTTGTAAAACTATCTGCAAGGCTAATATATACAGTACATTGCAGATTAATAAGAGATTAAAAAGAATTTAGAAACTGTAAAAGTAACTAAATAAATAAATCAATAAATCCAGCTTTATTGAGATATAATTGACAAATAAAATTTAAGATATTTAAAGAGTATATTGTGGTGATTTGATATACCTATGCACTATGAAAGGATTTCCCCATTTAGTTAATTAACACATCTGTCACCTTACATGTTTATCTTTTTTTTTTTTTTTTTGGTGAGAACACTTAAGTTCTACTTTTTCAGCAAATTTCCACTATACAACTGTAGTTGTATCAACTCTATCAACTGTACAGTTGTACAACTGTAGTTATCAACTGTAGTCACTATGTTTTAATTTAGATGCTCAGACCTTATTCATCTTAGAGCTGAAAGTTTGTACCATTTTATCAACCTCTCCCTATTTCCTCCACCCTCCAACCCTAGCAATTATTTTACTAATCTGTTTCTGTGGATTTAACTTTTCTTATTTTTTTATTATTATTTTTTAAATTCCACATATAAGTGATAACATGCAGTATCTGTCTTTCTCTATCTGGTTTATTTCACTTCATATAATGCCATCAAGGGTCATCCATGTTGGATGGATATATATAAATCTTTATAGATTCATCAATTGACAGACACTTAGGTTGTCCCTATATCTTGGCTATTACGAATAATGCTTCATTGAACATAGGAATGCATATATCTTTTCAAGATCCTGTTTTTATTTCCATTAGATATATACCCAGAAGTAGGATAGCTGGATCATAAGGTATTGCCATTTTTAATTTTTTGAGGATCCTCCATGCTGTTTTCCATAGTGGATGTACCAATTTACATTCCCACTAACAGTGTGCAAGCGTTCCTTTTTTTCACAAGGGTTCCACATCCTCACCAACACTTATCTCTGTTTTGATAATAGACTTTCAAACAGGTGTAAAGTCATATCTTGATGTGGTTTCAATTTACATTTTCCTAATGATTGGTAATGTTGAGTACATTTTCATGTATCTATTGGCCATTTATATGTCTTTTAGAAAAATGCCTATTCAGTTCTTCTGTTTTTTAATTAGATTGTATTTTGCTTTTGAGTTGTAGAAGTTCTTTATATATTTTGGATATTAACCTGTTATCAGATATATGATCTGCAAATATTTTCTTCCATTTTGTAGGTTGCCTTTTCATTCTGTTGATGGTTTTCTTTGCTGTGCAGAGCTTTTAGTTTAATGCTCTCCTACCTGATTATTTTTGCTTTTTTTGTCTTTGCTATTGGTGTCAAATCCAAAAAATCATTGCCAAGGATAATGTAAAGGAAATTACCCACTATACAAACTCCTAGGAGTTTGATGGTTTGAAGATTCCAGTCTTCATTATGAATTGGTTTCTGTGTAAAGTGTAAGATAAGGATCCAATTTCATTATTTTGTATGTGGCTGTCCTATTTTCCCAACACTATTTATTAAAGACACCATCATTTCCCTGTTGTATATGCTTACATAGTTGGTAATAGACTAATTGGCCATGTATTTGTGAGTTTATTTCTGGGCTTTCTCTATGTTCCACTGATCTTGTATCTGTTTTTATGCTATAACACAGTGTTTTGATTATTATAGCTTTGTAATATAGTTTGAAATCAGGAAGTGTGATACCTTTAGGTCTGTTCTTTTTCTCAAGATTGCTTTGACTATTCAGGGTCTTTTGTGATTCCATATGAATTTTGGAATTGTTTTCCCTGTTTTTGTGAAACATGCCATTACAATTTTGGTAGAGATTGAATTGGATCTGTTAGACTCTTTGGGGGTAGTATTTTAACAATATTAATTCTTCCAATCCAAGAGCATAACATATTTTTCCATTCATTTGTATCTTCTTCAATTTCTTTCATCAACATCTTACAGGTTTCAGAAAACAGATCTTTTTACCTTTTTGTTAAATTTAATCCTAGGTATTTAATTTTTTTTTTTTGCAATTGTAAATGGAATTCTTTTCTTAATTTCTTTAATAGCTCATTGTTGGTGTGTAGAAATGCAAATGACCTTTGTATATTGATTTAATATCTTGCAACTTTACTGAATTCGTTTATTAGTTCTAACACTTTTTGGGTGAAGACATTGGAGTTTTTTATATGTAATATCATGCCATCTGCAAATAGAGATAGTTTTACTTCCTTTTTACCCCCAATTTGGATGCCTTTTATTTCTTTATCTTGCCTAATTGCTCTGGCTAGGACTTCCAGTACTATGTTAAATGAAGTGGTGAGAGCGGGCACCCTAGTTTTGTTCCCGGTCTTAGAGGAAAAGTTTTTAGTTTTCAACCATTAAGTATGATGTTAGCTGTGGGCTTATCATACACTGCCTTTATTATGTTTAGATTTTCTATTTCTTCATGATTCAGTCTTGGTAGGCTGGTATTCTTAGGAATTTATCCATTTCCTCTAGGTTGTTCAATTTGTTGGCATATAATTATTCATAGTAGATTCTTAGGATCTTTTGTATTTGCATGGTATCACATATAATACCTCCTTTTTAATATCTAATTTTATTTTCTTGAGTCCTGTCTCTTTTTTTTCTTGGTAAGTCTAGCTAGACATGTTCACAAGCTCCTTCCAGGGAGACAATGGTTACCTTGAGTAAGCCAGAAGGATAATATGGAGATGGCATTCTCAGCTTTTAAAGTATGCAAATAGGCCTCTTTTGGGGAAAGACTGGGGCATAGGCATTTCTTTCATCTTCCTTTGTGCTGAGCCCTGGGGAACAGCCACAGCAAGTCCTCGTAAGACTAATGTTATCATCTTGTAGGTTTCATGGACACAAGCCCTGTTGGCTTTCAGACCTAGGTGTTTTGGTTGCCCATCCCTCAGGTGAAAGTGTTTTTTTTGTTTGTTTGTTTGTTGGTTGGTTTATGTTGAGTTAGCCACCATACAATACGTCATTAGTTTTTGATGTAGTGTTCCATGATTCATTAGAAGACAGGATGGAAGAAAGGACGACAACCCTAGGGTCCTCAGGTGAAAGTCTTAAACGTTGGGGTGTTAGATGTGGGATCCAAACCTTTCACTTAACAGGAAGAAGCTGGGAGTTGTGAGTTCCCTTTTGATTTTATGTTGCTGTGCTAAGGGTAAGGTTTATGGCAAGAGTGTGTTTCAGTTTTTCTTACCTGTTTCCATGTGTTTTTTTTTTTTTTTCCTCATTAACTTGATGTATAGGAATTGCTCAGCTAGTTTTTGGATTTTTTTCAGAGGGAATTGCTGTTATGTGCAGCTGTAGATTTGGTATGTCTGGAAGGAAGTGACTTCAGGAGCCTACTAAGATGCTATTGTAGATTGAAATACAATATGCTCTTTTGTTTTTTGAATGGACAAAAGGATCAGATTACTCCTGAGAGTCTCCTACCTATGGCTGTGTGGTAAGTGCTAGGGAGTTAAAGAAACATAAGACAGAGACACTACCCTCAAGATGTGTATCATTTAATACATAGTCTAGTATTTAGAATCAATAATTAACATCACAAAGACCATATAATTGAGTACTAGATGTGGTGTATACACCTCAGTGCTGTGCACAAATCACAGAAGAAACTAAACTAAAAGAAAACTTCAGAGATGAGATAATTAAACTGGGTTTTGGAGGACTGATCAAATTCATCAAGACAAAAGGGAGAAGAAAAAGTAATATGACATAAAATAATGAAGATTTATTAGTGACATAGAAAGGCATTTTTGTGTTTTCATGCATGGAACTGACTCTTTCAGAGGACATTCACTACCGATGTAACTCCCCGAAAAAAGAGGGTTGCTATATGAGGTTATGGACATTCATTAAAATCCCTCTGTTCATATGTATGATGTTTATTTATATTTACATGTTGTCTGAAAGTCTCCTTACTGATGGGCTCTCAAATCAATAAAATAGATTTTGATTATTAATCATTGTTTTCATAACATTGTAATGGATACCTCTATTGTGTTTTATTTAATAAATTACTGATTTTATCGTTCCCTTTATGTGTTAGTTTTTTAAGTTTATAATATTAATTTCTTAAGTGTTATATTTTTTCAGGTTAAATTCAGAGTGCTTTCGTACAAATAGGCAGCATTGGAATTATCACAAATGAGAGAGAAATTGACTAAATATTTTTATTCTTAGTGCCACAGTGGTATATGAGTACTTAAAGCAATTTGGTCATTAAACAGAAACTACTGGAGCAGCAAAAATCCTGCCAATATCAGCAGAAACTATTAGTTTGGAATGCAACCTTTCCTCTCAATTTTGGTTAATGTGTCAAACCTTTTTTTTAAGCAAATTTTTACATGTTTTAAAAGTGGTTAAGAATATTATCTCAGAGTTTATCCTGCTCCATACCTTAGTATATCTTCCTTGGTTTACTCATCTGTAAAATGGAGTTAGTAAAAGCACCAAACTTAAAAGTTTTGTGACAATTAAAGAAGCTAAAATATGTCATGTATTTAGAAATGTCTAAAGTATTTAAGGGAGGGAAAATATATAAATTGTTATATAGTGCAAATCTGTAGCAGGCATATATTTAACACCCTATAAGTATTTGCTACTTTTTGTTGTTGCTATTATTATTAAACCATAAATTAACAAGAAGAGAGTCCTTACACTTTCTAGAAAAATGATTAACACATATAATTATGATAATAATTTAACAAAAGAACTGATGCAGGCAAGACAAACAAATTATCCAGTCAGGAAAGCAGAATAAAATCAATTTACTGACAGAAGAGTGGCAATCACTGGAATTTTTAATAATAATTAATAATCACCCACCATATACTTTAGTACTTTTTCTAGGCTGAATCTTTTTTTTTTTCCCATGCCACAAATATTTTAGCGTATTGGTTCCTGTCCTCTATACATCTCATACTGAGTCAGTATCAGATTTAGTTGATAACTCCTATCATTTTTTTCATCTGAACCTGCTGTGATAATTTTTGTCTTCTCTCAAATAATCTGTCATTCTATGTAAAGGCTTTGTTCAACCTATTTAGAAAAACCATTATGCCACCATACATAATATATCAAGTTGAAGTGGCCTGCATAATGTCTCACATAGAGTTTGGAGTGGATATTTTGAGACTTGAATTTTGGTTCTCACTCTGCCACTAATCCTTCTTCAGATCCTAATCTAGCCATTTAAATTCGTTTCACATTTGGCCTTCGCATAGTGAGGTGACAGCCTATAAGATTTCCGTGATCTTTTCAGCTCTAAAATTTTGATTCTAAGTTGTAGAAAAAGTAAATTTAAGAATTAAACAACTGTGTCTCTTTAAATCCTTAGTCAAAATCAAGAATATATCTGGGAAACCATTCCTGTCAGATAGGTAGCCAAGATAACTTGGAAATCACACAATTCCAATATAAAACTTCTTCTGCATTTAGAAGAAATGAAAAACCTGATGTCTAAACATGAATGTTTTGTAAAATAGATTAATATTAAACTCATGGAATATTAAATTAACAGAATAAGAAATCAGAAACAAAAATATAGATGGTCTTCATCTATATTTCATATATATATGATTTTATACATATATATATATATATATATATATATCACCACTGGTCTTCATCTGTACTATCTAAATTTTTTCCTCACTAGATTTATTGTGACCACATGAAAATACCATTTTATTTTTTCTTTCTTTCTTTCCCTTTTGTTTATAAACTCTCCCATCAATTTTACTAGAATAGATCCAATTTGAATAATTCATAATTTCTACTTCATTTATGATATTTCTGGATTGCTTAAAGTTTTTTCATGTTTTAATCATATTTCAATAGCATTAATGAGCCATAATTGATTATAATAAAATGTACATATATAAAATGCACAATTTGATAAATTTTAACATATGTATATACTTCTGAAAACATTATCATAATCAAGATATTGAACATACTTATCACCCCGAAAGTTTCCTCCCCCTTTGTAATCTGCCTCTCCAAACCACCTCCCCTTCCCCTCTCTCTCCTCCACTCCCTACCCCCAGGAAACCACTGCTCTGCTTTTAGTCATATAAATTACTTTGCATTTTCTTGAGTTTTATATAAATGGGATCATACAGTATGTACTCTTCTTTCATTCAGTATAATTGTTTTGAGATTTATCCATGTTGTGTCTATCAGTAATTCATTATATTTTATTATATGGACATATCACAATTTTGGTTATCCATTCTCCTGTTGATGGACATCTGGGTTATTTCCAATTTTTGACTATTGCAAATAAATATGCTATTAATATTTGGGTACAATTCTTTGTATACACATATGATTTTTCTTTTGGATGAATACTTAAGATTTGAATGGCTGGATCATATGGTTTCTTACTTATTAAAAAAAAAAAAACTGTCAGTGCAGCCACTCTGGAAAACAGTATGGAGGTTCTTCAAAAAATTAAGAATAGAATTGCCCTATGATCCAGAAATTATACTACTAGATATTTACCCAAAGGATACAAAAATACTGATTCAAAGGGCTACATGAACCTTGATGTTTATAGCAGCATTATCAACAATAGCCAAATTATAGAAAGAACCCAAATGTCCACTGATGAATGACTAAATAAAGAAGATATGGTGTGTGTGTGTGTGTGTGTGTGTGTGTGTGTGTGTGTGTAATGGAATATTACTCAGCCATCAAAAAGAATATGAAATCTTGCCATTTACAATGATGTGGATGGAGCTAGAGTATATTATGATAAGCAAAATAAGTCAGATAAAGACAAATACCATATGATTTCACTCATATGTGGAATTTAAGAAACAAACAGATGAACACAGGAGAAAAAATAAAAAGACAGGCAAACCAGAAAACAGACTTAACTATAGAGAACAAACTGCCATTTGTTCTCTGACAAACTGACGTTGCTGGAGGGGAGGTAGGTGGGGGGGTGGAATGGGTTAAATGGGTGATGGGTATTAAGGAGGGCACTTGTGATGAACTCTTGAGTTTGGCATGTAAGTGATGAATCACTAAATTCTATACCTGAAACTAATATTATACTGCATGTTAACTAGAATTTAAATAAAAACTTGAAAAAAAAACTGTGAAACTATTTTCCATAGTAGTCATATCATTTTACATCCCCACCAGGAGTGTGTGAAAGTTCCATTTTCTCCACATCCTCAACTTTGTCAAAAATCAGTTGCATAGATAGATAGATAGATAGATAGATAGATAGATAGATAGATGATAGATAGATAGATCTATTTCTGGAATGTAAACTCTGTTTCATCGTCTACCTTTATGCCAAATTGTCTACCTTTATGCCAAGTTGTCTATGTTTATGTCAATTATACACTGTCTTTATTACTGCAGCATCATAATAAATCTTGAAAGCAGGTAATGTTATTACTCCAACTTGGTTCTTTTTCAAAGTTGTTTTGGTGATGCTCTGTCCCTTCTATATGAGTTTTAGAATCAGCTTGTAAATTTCTTCAATTAAAACCTGCTAGGATTTGGATTAGCATTGAATTTAATGTACAGATAAGTTTGGGGAGAACTGACATTTTAACTATTTGTCTTTTGATTGATAAAGTATAGCTCTCTACTTAATTTTTCTGCAATGTTTTATATGTATTTTTTTTAGTTAGTTTATATGGTGAATTATACTGCTTGATTTCAAATATTAAACCAACCTTGCATTACTAGAATCATGCCTATTTGGTCATGATTTCTGCTTTGATATTTGTTATTTCCTTTCTTCAATTCATGCTAAGTTTAATTTGTATGTTTTCTGGATTCTTAAAGTGAAATCTGGGGTTACTAATTTGAGAGATTTTTTTGTCTTTTTTAATATTAACATTTAGTGCTATAAATTCCTCTCTACTGCTTTAGTGGCATTCAATAGCTTTTGATATGTTCACATTTTCACTGTCATTCAGTTCAAGTACTTTATTATTTCCCTTTTGGTTTTATTGATCCATGGGTTATTTGACTTCCAAATATTTGGGAATTAAATTCTAATTTAATTCCATTTCAGTGAAATACTTTGTGTGACATGAATCATTTTAAATTCATTGAGACTTATTTTTGTTGTCCAGAATGTGATATATCTCAGTACATGCTTTATGTACACTTGAATATATACTGTGCTGTTTTGAGGTGGAATGTTCTATAAAGATCATTTAGGTCAAGTTGGTTGATACTATCTATTCAATCTCTTATGTCTTTATTGTGTTTCTATCTACTATTTCTGGTTCTATTAATTATTTAGAAAGGCATATTTACTTTTCCAAATATAACTGTGGATTTATATTTATCAGTTTTGCTTCATGTATACTGAAGCTATATAATTAAATTTAAAAACATTTAGGATTATAATGTTTTTTTAATAATTTATTGTTAACAAACTTGTTAATATTATTATAAAATGACCTGATGCTATACTTTGCTCTGAAAGCTACTTTGTCTGATATTAATGTTACCAGCCTTCTATTGATTAGTGTTAGCACAATATATCATTTTCCATCTATTTGCTTTTAACTACTTGTATCTCTAAGTTTTCTTATAAATAGAATATAGTTTGGTCTTGTTCTTTTTTAAATTCAATCTTATAATCACTGATTTTTAGTTGTATTTAGACCATTTATGTTTAACGTGATTGTGGATACGGCCAGGTTTAAATCTACAAACTTATTTATTTTCTATCTTACTATCTGTTCTTCATTTGCCTTTTCATCTTTTTCTTCCTTCTTTTAAATTAATTAAATATCTTTTATGTTTCTATCTATTTTCTTTGTTGGCTAATTCTAAAACTGTTTTATTATTGTTGTGGAAGCTTTAGGTTTTAACACTTCACATATAGTATAAGAACTTTCCAATACTTCCAATACTATATCTCTTCTCTTGGCCTATATATTATTATATTCACATATTTTATTCATATGCATGTTCTATATTCCACAATACATTGTTTTATTTTGTCCATTAGCTCCTGAAAGAATTTAAATACACAGAAAAAATCTTACATATTTACTTGTATAGTTGTCATTACTGGTGCTAATCATTTCTTTTTGTGTGTGTATATAGATATCCCAAATCCCATCTTCTATCATTTCCTTTTGATTGTATATCTGAAAAAGTCATTATTTTGCCTTCTTTTTTTTTTTAACCAGGCTTAGAATTCTAAGGTGCCAGGTTTATTTTTTTGACACTTTAAAGATGTTGCTCCAGTGTCTTCTCACACCATTTCTGACAATAAGATTGCTATAATCCTTAATTCTGTTTCTCTCTACATAATGTGTCTTTTTTTTTTCTGCTTTAAAATCTTCTCTTTACCAGCGAACAGTTTGAATAAGATATGCACTGGTATAGTTTTCTTCACACTTTTTGTCTTTGGGGTACATTGAGCATCTTGGATATGGTGGTTTATTTGTTACTTATGATGTGTCTTATGATGTCACTGTCATCAGATTTGGAAAATATTTGGACATTATTCCTTCAAATATTTTTTCTGTTTCCCCTCCATTTCTTTTAGGGACTCCAAATACATGTATATTATGCTACTTGAAAGTTGTGTCAGTTCTTGATGATGCCCTGGTCAGCAGATTCTCTTTCCTGTTTGTGTGTCATTTGAGACAGTTCTATTGCTATGTCTTCAAATTTAAATTGATTTTCTTTTGCTACATATACATTTTCATTAATCCCATCCGTTTATTTTGAACATATGGTTTCACAATAGGTTTTTAAATTTCTGCTACTTCTAATATCTGTGTCAGTTCTGTGTTGGTTTCAGTTGATTTTTTTCCCTCTCCTAATTACAGGTGTGCTTTTATGCTTCTTTTTATTTCTGGTTATCTTGGATAAGAAAGCTAGACATTGTGAATATTACCTTCTTAAGTGCTAGACATTTAAAAAATGTAGCACTGTAACTAATTAAATGTATTTTATGTTTCTATTTATTTTCTTTGTTGGCTTATGCTAAAACTGTTTTGTTATTGTTGTGGAAGCTTTAGGATTTAACACTTCACATATAGTATAAGAACCTTACAATACTTCCAATACTATTTCTCTTAGTATAGTAAGAGATAATACTCTTACTATAGCAAATAGTATAGTAGCAAATCCTTCTAACTGCCCTACTTAAGGCCTCATGGATTTTCAGATTTTTCAGTGTGACTGGTCGAAACGGGCATTATTAACTCTGCGTGACTATTGGCAACACTTTCCTCTAATCTTCTCAGATGATTCTCTCACCTCATGTAGTTTCCTCATATGCATTGCCTCATCAGTACTTTGATGAATGCATACCCTATGGAAATTTCTTGGGTTCTCTGTATATGTATCTTCTGTCTACAACTCTATTCTGTGAATTCTGGAAGCCTTGATATCCTTAAATTTTTCACTTCCATATCCGGACCTTATAGAGTTTACCAAGTTCCATCTAGGCTCTTTTCCTTGAGTTGTGACCTAGAAATTTTGCAAGGCAATAAGCTAATGCAAATGTAGGGATCACTTTGTTTATCATCTCTCTGGGAATCACTGTACTTCATTTACTAATGTCCAGTGTCTTAAAAATGCTCGTGTCATACCTTTTATCTGTTTTTTGTTGTTGTTTTTGTTATTGCTATTATTTCAGGCAGGAGCATAAATTCAATCACTGTTTCTCTATCTTACTTGGAAAGAGAAGCCAAGTACCACTCTCAAAACAAGAACTATGGAAAAGTGCATAAAACACAATACAGAAAAAGTAGTGTTTGAATGAATTGCTTATGGTAATGCCTATAATCAAAGGTCCACATTTACGTCAAAACGTAGCAATTACTCTCTAGTTGGTAAATTTTGTTTTCTGAAGTTTGAAATGCAACTGGTTGAAACAAAACTTCAATTCTAGGTTGAAACAAAACATTCAAAGAAAAGAAAATAAATTATTTTACTTGAAAAGTGGGAGTTTTATGTGTGCATTTTAGCAAAACCTGAAATAGAATATGAACTTAAAAGAGAATAACTGAAAGTTGAAAATTCTCATCTTTGCCCTTTTGTATTCCCTCAATTTATTTACCAAAATATATGCTTTCCCCAAAGATGGTGTTTTTAGGAAAATATCAAGTTCTATAAGTCATTTAGATAATTTTATATTTTAGCCACATATAGAAAGACTATAACAGTATCATAGTAACTGATATATACTATTATACTGATACAATCTCTCTCTTAAGCAAAAGAAGACTGACACTATCCCATACACTGTACCACATTAAGAAAGGCAAATTGGTAAATATTGATTATAATTTAAAAATACATACAGACAAAAATGGTTCAGTATGATTTAAAATTTTCAAAGAAAAGCAAGAAATAATCAGCATGTCTATGAAATACTGTCAACCTTATAACACTGTGTATTAAGATCACAAATTTCCTTATTTTCTATGAAATTATTCTCATTGAATTCCTTTGAAGTGGGATAGATACTATGAGAATCACGTATGTGGAGAAAACTCTTCAAAGTTCAAACTTTAGGCTTGTTAAACTCAATGAAATTCATATAAAACAAAATCCTGCTTTATTTCTTATATTTTTCAGTCTCCTAGGATTTATTTTAATAAAGTTTCAATATATTGTTTGAAGTCATCATTTTCTTTCAACTCTATAAAGTAACAACTTCCTAACAAGCTTCTAAATTTATGAATTTGCCCAAACTAATTATTAAAACCAATACATAGAATTGAAAATACTTGATATCACAGGGCACCTATCTACATTCAAAAAATTTAAAAGCAAATTTAGTTATTTTTTCCCTGAATAAAAACAAAGTACACAGATCTCTTTTTCATCCCTATCATTAGCTTTGGAAAATTTCCTAACTTCATATATCCCAGAGTCTCAATTGTTGAAATAATAATACAGTTTGGCTGACTCACAATGTGAAATACTAACTAGTAATTGGTTTTAAACAAACAAAAATGTGAATTATGCCTCACTCTTAGAATTAATTTTTTGCTTATATTAAAATGTACTTCTGCAGGAAATAATTGCTTATTTACTCAGGTTCTTACTGTCTATCAGACACTGTGTTCTGCATAATAGGTATATCAGATAAAAAGTTATATCTGGGTAAAAATTTGAAAAAGGTTCTTTACTCATGAAATTTACACTCTGTTGGGGAAGATAGCCAATGACTATCATCATCATTGTGATAAGTCCTATGACAGAAATAAAAAGGTGATGTAACAGTAAAAAACTTTGGTGGGGGGCTACTTTGCCTAAGGTCAAAAAACATCTGGAGGATAGGATACTTGATCTAAGACCTATAGGACTATGGAGTCAATCATGGGATAATCAAAGGATAAACATTCCAGGCTGATGGGAAAGCAAAAGAAAAGTCCTAAGATGTCATAGAGTTGAGATGTTCTAGGAACAGAAAGACAGCTAGTATAAGCTGAATAAGCAGAAAGAGGTCAGTTGCTTGGAGGAAAGATAAACATGTAATCAGGAGCCTTATCACAGAAGCTTATGTGTATCATTTTGAGGCATTTGGTTTTATAATAAGTATAATATGTTGTAAGCAGAAAGGGACAGAATGCTCAAACTGGCATTCAGAAAAAAAAAAAAACTCATATCCCAAAATACTACTTCCATTTTATCAACTAATAGGTTTAATATCACACTTCTTATGAATATCAAAAATACCCCCAAAGGGCTTTATTTTATTTTTAAAATACATTTGGATTATGGTCCAAAATGAAGCTCTAAACTGTAAAACACTTGAACAAAGACTATGCAAATGGAATTAACAGAGCAGTTGTCAAGAGGGAGCCAATGTCCAATAACACTATCATTTCAAAGTCTAATCTGCCAATTGAATATTTATACAGATCAGTAGACTCCATTGGAAAGTTATTCAATTCAGTACACTTTTGAGTGCATGATATAGTACCTGGTGCTCTGAGGGATACTAAAATGAATACGACAGTTCTCATCTTATAGGGATTTAGAGACCAATGTGAAGAAACAATGAGACTAAACATATCAATGATAGTGGACCTGAAAATCAAAAGACATTTTCTTTTCTCTTTTCCAAATTGTTTTTTTCTTCTTTTTTTTATTATGTTATGTTAATACATTACATCATTACATTACATTACATTACATGTAATGTAATACATTACATCATTAGTTTTGGATGTAGTGTTCCATGATTCACTGCTTGTGCACAACACCCAGTGCTCCATGCAGAACATGTCCTCCTTAATACCCATCACCAGGCTAACCCGTCCCCCCCCCCCCCCTCCCCTCTAGAACCCTCAGTTTGTTTCTCAGAGTCCATAGTCTCTCATGGTTCATCTCCCCTTTTGATTTCCCCCCTTCATTTTTCCCTTCCTACCTTCTTCTTCTTCTTCTTCTTCTTCTTCTTCTTCTTCTTCTTCTTCTTCTTCTTCTTCTTCTTCTTCTTTCTTCTTCTTCTTCTTCTTTTTAACATATAACGTATTATTTGTTTCAGAGGTACAGGTCTGTGATTCAACAGTCTCACACAGTTCACACCGCTCACCATAGCAATTCTCTGATACTAATTCATTATAGGATTTTAATCAGGAATGACATCTGCCCTTAAGCAAACACTTCAGGATAAACTTCTTTACCAAATGTTAATTTTAAAGCAAATAGAGGATAAGAGATCCCCTCATGATTCAGAGGTCAATATTTGGACTTTTGGTTTCAGCTTAAGTGCTTGAGGTAGACTTTTCAAACAGACTTTCCCTTTGTTGCAATTATTTTCTCCTGAATGAAAATTTTCTTTTTAAGTACCTGAAAAAAAATCTTCTAACAGCTACATGACATGTATTTTACCACCCCATCCCCTCCAATAAATAGATTGGAGTAATAAAATGCATGTAATGTAATTCTTATGTCATTACAATTTATAGTTTGGTGTAGAGTGGATTCAAATAGTTTTTAAAGTCAAATGTATACTAAATTTCCTGCATTAAATAAGAATTCATTCTTCATAAAATATAGACATTTAATTAACTAAATAGTAATGTGATTTATTTAAGCAAAACATACATATTAGTGCACACCCACATGATTCTATGTTCACTAATTCCAGGCAGTATAATCATGCAAAGAACATGCACAGGTTTAAAGAGCAAAAAGAAATAATCTAAAATGAAAAAAAATATAATTAATGTGTTTGAAGGGTGGGATTAAATTGCATGATTTATTTTTTTCTCTAAAAACGTTAATGTTATAACATTTTATAATAAAATTTTTTTAAATATCATTTTTCTTCAGGAAGACAGTTCTTTTTATTATGATATACTAGCTCAGGATATCCATATTTGTTTAAGCTGAAACAAATATATTTTACTGGATATATTGCATGGATATCCTAAAAGCCAAAATTTCCACCATTACAATTCAAATTTATCAAGTGGATTTTTCAAAATTTCCAAATTGTTCCTGGAAGATATGTTATTAAAAAGACAGTGCCCTGGGGGCACCTGGGTGGCTCAGTTGTTAAGCGTCTGCCTTCGGCTCAGGTCATGATCCTAGGGTCCTGGAATTGAGCCCCGCATAGTGCTCCCTGCTCTGACAGAAGCCTGCTTCTCCCTCTCCCACTCCCCCTGCTTGTGTTCCCTCTCTTGCTGTGTCTCTCTCTGTCAAATAAATAAATAAGATCTTAAAAAAAAAAAAGACAATGCCCTGGTTGTATTTGTAACAGCATATTTCTTTCTATAAATGAAAAATCTGGCAAATGATTATTAAATGTAATACTTAGGGATTGGTTCTATCATTTTAATGATAAGATACCAAATTTTAGGCACTAAAGTAATCAGCATAGTTAATTTGCTAGATCACAAATTTCAGTCGAAGAAATTAGTAACGTTTATATGTAGCACTCTCTTACTTTAAAAAAAAAATACTGCTGAATAGAATAAGAAAAGAAGTTCTATACTGTTCTTGCACCCAGGGCATGCATGTATCAGTGTATCAGCGTATCAGGGCAGAAACTAGAAGCTAATGGTACATCTAACGGCACATAAATACGTAATGAAGAATACACACACAAACACATATACACACACACACTCTTCAGACTCTTGTTGCCTTTCCTCATATTCATTAAACCATAATTTCTCCATTATTTATTTTTAGAATACATACAAATGCCACTCATTTATTTTAAGTCACCAAGGTGACTTCTTTCTTCCCAGCCTCAGGAAGAGAAGACATAAGTCTTGGAATGATATTATTGTTCTTGTATCATTTTCCACTAGGAATGCCCTTCCCTTTCTTTCTATCTCCTATCCACACCCTAACACTCAAGTGTACATATTTTTCTTTTATAAGGCATTCTCAAAAATTCTAGTAAACTCTGTTCTCTCTTTTATTCTCATGCATGGCTTGAACCCACACTCTTTTGCCTATTATTTAACATTATTGTGCACCCACAATGGGCAAACCATTAAGGCTAAAGTAGGGAAAACTAAAACAAATACAATACAGTGCATAATACATCCAGGGGTTGCAGAATCAATTAGACAAATTGCCACTGTATAAAACTTGAGTTCTTTAGCAGCAAATATTTATTCAGCAACCATAATGTGCCAGGCTCTGATGTATACGCTGTGAATGCTTAGTATATGTATATAGACACAATTTCTGCCTTCATAAAGATTACAACCTAGCTTTAGATTTAGCCCTGTCTCCATCACTGAAGGCCTTTGGGCAGATGTCATTTATCCTCTCTGTATCTTATTTTGCCCATTTTAAAAATTGTTGTAATGACATCTTCAAAAAATTACTCTGAGAATAAAATAACAGAAGGCAATTAGTCAAATTAAAAGGCTAAATAAATTGGCAAGTATTCCTTTAAATCATTTTTGGTGTTTCCTTCTAATTTTTAAGTAACTGAATCTTATTTCTCCAAAAAGACAGTAAACTTCTTGAATGCAGAACTTGTGTCATATATTTCTTGGTAACCACCACAGTGCTTTGAGTCATTTTGTCATATAGTAGTTTGCCTAAAAAGTATTGTTGAATCTAATATGCTTGATCAAAGTATGAAAAGATAAATATTTCTCCCTCACTTCCTTCATAAACATGTGCTGAGTGACTAATAATCACCCAGTAGAAAAGATCAAAATAATTTGGAATTTTTCTTTTTTAAGGGTCAGGCACTATAAAAAATGATAAGAAAGATCCAACAGATAAATGACTAACCGATCCCAAGAGATATATTAATACCTTGATAATAATGACTCTAGTTTAAACCAGACACTCATCTTTGGTCCATGGCAGGTAAATCTGACTACAGATACTTTCAAAACTCAAGAAATCCTTACATAATGGCCCATCCGCCGCTAAGGACACAGTTATGAAATCTCTTTGGCTTTTGGTTTCTTCTAAGATTCAGTAGAAACTATACAAAGATTGGGTCACATGATTATTTCTCTATGTAAGAGAAAAATATGATAAATTATCATTTAATCTAACTCATATTACAAATACATTCTTTTCATTATTTGCTTAATAGAACCTCAACTAAAATTAGTTGGAGCTAATTTGCATTTTGTGGAAAGGAGAAGCAATCTATCTGAGTCTTCTATTGATTGTTCAAAATGATTAAATAGATCTTCTCCAAAAATAAAATCTATTGGCAATTGACCAGGGACTCTAAACACTTGCATGCAAATCATTTAATTTCCCTAAGAGTCACATTCTTCTTGTGGCACCATATTTTAGATTTAGTTGGGCTTAATATATGTTACAGGCAGAGCAAATAAAATAGCTAAACTTTTGTTCTAATCTTGATTCCTGTACCTTCCTTTTTCATTCCTATAAATTTTCTGTCCTTGTTAATTATAAAGGCATTCACATTCAAGGTCTCTAACATATTTCATGATGTGCTTGAGAGCTTGGTTAAGTATATTTCCTGCTTATATATTTACCAAGTGTTTGCAAACTTTGATATGTACTATACATTGTGTTAAGCACTAAGGATAGAGCATTGGACAAGATGGACTCAGTCTTGACACCCATGGAACTTATATTCTACCCAAAGAGAAAGTAAACATGCAAATGAATAAAGGACAATATGACTTTAGATAATGATAATGCTAGGGAAAAAGCAGAATAGTGGGTTAGTCAGTAACTGTTTGTGAAGGACTGCTTTAACTAATGTGATCAGGAAAGGCCTCTTTGAGGGAGTACATTAAAAGGAGAATACAAATGAGGAGAAGGAGCTATAAAAAGCCATTAGAATATTCACAAAAATTAACTCAAAATGGATCATAGACCTAAATGCAAAGTGAAAAAGTATGGAACTTGTAGAATATAACATAGGAGCAAATCTATGTTACTTTGGGTTTGTTGGTGACTTTTCAGATAAAACACCAGAAGCACTATCCCATGTAAGAAAAAATCGATAGGTTGAATTTCATTAAAATGAAAGAATTTCTGCTCTATGAATGGCATTTTAAGAGAATAAAAAGATAAGCCACAGACTGAGAGGAAATACTTGCAGAACTTGCATCAGATAAAGGACTGTGTCCAAAATGCACAAAGAACTGAAAACGCAACAGTAAGAACTCAAAGAACCTAATTTAAAAATGAGTAAAAGAGGGGCGCCTGGGTGGCTCAGTTGATCAAGTGTCTGCCTTTGGCTCAGGTCATGATCCCTGGGGTTCTGGAATTGAGCCCCATTTTGGGCTCCCTGCTCAGTGGGGACTCTCTCTGCTTCTCTCTCTCCTGTCCTCCCCCCAACCCATGCTTGCTCACTCTCTCTCTCAAATAGATAATATCTTTAAAAAAATAAAAATGGACAAAAAATTTGTAGAGACCCACCAAAGGGGATATACAGATGACAAATAAACATATGAAAATATGCTCAACATCAATGTTATCAGGGAATTGCAAAAAAAAGCAATGAGATACTATCACATACCTGTTAGAATGGTTAAAATCCGTAACTCTGACAACAGCTAATGCTAGTGAAGATGTTGAGGAACCAGGAACTCATTCTATGCTGATGGGAATGCCAAATAGTATAGACACTTTAGAAGACATTTTGGCATTTTCTTATAAAACTAAACATACTCTTACCATAAGATCTAGTAATTGTGCTCCTTAATATGTACCCAAAGGATCTGAAAACATGTGTACACAAAATCCTGCATATGGACATTTATAGCAGCTTTATTTATAATTGCCAAAACACAGAAGCAGCTAAGATATCCTTTAATAGGTGAATGGATACACAAACTGTGTATATCCAGACAATGAAATGTTATTCAGGAATAAAAAGAAATGAGCTATTAAGCCATGAGAAGATATGGAAGAACCTTAAATGCATATCACTAAATGAAAGAAGCTAGTCTGCACAGCCCACACACTATACGATTCCAACCATATGACACTCTAGAAAAATCAAAATTATGGAGATAGTAAAAAGATCAGCGGTTGCCAAAGGTTTGAGAGGAGGGAGGAGATGAATAGGTGAAACATGGGGGAATTTTAGAGCAATGAAGCTATTTTATATGCTATTGTTAAGACAGATACATGACATTATGTATCTGTCAAAAAAGCATAAAACTATTCAACACAAGGAGTAAACTCTAATGCAAACTATGGACTTTAGTTAAATAATAGCGCATCCATATCTGTTTATCAGTTATAACAAATGTACTATACTAATGCAAAATGTGAATAATAGAGGAAACTGTAAAGGAGTGTGGAGGTGTGAGGAAGAGGGAATATATGGAAACTGTATTTTCTGCCCATTTTTTTTATAAACCTATAACTGCTCTGAAAATGAAGTCCATTAATTAAAAGAAAAAATCATTAGAAGTTCCATGGTCGGGGGCAGGGCATCCTAGGCAAAAGGATAGCAGAAATACACATGATATGTGCAAACCTGTGTGACTGGAATGTCCAGGAGAGAGGCATGGATTGAGATGACGTCCATGAGGTAGATGCTCTCATGAAAGTTCTGAGAGGCCATGGAGACATTTTTAATTCATTCAAGATGCAATGGGAAACTATTCTGGAGTTTTATATGGAATACTTGATCTGATTTCCCCCAAATTCATTTTGCTACTAAGAGCATGGATTTCAGGGATATGGATGGGAGTATAGTTGGGGAAATGTTTAAGCAAAAATAACAGTTTGGAGGTGGTTTCAGTAGCCCAGTCATGTACATTTCTGTAGTTTAAATGTTTTGCAACTGAATTCCTTATTTCTAATTCTTATAGATGCCACTTTATTCTTAATTTTTAAGTACAGACTTAAAAATGCTGATAATTGTTCACAGACTTGATTCCATTATTACTTTAATTGTACCCAAGATGTCAGTGGAATAAATATTCTCCAAGTGCATGCAAGTAGAAATCAAATATGTTAAAATACAATTCTTTATAAAATTTTGGAAGATGTTCTCTGTTTTAACCGAACGCTGCTTATTTTCACATGCTTTTTTATTTGCTTTATAGAAGTTAAAAATCATCTGAAGTCATCCTGAGGGAATCTAGTTCAAAATTCCCAAATTAACTGTCTTTCCAGGCAAGCACTGAGGAGTTGTCCATATGCTGATGTTAAGGCTGAAAGATCTTGGATTACCCGTAGTTTGTATCCGTGCAGCTGCAATACAATTTTGATCTATCTCATAGTTGCTAATGACTCAACACCTGAGACCTTGAAGTGTAACAGTCAAGGTTATTTTGCAATGTGATGCAATAAAATAAAGCAGGATCTTTCATGTATGCAAAAGTCCCTGAAATTGCAAGGCTGATATAAAAACATATGCTTCTATCAAGTGCTTGGAACATAAATGATTTCATTTCTACATATCCACACATTCACACATGTATAATGATATGCAGAATTTATTGCAAGCCTTGCAAACAATACAAAGAAGGTAAAGACAAATGATCAGTAATTAAGAATTTACTAGAGAGGACAGGTAGGGAGATTATGCTGAGTCAAGGAGCTGAAAAGCAAATGTGAAATTTATGCATGTGTGGGGCCATTGCACCTGTGCCCTTGGTGAACCATTCAGTCAACAAGCACAATTTAACATCAAAACTCTGTTGATTCACAATAGCAGGTCAGAAATGATTACTACAAAGAAAGATTTATATAGTGAGTACTACACTATGTGATCTGATACTAACTGCACTTAATACTCTTTGTTATTATGTAATTATTTATTACAAACAAATACTTTTGGAGTCAGAGAGAAAATCTTAGGATTACAGAGTCAACCTTACACCCATTTTGTAGAGGGGACTGAGAGTAAATAGGGAGACTGAAAGAAAAGACAAAAAGATAGCCAGTTTGACATAATTTATTGTTAAAATTTTAGTTAATTTAACAAGATTCTTTCAAAATTTTACCATCCTAAGAAAAATTTTAATGACCAGGTTATATAAATAGCATAGGGACCATGAAAGATTCATTTCATTCTGTAGTGGCTGCTTTTTCTTGGTCACTAAAACAGGAATATCATATTATTAAGATAATACTTTTTTCAAAGTACTTGAAACTTTTAAAAAATTTAAAAAGTACACATCACATTAAAATCAACTATATTATAAAATTTAGGTAATTCAAATGATTTTCCAAATATGGCACATTTTTAAACATAAAAATTCATTCAAGAAATTGACTCTAAAAGTTTTGATATACCTATCTTCATTTCTAAAATTCCCCATTGAGATTTGTGGTATTTTTCTCATGGTAAGGATAGTCTGGAGAAGACTTTCTTGCATAAAATACATAGGATGCTGGAATAAATAAAGGCCAATTATAAAAAACAGAAAGGAGTTGGAAAAATGAAAAATTACAGAAGGATAATTAAATTCATTAAGCTATTTGAATATTAGATGTGTAATCTAATTAGATATCTAATATATATATCTAATATTTAGACATCAGCATATGGTGTCTAAGAATAAGTACAATAAAACTATAAGTTTTCCTTTATTCATGATGAAAACAAAAAAAATCTACTTATAGAGATGCTTGTCTCATAATTCAGCATTATGTCATTATCTATGTCGCCAGCATTTTTTGTCATTATTGATATTTACATCAAAATTGCATAGAGGTCACTCATGAAACAAGTTATATGGCATAACTTTTATAAATGAGGTAGCTACAATCTGTTAAAATGTGGACTATATACATACATGTACAAATATATTTATATCTGACTTTGATCTTCAAATTGTTAGAAAAAAGAAAAATGTGATTTAATAAACACCTACATAAAAAATAAGTTCTGTGAAATATTTGGATTATTAATTTTCTTTGAATAGCAAAAATAGTAAATATATAAATACCAATGTATGTGGTGAGATAGTTTTCCAAATTATTAACTGATACTCTACCTCTCCACCTCCAGTTCCTATCCACTTTACAATCTTACTCCTTTAAAGATAGGCCTTGATTCTCCCATTAGCCCAAGGACTAAACAATTTTCTCTCTCCTTTGGTACCTATAAGCCCCCTAAAATGTGAAAATAACCTCTGGGAAAAGGATGGAGAAGATGCTGAATAACTGAAATTAACTTCCTCACCTGGTGGCAAAGGCTTATAATGGAAGCTAAGTAGATTTTAGAAAATTTTTCAAAATTACATTCTTCTACCCCTGGGGTGATGGGCTGAGATTTTATCTGCTTCTTGTATAAAGATAACACTGTCCAGTAATCAGAATGGAATCTTTATCATAAGTATTTATTCATTTATTTTATTTAGTTACTGAACCACAACAGAATAGTTTAATCTTCTGCTAAATGAATTTATTTTATTCCTTTGTGTTAGAACATTAAAGATTACATAATCTTGGTAAAATGGCATAATTCTTCAACAAAGGATTTTAAAACTCTCTTATTGTCTCTGAACTTTCATAATAGAAAGACTTGGTCAAAATAAAAACTGCTTAAGACACATTTTCTGGCCCTCTATGTAGATAACTCATCTGGACAACTCAGAAATTCACTTAGAAAATACATCCAAATATGCATTCTGGGATTTCTTCTATCAAAACCCCCAAATTTAGACTAAACACACACACACACACACACACACACAATTATTTGAAAGTACTCGGAAGTGAAGCAACAACAAAAAAACCTGACAGGCAGATAAACAGTGAAGGAAAGTGAACACTGGGAAGAAGAATGTGGTTCAAGATATATTATACATTTTTCTGAATTTAGCAAAAGGGGGGGGTCCCAGTCTGCAAAATGGGAATGGTTAAAACATAAAACCTGCAGTCTTATAAAAAAAAATTAAATAATAGAATTTAAGTCCAAAACATATCTATTGAAAAGTGTGTGTGTGTGTGTGTGTGTGTGTGTGAGAGAGAGAGAGAGAGAGAGAGAGAGAGAGGCAATCCAAGAAGGAAGATAGCCAGAACGTGGAAGACTTTACATATGTATGAAAGTTCCACTCCAATATCTGGCTGACCCCTGAATTAAGCATGCAGAAGGCAGACTCCAAGCAGCTTAGCTATAGTTAAAAGAACTGAAGTGAGATTTGAATTGCTGGCCACTTTTAGGGGAGACAGACTTTGTAGTCTAAATTCATCCAAGTACAATGCCTTCTAAAACAAAAACAATCAACACTCTTGGGAAAAAAAAGTAACAGAATTTAGAGTAGCTATAACCTATTATTAAGCAAATCTAAGATACAACTCAACATAAAAAGAAAAAGAAATGTGTGACTCAATCTTAAGAGGAAAAAATAATCAATAGACTACAACCCCAAGATGATCTAGATGTTAGAACTGGCAAAGGAGTTTAAATTCCTATAATTATGATCAGACATAAAGGAAAATATGCTCACATAGAATAAAAATGTCAAATCTTATTAGAAAAGTAGAAAATATGCAAAAAGACCATATGGAAATTGTATAATAAAAAATATACTATCTGAAATCTAAAATTTACTAGATAGGATTAATAGCAGAATGGAGATGACTGAGGTAAGAAAAGACTGAAGGAAGGAATATGATGGAAGAGAGACCAATATAATCTAATCTGAAGAACAAAAAAACTAAAAAAAATTAAAATATTGAACAGTGTCTTAGGAACCTGTGGTACAACATTAAAAGATCCAAAATATGCCAACAAATTCTACAACATAGATGTAATGAACAAATTCCTTAAAAAAGAAAACTTTAAAAAACTGACACAAAATGAATTATAAAATGAGTAGCTCTACAGCTATTATATGTACATTTATTATAAAAAAATCCCCACAAAGAAAACTATGTGCCAATATGGTTTCAGTAGTGAATTCCATTAAACATTTAAGGAAGAAATAACACCAATCCAATACAAACTCTTTCATCAGATAGTGGAGGAGAACATACTCTCCAACTGGTTTTATAAAGGCAATATAACCACAATACAAAATTTATAAAACATAAAATGAGAGATAAATATCCCTCATATGCTTGGAAAATACTATTAATATTATCTTGTAATTTATAAAAAGAATGATACAACATAATCATGTTGTTTTTGTTGTTTTACACAAATTCAGAAATGATTTAACATATAAAAATCATTATCATTCACCATATTCAGAGAATAAATGAGAAAAATCATATGATCATTTCAATGAATACAGAAAAGCATTTGACAAAATTCATTGCCTATTCATGATGCAAACTAGAACATCTATTTAAAAACTACAACTAATATCATATTTCATAATGAAATATTCAATGTTTTAATCTAATATTGGGAACAAAGCAAGGCTGCCTATTCACATAATTTCTATTCAACATTTTATTGGAAGTCTTGCCCAGTACAATAAGGCAAGAAAAGTAAATTAAAGGCATAAAGATTATAAAGAAAGAAGTGAAATTCTAATTGCAGATGCCATGATTGCTTAAGTCCAATACCCTAAGAACTCTACCAAACAATGATTACAACTAATGAGTGAAATTAACAATGTCACAGGATATAAGTTAAATGTACAAAAGTCAATTATATTTTTCTATCCCAGCAATAAGTAGTTGGAAAATGAAATTAAGAAAACAATTCTGTTTATGAAAGCATGAAAATATATAATATACTTTAGAATACATTTAACACAGTATTAGACTTCTACACTGAAAACTGCAAAACTGCCAAGAGAAATCAAACAATAAATAAATTATGAGATATACCATGTTCATGGATTGCAAGAAACAATATATTTAATATGTCAATTATCCCTAAATTAATATACAAATTAAACACAATAACAATTATTTTTTTATAGAAATAGACAACATGCTTCTAAAATTTATATGAAATGTTAAGAAATTGTAAGAGTTGAAACAATCTTGAAGAAAACTTTGGAGGACTTACACTACTCGACTTCAAGGCTTACTAATGCAAGCTAAATGAAGACATAGTATGCTACTGACATAAGAATTAACAAATAGTTCAATGTTACAAAAGAGACAAGAAATAGGTCCACACCTTCACAGCTATTTCATTTTTATAAAAACACCAAAGAACACTAATGGAGAAAGATTTTACTATGTGGTGCTGGAACAATTAGATAATAAAACAACAAATTAATAAAAAAAATCCTTTACCCAAATTCACATAATACTGAAAAAATAATTTGAGATGAATCCTAGATTTAAACATTAAAACTATAAAGATTTTAGAAGAAAGCAAAGGAGAATATCTTTGCAGATTAGGAATAAACAGATGGTTTTAGGAAAGGTCATAGAAGGCACTAACCATAAAAGAAAAGAAATGATAGTTTAGATTTCATCAAAAGTAAAAACTTCAGTTCATCCATAAAAACTACCATGTGGTTAAAAATATCTAGATAGTGATTACTGTTGAAGGATATAGGTGGATAATGAATGGGAAGGGACATGAGAGAATAATTTTCTGGGATAATAACATTTCATATCTGATGGAAGAGGTTTGAGTTACATCGCTTTATGCATGTATTGGAAGTCACCAATGGCACACAAGATTTGTGCAAAACAAATGCTGAACTCCATTCAAATAATATACATGTTAAAATATTGTGAGTAACTGTAATGATTCTGTAACTTAAATGCATCAAACAATGAGATTCATTGATGCCAGGACAGGGAAGATAGATAGATAGATAAATTAAGTATAGTGAATTATTAATTCATGAATGCATATTGTGGATATATGAGTATTCAAGGTTAGAATAAAAGCATTTCTCTACATTAGAAAACACTGGGGCCATAGTGACAGTCACTCCAACTGATGCTTTTACTATTGGCAAGAGAATAAAGGTCAAAGCTCTCTAAGCCACAAAATGTGTTACTCACAAGAAAGAGCTTGTTACAGTTCCAAAAGAAGGAAGTGGGTGTGTGTGAGAGACAAAAATGCCAGATAGTCTCTGGTTATATTGGTAATAATTTACTGATGATTTATTTCATACTATTAAGTCTGATGTAACAAAACACTATCGCAAGTTAAAACAACAATGATAATTAGCATTTTTTGATAATTAGCATTTTAAATTATAGAATGTATTAATTTGTTGTGTGTATTAAAATGTATTTTCCTACCATTTTATAGATGCAAAAGGTTAAGGGATTATTAAGTTATTATTTCTCAGGCCAACAAGTGTCAAAATCTGCAATGAACCCAAGTTTTCTATTTCAAATCTAGTGCTCTTTGTATCATCATTTCACACTGCTTTTTGGAAATACTGGTGGTTCCAAAAATTATAAGGAATTTTATTTTTTAATAGATTTTGCCTAAAAATAGGAAATATAGTCCTCCAAGAATATTTTTATGACCTATGGATAATATAATTTTAAAATCAGTCATGTAAAAGGAAAATGATAATATTGAACACACCAAATAAATTCATTTGATTATTATTTGGAATAGCTGAAAACTTCCTTAATGAGGGAAAGGAAACAGATATCTAGATCCAGGAGGCACAGAGAACCCAAACAATATCAACAAATGCAGACGCACATCAAGACATATTGCAATTAAAATGGCAAAAGAGAGTGATAAGGGGAAAAAGAATAACATGAAAGCAGCAAGATAAATGGAGACAGTTCCATGCAAAGGAAACCCTAAGGCTATCAGTGGATTTTTTAGCAGAAACTGTCCAAGCCAGAAAGGGGGAACATGATATATTCAAAGTGCTGAATGGGAAAGACCTGCAACCAAGAATACTCTATCCATCAAGACTATCATTCAGAATAGAAGAGAGAATAGAAGAGAGTTTTCCAGACAAACAAAAACTAAAAGAGTTCATAACCACTAAACCAGCACTGCAGGAAATATTAAAAGGGACTCGGAGTGGAAAGGAAAGACCAAAAATGACAGTATGAAGATAGGAAACATAAAGCAGTAAAAATAAATATTTCTATAAAAAATAAGTTAAGGAACTCACAAAATAAAAGGATGTAAAATGTAGGAGGAGTAAAGAATGGGTTCAAACTTAAATGACCAGCAACTTAATATATACTGTTACATGCAAAAGATGTTATACACAAACCTAATGGCAACCACAAATCAAAAACCATTAATATATATGCACATAATAAAGAGAAAGAAGTCCAAATATATCACTAAAGAAAACCAGCAAACCACGAAAGGGAGAAAGACAGGAATGGATCAGAGAAAATCTTCAGAAACAACCACAAAACAAATAATAAAATCACAATAAATACATACTAATATAACTTTGAATGTATATGGAATAAGTGGTCCAAACAAAAGACAGAGGGTGACAAAATGGATAAAAAAAATTAAAAAAAAAAGATCCGTCTATACACTGTCTACAAGAGACTCATTTCAGACCTAAAGACACCTGCAGATTGAAAGTGAGGGGACAGAGAAATATTTATCATGCAAGTGTAGGTCAAAAGAAAGCTAGAGTAGAAATACTTGTATCAGACAAAATAGACTTTACAACAAAGATTGTAATAAGAGACAAAGAAGGACACTACATGATAATAATTTGGACAATCCAACAAGAAGATAAAACAACTGTAAATATTTATGCATCCAAAGGTGAGCACTCAAATACATAAAACAATTTAAAAAAACATAAAGGAACCAGCCGATGATAATACAATAATAGTAGGGGACTGAACACCCCACTTACATCAATAGACAGATGATCTAAGCAGAAAAGCAATAAGAAAACAATGGCTTTGAGTGATACACGGGACCAGAAGGATTTAACAGATATATTCAGAACATTTCATCCTAAAACAGCAGAACACACATTCTTTTCAAGTGCACATGGAACATTCTCCAGAATAGATCACATATTAGGACACACAGCAAGCATCAACAAATTCAAGAAAATAGAAGTCATACCATGCATCTTTTTTGACCACAACACTATGAAACTAGAAGTCAACCACAAGAATAAATTTGGAAAGACCACAAATACATGAAGGTTAAATAACATGCCACAAAACAATGAATGGGTCAGCCAGGAAATAAAAGAAGAAACAAAAAAGTACATGGAAACAAATGAAAAAGAAAATACAGTGGTCCAAAACCTTTGGGACATAGCAAAAGTGGATTTAAGAGGGAAGTTTACAGCAATACAGGCCTATCTCAAGAAGCAAGAAAAATTTCAATAAACAACCTAACCTAACACCTAAAGGAGCTAGAAAAAGAACAACAAACAAAGCCTAAAACTAGAAGAAGGAAGGAAATAATAAAGATTAGAGCAGAAATGATATAGAAACTAAAACAAAACAAAACAATAGAACAGATCAATGAAACTAACAGCTGATTCTTTGAAAAAAATCAATAAAATTGATAAGCCTCTAGGCCTGACTTATCAGGAAAAAAAGAGAGAGGAACTAAACAAGTAAAATCACAAATGACAGAGTAGAAATAATAATAAATACCATAGAAATACAAACAATAATAAGAGAATATTATTAAAAACTATAGGCCAAAAAATTGGACAAACTAGAAGGAATCGATAAATTCCTAGACACATATAACCTACCAAAACTGAAACAGGAAGAAATAGAAAATATGAACAGACCAATTATCAGCAAAGAAATTGAATGAGCAATCAAAAAACTTGCAACAAACAAAACTCCAGGACCAGATGGTTTCACAGGCAAATTCTACCAGACATTTAAAGAACTATACCTATTCTTCTCAAACTATTCAAAAAAATAGAAAAGGAAGGAAAACTTCCAAATTCACTTGATGAGGCTAGCATTTCCCTGACACTGAAACTAGATAGACACCACGAAAAATAAATAAATAAATAAAAAAGACTACAGGCCAATATCTCTGATAAACAAAGACACAAAAATCCTCAACAAAGTACTAGCAAACTGAATCTAACAATACATTAAAAAATCATTTACCACGATCAAGTGAAATTTATTCCTGGGTTGCAAATGTTCAATATTCACAAACCAATCAACATGATACATCATAACAAAAAGAGAAAGGATAAGAACCATTGATCATTTCAGTAGACACAGAGAAAGCATTTGATAAAGTACAATATTCATTCATGATAAAAACCCTCAACAGAGTAGGTTTAGAGGGAAGATACTTCAAAGATAAAGGCCATATATGAAAAACCCATAGCTAATATCATCCTCAATGGAGAAAAACTGAGAGTCTTTTCCCAAAGCTCAGGAACAAAACAAAGATGTCTACTCTCAACACTTTTATTCAACATAGTACTGGAAGTCCTAGTCATGACAATCAGAAAACAAAAAGAAATAAAAGACATCCAAATTGGTAAGGAAGAAGTAAAACTTTCATTATTTGCAGATGACATAATACTATATAAAGAACACCCAAAATATTGCACCAAAAAAACTGCCAGAACTGATAAACAAATTTGGTAAAGTCACAGGATAAAAAATCAATGTATGGAAATCTGTTGTATTTCTATATACCAATAATGAAGCAGCAAAAAAAGAAATTAATTAAGAGTTAAGTCTCATTTATAATTGCACCAAAAATAATAAGATACCTAGGAATAAACCTAACCAAAGAGGTGAAAGACCTGTACGCTGAAAACCAAAAAACACTGATGAAAGAAATTGAAGACAACACAAAGAAATGGGAAGACATTCCATGTTCATGGATTGAAAAGGGAAATATTGTTAAAATGCCTATACTACCTAAAGCAATCTACAGATTAATGCAATCGTTATCAAAATACCAACAGCATTTTTCACAGAACTAGAACAAACAATCCTAAAATTTGTATGGAACCACAAAAAACCTCAAATAGTGAAAGCAATCTTAGAAAAGCAAATCTGGGGGCATCACAATTCTGGACTTCAAGTTATATTACAAAGCTGTGGTAATCAAAACAGTATGGCACTGGACATAATAGACACACAGGTGCATGGATAAACCCACAATTATATGGTCACTTAATCTTCAACAAAGCAGGAAAGAATATCCAAAGAGAAAAAGACAGACTCTTCACCAAATGGTGTTGGGAAAACTGGACAGCAACGTGCAAAAGAATGAAACTGTACCACTTTCTTATACCATACACAAAAATTAATTCAAAATGAATTAAAGACCTAAATGTGAGACCTGAAACCATAAAAATCCTAGAGAAGAACACAGGCAGTAATTTCTCTCACACTGGCTGTAGCAACTTTTTACTAGATAGGTCCCTTAAGGCAAGGGAAACAAAAGCAAAAATAAACTATTAGGACAACATGAAAATAAAAAGCTTATGCACACACACACAAAAATCAATGAAACTACCTATGGAATGGGAGAAGATATTTGCAAATGATACATCTGATAAAGGGTTACTATCCAAATATATAGAGAACTTACAAAACTCAACAACCCAAAAAACAAATAATCCAATTAAAAAACAGGCAGAAGACATGAACAAACATTTCTCCAAAGAAGACATCCAGATGGCTAACAGACACATGAAAAGATGCTCATCATTACCTATCATCAGGGAAATGAAATCAAAACTACAAAGAGATATCACTTTACACTTGTCAGAATGGCTAAAATCAACAACACAAGACACAACATGTGCTGGCAAGAACGTGGAAAAAAAGGAACACTCGCGCACTGTTTGTGGAAATGCAAACTGATGCAGCCACTCTGGAAAACAGTATGGAGGTTCCTCAAATAGTTAAAAATAAAACTGCCTCATAATCCAGTGATTGCACTACTGGGTATTTACCCAAAGAGTACAAGAACACTAATTCAAAGGGATACGTGTCCCTATGTTTATAGCAGCATTATTTACAATAGCCAAGATATGGAAGTAGCCCAAATGTTGATCAATTGATAAATGGATAAAGATGTGGAATATATACAAAGGAATATTATTTTGCTATAAAAAAGAATCAAATTTTGCCATTTGCAATGACATGGATAGAGCTAGATAGTATAATGTTAAGTCAAGTAGGGACATCTGGCTGGCTCAATCAGTAGAGCATGTGACTCCTGATTTTAGGCTTGTGAATTGGAGCCCCACATTGTCTGCAGAGATTATTTAAGGAAATAAAATAAAATGCTAAGTGAATTAAGTCAGTTAGGGGAAGACAAACACCACATGATTTCACTCATACATGGAATTTAAGAAACAAAACAAATGAGTAAAGGGAGAAAAACGAGAGAGAGCGAGAGAGAGAGAGGAAGAGAGAGAGAGATCAATAAACAGACTCTTAACTATAGAAAACAAACTGATGATTACCAGAGGGGAGGTGGGTGGGGAATGGGTGAAATAGGTGATGGGGGTTAAGGAGCACACATGTTGTAATGAGCACTGAATGACTAAAATAAAAACTTTTAAAAAAGATTATTATTTGGATGTCATTCCCCAGATTTTAAAGGGAAACAATAAGTAAATTAAAGGCATTATGTTACTTTATCCACATTAGTCCTAAAATTTTAGCAGGCAGACATAAACATCTCTTTGTCTACTTAGACCCTACTTTTTAGCAATTTGTGCTAAAAAAGTAGAAACCATTCTGAGGGGTAGTATTGTGGATAACTAGGAATCTGAAAGCCCTAAAGACAAACTATGCCATCTTTAAGTCTAACTAAGGCTGGTACTAACAGAGACCAAGTCTTGCTCTCAAATAAATATAAATTCCATTTTAATGTATTTTATGTTAAATACTAAGAACAGAAAAGAATAAAATGAATGACTTCACAAATTCTCTAGTTAATTACTGTTTCCTAATCTTAATCATGTTGAAAAAATTGCTGATTTTAATATCTATAAACAAGAAAACAGAAGTTATAATCTATCTTATTGTTATTAGTTCACTAACCTTTCATAAATTAGAACACAATTTCATTTAGCTTTGCAATATAACAAATATATAAGGCTTCTCTGGAAAGAAATATATATAAATGGCCAAATATTAAAGCTGAGAAAGCGCTGTGAATTGTGTAAGACTGTTGGATCACAGACCTGTACCTCTGAAACAAATAATACATTATATGTTAAAAAAAAAAGAAGAAGACGACAGCAGGAGGGGAAGAATGAAGGGGGGAATCGGAGGGGGAGATGAACCATGAGAGACTATGGACTCTGAGAAACAAACTGAGAGTTCTAGAGGGGAGGGGGAGATGGGTTAGCCTGGTGATGGGTATTAAAGAGGGCACGTTCTGCATGGAGCACTGGGTGTTGCACGCAAACAATGAATCATGGAACACTACATCAAAACTAATGATGTAATGTATGGTGATTAACATAACAATAATTTAAAAAAAGTTGAGAAAGATTAGCAGAGTTTAAATCAAAGGGATTTTTCCATGTTTTCTCTTAAATAGATTGTGTGATTCTCCTAGATTTTGATTTATCATTTTGATGGTTTGCCCCAGTTTATTAGGTTGGAAAAATACGATATAGCACATAAAAAAAGGAAGTTTGGTTTCAAACTACCTCCACCTTCAAAAAAAAAAGAAAATTTTCTTTGTCCAGTGGGTACATAGAACACTGTTATTTTAGCATATCAAATGAGTACCATTTAATAAAATATTTAAACATTACCTGAAATGTTTCATTTTAAATACATATTCATATGACAAGTTGCAATGTAAATTATAACATAACATCATGAATAAATATTTCCCAAGACCTGGGTGAATCTATTTTGAAACACACACACACACACACACACACACACACACACACACACACACACACACATTTTTCAGGCTTTGGGACCTGAGCAAATTTAGGGATACTGTGTTGTAGAAAGAAAGAAAGACAAAAGTCACTGCAAAACTGGCATATGTGGTCAATTTCAAAAATTTAAAAAATAATAATAAGCAAAAGAGAACAAATATTAGAAGAACTGAGAGTTCTCTTACTTTCACCTCTACTTCCATGGCACAAAAATGAACTTTTCCTGAAAATCTTTAGTAACCATAATGACTAAGTACTATTGATAAAGATTATTGATAGATAGTGTGGTTATATTCCATTGTAGTCAAGACTCCATATATGGAAAAAATTAACTTCAAAATTGTTAATCAGCAAATTCATTTTATAGTCATGTCTAAGGATGCACATTACTGAATTTTGTGGTTTCCTCATTCATATATTTCATGAACAGTGTCATTCTGTGGGCTTGCTCTGTGTCCAACAAATGCACTCCTATAATGTTCTTGATTAGTTTGACTCATTGCCTTAGATGTATTCCAGAGAATCTGTCTGTATCTGTTTTTCAGTTCAAATTTTCCTGACCTTGAGCTCTCCTGACCTTGTGGCTGGAAGCAGATTTCAAGATGGTTGAGTTGCAAAATGAATGTAGACTGAATTGTTGAATCATCATCGAAGGAAAGCTACCAAAAAGAACCCCCATCATAGTAGACACTTAATGAGTGAAAAATAAGCTTTCATTGGGCTTAACCGCTGACATTAGGGTCTAGTGTTACTGTAATATAGCTAGGCCTCTTCTAACTAATATTGTACCTAAAGCTACTTCTCCCCAAATAATACATATTTAGAAGGCCCTAAATCAACAATATTTATGATAAGTTAAATCTTTTCATCAAACTTATTACTACTACTACTACTACTAAAATATACTCATATACTTCATGTGAACCAGTTTAAACTTTAAAAAAACGTTTAAGTGCTTTTCTCATTCATTATTTTTATTTTCCTGCTAAATATAATGAAAACAATAATGTGAAATAATTTTCTATCATGTTACTATCAATAGTTCTAGTCTTATATTTTCATATAAATCTTTTTTCAGAATTAGTTAATTGAATTTGTTGAAAATTGCTGCATGTATTATTGTTTCCAATATCCTATTATTTTCCTCCTCCTCCTGTCTTTAGTGTACATCTGTGGGTGGTAAACAAATCCTAACTTTTTTGCTGAAAAATAACTTTAATTTGTCTTCACCATTGAATAAAAAAAATGTACTTTCATTTTTTATAAAAATCTAGGTTGCAGTTTTTCCATCATCACTTTCAAAATAGTTCTGCTTTGTGTCCAGGCCTCTATTTGATACTTCACTGAGGATAATCAGTCTGGATTTTCACTCTGATAACTTTTAGGATTTTTCTTTTTATTGCTCAAGTCCTTCAGTTTCACAGTGTGTCTAGGCGTGAATTTATACTTCTTTGCCTTCAGAGGGCACTATCAATCTGTGGTCTTCTGATTTTCTTCAATTCTGGAAATTCTTAGTTACAATTGCTTCAAATATTGTTTCTGTGACATAAAGACCCTTTTATTATTCTCCAATATACCCAAACTATTCTTGCCTTAAACTTTTTGCCTTTTGTGATTCTCTGTTTTCAGAAGAGTCTTCTCCCACGTATTTGCAGGGCTTACATCATCAAGGTTTTCCAGTCTCTCCAAAAGTTTCACTGTATCAGAGAGTCATTCTCTGACCATCTTCTCAAATATCACTCTTCTCTCACTTTTGCTCTCCTACACTGCTTTAATTTTTTTCACAGTATCAATTACATCTACACCTTATATATTTATTTGTCCATTTGTTTACCACTTTATCATCCTAAAATTCAAATCCAATGAGGATTTTTTTCTCTGCTTTTTCATTGTTATATCAAGTGTTTAGAATATAGTAGGTACTCAGTCAATATTTTCAGAGTCAATGAAATTTCCTCTAACTTATTTCTGACACTATTATTAGATGTATTTGTATCTCTCAATATTTTTATATCTCATTATATATATATATTTTGCTGTGTTCTGGATGAATTCCTTAATATCAACTTATATCTAGTCTAGAGTATACTCTGTTTACTTTTTTATGACTATAAATTTTATTTCTATGATTTCTTATTGATTGCTTTTTATAACAGCCTGTACTTGTTTAACATCTGTATATTTTTGTTGTAAAAATGTTCAAATATTTTGGAATTTGGGTTTTTTAGATTCATTTTTAATGTGATCTCCCATGCACCCTTTCCCTTTGTCTCCTCTGCTAATCTTTTCAATTCTAATTGTTTTGTATGGTTTTCTGCACCTTCTATTTGAAACTAGCTCTTTAAACAGCATTTTGGAACTATTGTCTTGAGATACTGATGCTGTCTTATTTCAGTTCTGGTTTATGAAAATGTGTCTGTCCTCCCACATCCCCAGTCCAATGCTTGCTGACAGACAGTGGGTTGGCATTAGTTGAAGTCAGTGTCTCAAACTTTAACTTACTGTATCCCCTTGACCAAAATTTAATAGCTATATATTCTGTGTGATTAATTGTTAAGGTCACACCCTAATAAATCATAGTTTCTTATAGGCTTATATTCAGTCATCAAACATCTATTGAGCATCTACTAGCAGGAAGATATTTGGTAAGCAGGAAGAATTCATTCATAAATATGACAGTTATATCCTTCAGGAGATAATTAATGTATAAGAGAGCCCCATTAATGCAATATATAAAAAATAAAATAAAAGTACTGGATCTCAGAGGACTCTATTTAGATTTTTTGGGGAGGAGCATGATGGGAATAGATCATCTCAGTCATACTTAGCTCATGACTCTTCTAAGATACATAATGAAACTCTTAATAGAGATTTCACTGGTAAAGATTCAGGGAGGTCAGAATTGAAAGTTACAAAAGGAGTAGAAATCAGATTATACACACTGTCTGTAGCCCTTGGAAATGATATTTTTAGTTATCATTCAAAGGTAGTTCTCTCTCATGATGCTGTGTTGGAAACTGTACGTAATTAAACTAAAATACATATTCTATTTCTCAAAGAATCCATGATCTAATAAACAAGATGATTATTATAGCATGTTTCCCTGAAACAATTCAAGGCACTTTAATAATATATACATACCAAAAACATTTACATAATCAGCTAAAAAGATTGGATTTTATTTTTTTTCAAAGAATAAAGAAACAGTTTGTGGCACAAAATAGTTTTCTTTACCTCATGAATACTTAAAAATCATTTCAAAATATAGTAGCTTAAAACAAAAATTATTCTATTATATTTCATATTTTCTGTGGCTCTGGAATTCAAGAAGGTCTTGGTTGGATGACTTTAGCTTAGGGTCTCTCACATGACTTTAGCTATGTGTCTGAATTCTTAGATTGGCCAAAGCTGAACAATGGGAGGCTGGAGCACTTGAGGGTTGCCTGGTTTTCTCTGCATGATCTTCCTATGTGATCTAGTTTGGTCTTCTTTAAAGCATAATGGAGTCAGGGCTGGCAAGAGCTTATAGGATAGCTCAGGGCTCCAGCTCAAGTGTTTCAGGAAACCAACCCTGAATTACATTGCCTTTTCTCCCCAAGCCTCACATGTTACTTACTGTTACTTCTGCAATGTCTACTGGTAGCAAGCAAGTCTCAAGCCCACCCAGATTCAAGGAGAGGGACCCTAGACCACACCTGTTGAGGAGAATGTCTAGATCATGTTGTAGAAGAGCAGGTTGGATGGGAGATATTGTTGCAACTATTTTTGGAAAATACAGTCTGCTACAGCCATTAAGAACTAAACAGCATCCTATCCTCTGAATTTATGACTTTGTAAACTACAGCGTCCAGTGATTTGTCCAAAGTACCTCTGTTAGTGGCAGAACTAGAAAACGAAACAAAACATGTTATCTCCTGACCTCCAGTCTCATTTTTTTTCCTTTGTCAGCAGAGTGCCTCCTAGAGGGTACCAAAAGGAAAATCTGTGTCTAGAATCATGGTTGATTCAAAATGACTACTGAGCATGGAGAAACTAAAACACACATGCAATGGGAACATAGGCTACAAATCTGTCTGTACATGGAATGTCTTAACTGAACATATGAATTTTACATTGCAAATTCATGCATTTAATTACTGATTCATTCAAAATTGTTTTAGGCCCTTGAAGTTGGGGGGGCGGATTTGAACACATATCAAGTAAATTAAAGAAATTTCTTCTGCTTAGGGTTTTACTGATTAAAAAAAAGTACAAAGGTCAAATATAATATTGACATAAATCTCTAATTTGGAGAACTGAAAATTGTTTGCTTGAATGACCCTGAAATATCCTTAGATTTTAAAAGTAGATAGTCAGATTCTGCTTAACATATGCAATAGAAACTGTGTTCAGTATAATCTAGAAAGCAAAAAGACATTTTCTTTTTGTGTGAAAAATAGGTTATTTTTAAATCCAAAATAGTGGGGTTTTTTTAATGGAAAAAAAAAAAAGCTTCAGACTCTGGCCCAAGTTTCTCTCTAAAGCTTTTAGCCAATATATTAATAATTCTTTTGGTCATATAGAGGAAAAATGTATCATTAAGTGACACTAGGCCCTAAAAAAGGTGGTGCCTAAAGCACTTTAGCTGAAGATAACTGAGTTATCTTTGGCGAGTAGGGGTAAGAGATGATGGAGAAATGCAAGGTAATCAGGGAATTGTAGGATGTAGGGAGGGCAACTGTACTAAGGTTAGAGTAGATATTAAAAACACCTAAAAGAATCTACATAAATCTTAAATCCATGATTTCAGAATGTTGCTGTACAGTCACAATATTCCTGTGCAGTAATCTGGCAATTATGGAACAGTGCCAAGAAGTAGAAGTTTATAGGTGGAGTTTGAGGAACACGCATAATTGAGAATTAGAATGCAAATTCAGACCACAGTCGCTGCAGGGAATTGCAGCACAAGAAGAACAGCCAATCATTCAAGGAAACTGAAAGATGTCTAGGTCTAGTTTAAGGTTTGGGAAGATAAGAAAGTTTAGATTAAAAAGGGCTATTTGGAATAAAGAGTCATCTTTTTGGAGAAGAGGTAGAGAGGATAAGACTACAGAACTTTCAAACATAACTTTGTATTTAGAGTACAAAGAATAAAAAATAGATACAGAATTTGGAAATTGATTAAAGTGTAATGATAGCAATCAGTTCTATCAGTTAGCAGGGAGGATCATTATGATAAAAAATTGAATTCCAGTGTTATTTATTGCAAACCAATAGAGCATTGGGCATCAAAATAAACCTTTCAAAATAGCATATATTTTCATGTAACTTTTTAGAAAAGTTTTCTAAAAATTAATTTTTAGTTACATTCTGAAAAGTTATAGTAGTGTAAAAGTTCACTTATAGTAATTGTTTATTGTATCACTATTTTAACCTGTGATCATTTTTTTCCTACCATATTACATCCTTATTTTGCTTCATATCAGAGCCTTAGGTACTATGTGTCATTCCCTAATTTCTCCAAAAACCAGGAGAGTAATTTAAAAATCATATGCATAATCATTTTAAATATTTATTTTCAGAACTTCAGCTTATCGTTAAAGAAGTCATATGCTGAGTGAGCTGAAAATTCTATTAATTAGTTACATACTAGTAAGCTTTATCCCAATGCCAATTAAGTCTATTTATAACTGCATTAGCTGATTAATATAGGACATGTTTCCAATTTTCATATGGATTCTGATACATGGTGTTAATATATAAAAGAGTAGTTATTTTAAATATATTCAATTTAAATGTTTTTCTCTCATATATATTTCATATATATATACATATATATATAATATCTGAAGTCTTTACTTTCTTTACAAATACAAATGCTTGAGTAGATTTCCAAGAAACTATTATAGTAGGAATATACAAACTCCATTATAGTAGGAGTTTGTACGATACATGGTGCATTAGGATTAACATTATACTTATAAAACAATAAATGGCTGTGAAAATTCTAAATTGGAACTTCAGAAACATTACTAGTGATCACATTATAATTTCATGTGTTTTGCCTTATATGTGACTTGGGGGCAAAACCTGACTGAAGTCCTATGGTGACTGAAGATTTGAGAAGTATTTCATTCCTAGTCACAGGCTGCCTAGAGGCAGTCAATATGCTGAAACTCCGAACAGACATAATGAGTCTGAAGAGAAAATCTGTAAAGAAGGGCTATGGAAATAGGGAAGTAGTTTGTGCTATTTACTGGTGCCAGTCCAAATACCACATTGTTTGATATTTTATAAGCATAATTTAAAATATTTTTTCATTCAAATTCTTAGGAAATTATTTGTCTATACACATTGATTATATGTTATTGGTAAACTCTTGAAGGTAAATATTGACATTTAAAAAAAAACCTCTCAAATAGAAAGTGATATATATAAATATATATTCTTAAGGTAGACACTTGGGACATATAAAGTATAGACAAAATTCATTGTTACAATATATTATAGCCTTTTATGTGATTATATGTATATCAAGGATATTATAAAAATGTGATTTATTATATTCATCAATATAGGGGATTAATTAATTAGTTATTCACATTAACATAATTAACATATGGCTCCATAAAACATTAGGCCAGCTTCTGTAGATGAATTTTAGGAATCTTATTTCAGGGAGACAAGTTTTGTCCAAAAATAAACTATATTTCGAGACAATTTTTTAAATAAGTATGGGCAAACTTGTATGTTATAATCAAGTTCTTTCTATTCCTATCTTGAGTTCATCTCAAGTGACTACTGAGAAAGATGGTGAGCACTTAATATCAGGATTTTCTTCCTTGATTATTGATACCACTTAGAATAATTCTCCTTCTGGTTCTATTTCTACAGTCAAATTGATTAAAACTCATTTATCACTGTAAAGAGACAAATATTTCAAGGCACTGAACCAAGTTTTCAGGCTCTCCTCCGTCTCCTCAGTCTTTGAACACTTAGTTACCACTTCTATAAATTTAGACGATGCCTCAGGATCTTATAGAGGATTTTATTATACTTGCTTTTCATTAAGACCCTAAACATTTATCTTTCCAATTATTGATTTTTCCAAGTCCCAAGCTGAAGAGAATTCAGTTTTCCTAATCAGCAAGTCATTCCTGAGGTAAATTTTTATTTTATCAACAAAATAAAACACTCAGTGTATGGCCACACCTACCCAAATGATGATTAATAGATCACAATTAGCATCTGAGTAAAAGATTCTGACTACGTGCTGATAGAAGTCATCACACGTTTTGTAAGTTGTTTTTTAATATAAGAGATATATGTATTTGAATTATGGTGACTTCATGAAATATGGATTTTTGCATTATTTTACACAGTGGGGATTTATGGTATTATTTATAATATTAACCAGTTCATGTGTTTTCATTTTCTTACAGCCAGTGTTCAAGGAAACTCTATTATTAAAAAATAAATGGAAATACATTATTTTTTTCTTAATTGTTTATTTTTCAAAACAAAATATTTTGGTAGATTCAGTTAATACAGCTGAGAAGTTTCTTATTCATCAGGAATGAAGAGATTGAAAAATACAAAATCCCCCAGCATAAGTCACTGTAGGAGAAAACAGAACAAGCCTCTAAGTTTCTCTTTTTTCTTGATAAAGGTGAATCAGAATTTGATAGGCTAATTTTAGCCTCTCTATGTTTTTACAATCAAAAATTATAATGAGCCAACTCTTCTTTGCATCTTCCTTTGGTGTTGGGAGTCCAGCTCTCATGAGGCATCTGCTAGAGACTTGTGGGGATGATTGGGTACTTGGCCACTTGGATTACCTTGTTTTGTCAACAGGTGAAAGTTTCAAGATAAATTGTCAAGGGTAAGGGTAGAGTCCATGATTTCAGAAGAAAGGGAAACTAACAGGTTGAAATAAGAATTAGATGTGTGACCTTAAATTCTTAAAGCCCTCATTCTCTAATGGGCTAAGCAATCCAATTCAGGAAATACAGTATCATAGCCACAGGAGGTCGGATCAGCTTCCCTAGTTTTGACTAATTTATCTCCTTGCCTCCAGGCAAGATTAAGCTAAGCTATACTAGGCAATTGATTACCTGCATCTATCCTTAAACTCTCTAGGATATGAAATTCTGCAAGTTTCAGCTAAGAATCTACTTCGATACTACTAACAAACTCTAATCATTAGAATGTTTCTTTTATGCAACTTATTTCTCCCTTATGGCAGTTTAAATCTTTTTCCTTGTCCATACTTAGGGAGGATAAAAGGCAGTTAACGTGCCTTGTAAAATAATTAACTGTGAGATTATTAAACCATTCTCCTCCCACTTCTCTTCCAGTTTGAGAACACTTTAAAAATCTTTTCTACATCAACTTATTTTATTTTTTAACTAATTGATTTTATTTCTTAGAGTAGTTTTAGAATTATAGAAAAATGGAACGGAATGTACAAGAGAGATTTCATCATCAATTTATTTAACTAAATAGTAAAAACTCTTATTCTTTTGAAAGTTTTGTCACTAAAGAATTTACTTTAAGTCAAGCAATAAAGCCATATGAACTGATACTTTGTGTAAATGTTACAACATAAAAGGTGCTAGAGAAATGGGATGAACACCATCAAATAATAGTGCATAACTAAGTTGTACTAGCTGATGATATTAAAGTCTATAAAGGTACAGTTAAAGGTTAGAAGAGACCTAATGGCTTCACTAAGTTTTCAGAAAGATGCAATTATCAATTTCTATGGACAGCTGAAGGAAAATAAATTATCTATACCTACTCTTATACATATTTCATGGAAAGAGTTGGGACTGTAGATATAATTTCTAATCTACTCTTGAATATTAAGACAGATATTGGAAGGAAAAGGTTGCCAAATAAAAGTAGTCCATCAGGATATGTATTTTTCATGATTATGAGCTTTTTCAGCATACATTTACATTTAATTATGTATGTGCTGTGGAATGTATTCCTCTAATATAAAATGAGGGCTTAGTAGAATTTATATAAATTCTAAGGCTTTATTATACATTTTTGATGACTGATTTGCATTATGATCTCAGATAATTTTTATCTGGCACAACTGGCCAATTTCTAAATAGCATCTAGAAGTCATTATATGAAGTAGATTACATAAGTAAATTTTATAAATCCTTAGAGAATTTATAGAAGAAATAAAAAGGAAAAGTTCATATTTCTAACTTACAGACTTCCAGCTTGCTTTCCATTCTAAGACACCCCTCCTAACCATTGCTTTGGTGGTGGTATGTGCTAGATGTGGAACTTGCACAGTTGGAACAGAAATCAGGTAGTTCCTAAGGTATTCTAACTAGAAGCCAATTTTCCACTTACTTTTCAAACTTTCTTATCTATCCACAATAAGCCAGATCCTAAGAGAGCCTGAGGGATATGATGATGAATAGGACAGAGACCCTGCCCTCAAACAGTATACATTCTTTTCAAGGGTGTGCTTAAAAACAAATAGTCACAAAGCCAGATACAACTTAGCATTTGAATTATTTGGCTTTGGAGTTGTTTTTGTTTGTTTGTTTGTTTGTTTTGTTTTCCATGGCATTTATATGAAGGAAATCAGAAACAATAATTCAGTCTCCTGAGGGCAGTTTTATACTGCTTGGAAACTCCTAAATTGGCAGTGATAAGGCAAAACCTCTCCAACATGGCAAAGTGGAAAGAACATTGAGAGATGTAAGGACATTAGTCCCATTTATGCCCCTTGGTAATCATGTGAGTTGGGAAGAAACTAACTGGTTTCTGTGATACAGTCTCCTCATCTTTCTGTAATTACCACCCCACATAGGTACACAGTGCTTATCTGGATTTGGTATTGTCTCCTTGGACTGGGTGGTGGAGGGTGTACCAGAGGGTGGCAGCTCCAACCATTTTTTGTTTGTTTTCCCTCAATGAGAATTTTATGAATTTTAAATGGTTTCAGAGTATCATAGTGAAACAGAAGTGTGCCTATGCTTCCCACTTATGTAGCTGATTTAAAGTATTTAATAGTAACTAGATCCATCACATTTCCAACAATGACAACTTCCCTCTCTCAGGGATTCTACACAGGGACATGACAACCTGAGTATCCTCTACTCATCTTTAGTGTGATGCTGATACAGTCCATGGCAAATGAACTGTAGGGAAAAAGCAGTGAAATAATGTCTGCCAAATACCTAGATGAATTACAGTTTGGTCATGATGAAGGGTAGTTGGAAGAAAGGCAGGCAGGGACAAGGGACCCCTGCCCTAAGAGGAAACCACCCTTAAAAGGATTTTATACCACCCTACAAGGAGCCCTCCACCCTTTCCCATGTGATAGGATGACAAAAACCTGATTGGATGACAGGTGCCTGGAGGGTTTTCAAGATAAAAAAACCCCCCCCCCCCACAAGCCCATAAAAACTCCTAGACTTAGCAACTCCAGTGGCAACCCTTTTGGGTCCACTCTTCTGGAGCTCTGCTATCACCTTGCTTTGCTGCCCACCACTGTGTCTGGTCTACCTCTTCATTCTTCGAAGCGGCATGACCAGGAACTGGGGGCACTTAGAAGAGAAGAAATCCTGTAGCAGTCTTATTATTAAATAGTCTTAATACCTGTCCATTAAAATGAGTGTTTATGTTTGTTTTCTCAAAGTCAATTTAAAGTCCACATTCATGGAAGAAAAGGGAAATGAAGAAGGAGAGAGCTTTTCCAAATCCAGAAAACCTATCCGGTTTTAAAAATAGCGGGTTGGGGGTGCCTGGGTGGCTCAGATGGTTAAGCGTCTGCCTTTGGCACAGGTCATGATCTTAGGGTCCTGGGATCGAGGCCTGCAATAGGCTCCCTGCTCAGTGGAGAGCCTGCTTCTCCCTCTCCCTCTGCCGCTCCCCTGCTTGTGTTCTCTCTGTCTCTGTCTCTCTCTCAAATGAATAAACAAAATCTTAAAAAAAAAAAATAGTGGGTTATTGTTCAGTGGGTAGAGTTTCAGTTCTGCAAGATGGCTGCAGCACAGTGATATGGACATAGTTAACACTACTAATCTGTACATTTAATAATAGCTAAGGTGGTAAATTGTATATTTTTTAAACCACAATTCAGATAAATAAGCAAAATGCAGTTCAGTGAGTAACTACATCAGAGCTATGACTCTAGTAGCCTCAAAGAAGATCTCAAAATTCAATTTCTTAATAGAATTTTATGGTGAACAGCCAGGTATGGCAATTGAATGCCACTGTTTAAATAACAAATATAATTTATTCCTAAGAGATGTTAGCTGCAGATATGTTTATTGTTAGGAACAAAAATATTTCTATCAGAGAAAATAGTCTTTTACAGTGTTTCGTAGCCACGTGAGTTAAGTTTGGTAAGTCAAATACATATTAGGACATGGATTTTGTGGGAAGAGGAAACTAGATAGCACATGAAATCCTAAACTATTCAAGTATCTAGTATTTAATTTAATTTAATTTAATTTATGCAATATTCACTTAATAATGCCTTGTTAATAACAGCTATAATGTTAATTTAACAAAATATCTTCAGCATATATTGAATTCATTTTTCTGATTAAAATGCAATTACAATTTTGCCATCTGAACTTGTCACTGTTACTGATGGAACAAATTAACACCAGGAAATCTAATTCTTACACCACTGAGAAGGTAACAGTAGGATTGTTTATGATGGTATGAAATAATTACAAGATGGTCCTGGGCATGAGAATAATCACAGAATAAAAAACAGCTTGATTTCGAGGGACTGATAAGAATGGAGAGGCAAATTCCATGGAAATTGGATACTCTGAAATGAACAGTGGTGAAAGAGTGATAACTTAAGAAGGGAAAGTTAGACACAAGATATCTTATTATCATATCTATTCAGATTACACAGTCTTACTATTGACAACTTGATTTTGAGGTAACATTAAAAATGTATGTAAGTGTTGAATCACTAAATTGTACTCCTGAAACTAATGTTATACTGTATTTTAACTAACTGGAACTTAAATAAAAACTTAAAAAAAAAAAAAAAAGCCAGAGGGGCGCCTGGGTGGCTCAGTCATTAAGCGTCTGCTTTTGGCTCGGGTCATGATCCCAGGGTCCTCAGATCAAGCCCCACATCGAACCCCACATCGGGCTCCCTGCTCGTCTGGAAGCCTGCTTCACCCTCTCCCTCTCCTCCTGCTTGTTCTCCTGCTCTTGCTATCTCTCTCTCTGTCAAATAAATAAATAAAATCTTAAAAAAAAAGCCAGAAATAGTATATTTGAGTTGCTAACATATATGGAAATGTTACATTTTATGAAATAAAAACAAATTTATGATTATGATTATAAAAACAAAATTATGATTAATTTTATTAAGGGTTATTAATGCAATATGATGATCTAAATTACAATTGATTTCTACAGCATAAGATCCTATTTACGATTCCAGCCTTTGTTTTAGAATTAGATATAATGCTTTAATCTCTGAATCTATAGCAAAAACGCTTGTAGGTTTAGAAGAATCATACTATAGTTTCTAAATGTGAAAAACAGCAATGAAAACTACTATAACTATCAGTTTTAATCTTCATATATGGATCCTAAATCATATTAGATTTCTTTCCTTCTATATGTTCTTTCAAAACATACTTCTACACTATACTTTTTGATCCTAAATGACTTTTTTAAGATTTTATTCAGTTATTTGAGAGAGAGTGAGAACTAGAGAGAGAGCACAGAAAGAGAGAGAGAGAGAGAGAGAAGCAGACTCCCCACTGAGCAGGGAGCCCGATGTGGGGCTCGATCCCAGAACCTTGAGATCATGACCTGAGCTGAAGGCAGACACTCAACCGACTGAGCCACACAGGTGTCCCCCAAATGAGTTTTTATAAAGAAACTTAGATGAACTAAAGATAAGATTAGTCCCAGGAAGGGGATTATAAAATCATAGAAGAATAATTAAATTATGCATACTATTATTTGATTTGGTAAGTGACAAAAGTTGAATCCACAAATTATTGACTCCAGATTATTACTGCATTTTACAATGATGTAAGAGATAAGTACAATTTGCAACTTAATTTAAATTTAATTTAATTCCTGCATTTCCCAGGATTATGTTAAACATTTAAGTAAATTTATCATTAACATTTTAAAGTAAATTCATAGTTGTTCTCAGAAATCTAGTAATGTAGAATTAATTCTGAAAACATCTCAGACATACCATGCTATAAAGACATTCTCCATGAAAGTAGATCATTAATGATTATATGATGCTACTTATCTTATGAATAAAATACTAACAGCAATTAATGAATTAAAATCTGTGTTTTTAATGTTTGGTGGCCAGCTCATTAAACACTATTAATGCAAAAAATGTTCCCAGTCTCTTATGGATCATATCTCAGAATGCTTTAAAGAAGTGCATTCTTTATCTTTAGAAATATTATGTCATATCAGAACGCACCCTAAATCCAGAGCATAAAGAGAAGAGTAACAATGTAGTTACAAAAGTGATAAAATTGTCCTTCCCTGTTGCTACATTATTGCTGAACCCCATAAGCACTCACAATACTCTGACTCTTGATTTTTGTGAAAAAATATCCTTTTCTTAAAATAAAATTCTACCCGAGCTTCATGATGAGGTTCAAAGATTAAAAGTACACATTATGAATATGGGAAGAAAGGGTCACAATGAGGAGAATAAGTTCCAGGAATAAAATAGGGGAAATGCCAGGTGGAGGGCTCAAAATAGGCATCATGCTGTTTTTCTATGGAAGATGGCATAAGTTCTGTGTCATTCTCAGCTTAGCATAAGCCTTATGGATATTTCTTATTCCATAGCCACTCTCAGGATGTAGGACATGTTCAGGGGACTTACTTGAATCCAGAGGATGCCTAAAGTTTCATGATTGAAAAATATCTATGCATGATCATCACCTTATTTGGTGAGTCATGATGACAAATGCTAGGCAATCAAAATATAGGAGGTGAGTTCCTACATATCTTTGAAGACTTTATCCATACCCAGTTTCCTTTTACTAGTAATTCTTTATAATACCCCTACACTCAATATAATTTTCATTGTATTGCACTTGAACAGCTTAAACTGTATCTATCACTATGCTTGTCACACAGGAAATAAATACTTACTAGATGTAGCTGTAATTATTACTCAGCTTCCATTACAAGTACTAATTGATCTGAGTTTGCTAGTAGGCACCTGATGGGAATTATTTACACAATATGATCTGACATATGGTTAGGTTCTAGTTATCTAAGTCATGAATGAAGTAAATATACTTACACTCCTATCATATTCCTTTAATATAAGATAAAGAATTTAATGTGCATGTTTTTCCTTCAGAATAACAAACAATTCGCACCTCACTTCACTGTATACATTGTACTGCTATGTCCTTAAAATTAGTTCAAAAAAAAAAAAGCTAAAGAATAGACAAATAAAAATGATATGCACTAGTAGTGTAGAATGTAATGACAGATTTGGGTATATATTGTACCGCTATAGTAACTCTAATACATAAAGACAACAAAGTGTATTGTTGGAAATAAATGTTATTGCTATGATCAAAAGAACACCAAACAAAATCTAAATGGCTTAAACACTGTAATTTGTGTTACTTTGCCAATGGGCATAAGGATGAAAGAGAGTGAATTCTTAGTAATTGTTAGAATCTTGGTGATCACAGAACACTCCTCTGTCCTACCAGTGAATGGTAAGATCTTCAGTGGCATAAAAGGGGAGGTAGATAGACATTTTAATTCCATGCAACACTTACTATTGAATTGATTCCATTCAAGAGGCAGAAAGGGGTCTTTATAGAATTTTAGGTACTTGGTGCATGACAACTCAATGCTTAAAGGACAGGTATAGTTCAATATTTATTTGAGAGAGGTAGGGTGCAATACCTATTTGAAGAACATTTATTTGAGAAAGTACAATGCAATATTTATTTGGGAAAATATTTTTAAATCAGGAAAATGTTAAATTTAGACTTTGATTTAATAATATCAGTGATATTTTATTCTAGTTGTAGAAATTTGCTTTTTTTAAATGTGCCATTGAACTCTTAGCTTGCTACCAATTAAAGCCATCTAAATTAATACTACATGAACAGGTGCAACCTTTTTACGAATATAACAACATCTAGATATACACTGATTTATTAATCCATCAGTGGCACTTGAATATAAAATAAATTTATTTCCAAATTACCCAAAATGATAAGGAATTTTTAAAATAATTTTCTATGATCTAAATATTTCCAAAAACTGTTTCTGGGTAATTAGTTGGTTCTTTTCTTCCCTTGGCACATTAAAGATAGCAACCAACAACAAAAAAGTTAATATTTGCCTCTGTTTGTGTATGTGTGTATGTCTGTGAGTAGGAGGTGGGTGGGGGGTATGATACCCTACTATAGTAGGATCAGGTAAATCTGAAGTGAAATCCTGATTTTGGCATTTATCTTCTGTGAAGCCTGGGAACATCAGTTGACCTCTTGGAATATTAATTTTATCTGCAATATTGTTATGAGATTAAATGGAGTATTAGCCTTTCATTTTAGTTAATGTAAAAATTAGCTAGCTGATATAAATATTATCCAGAATCAGGTAGCAAAAATGCCAAACAATATAATTTATTGCACAAAATACCCTAATCATCATGGGTTCACTGTTGTAGAATTATTGCAACGGAAAGGTTGTTGCATATTAAATCTTCATTTTCGTCTTCTCACATACTGGAAATTTAAGGAAATAATTCTGATTTAGTTTTTTTTTCTCCATCTGCTCCAATATGTTAAGTGTTTGCCTGTTTTTATACATTCATCATGTATAATGTTAGAAAGTAAAAGAAAGCTCAGTGTGAGATTAAATTAGCAAAAATGGAATAGTTCAACATTATTGTGCTGAACTTAGATGATATTGTTATAAAAAGGAACTATATTGATTAACATAACTGTAGCAGAGCAGAAGGTTATACAGATTATAGATCTTTTATTATAATTTCTTCTATAACATGTTCAGTGATGTCTTCCACTTTTGCACCAACTATATAAATATCTTTTTAAAGATTTTATTTATTTGTCAGAGAGAGAGAGAGCACAAGTGCGGAGTGGCAGGCAGAGGGAGAAACAGGCAGAGGTAGAAGCAGGCTCCCTGTTGAGCAAGGAGCCCAATGTGGGACTCGATCCCAGGACCCTGGGATCATGACCTGAGCTGAAGGCAGACACTTAACTGACTGAGCCACCCAGGCATCCCTATAAATACTTTCTAACAGCATCAAGTTACCCTTTGTATTTGATTCCCCCAAAATAAAAAATAAGCATTAAACTATTACCATTTTTTTAATATTCTAAATTATAGTGTTTTTTAGACAGAATGAGTGTATGCTTAATTTTTATGTTGTGAAATATTTAAATTATTGTATTTTAATAAAGAAGCAACTAAGAACTTTTCTCTGGATTTTAAATGTATCTGTGGATGATGGTTCATTAGAATAATGACACTTGAAAATTTATGCACCCTTCTTTATATAAAATTGGCAAGATGATAAGAATTCATGCCATTCATTCTTTCTCATATTGTTAGCTATTTTTATGGGTTAAGATACTTTTTCCTCTACCCCACTGTAGGATTCTATAATCTTCCAGGAAGTGGTCTTTGAATCACTTGGCAACCTCTCTTTCAAACTCAGAGCCAGAAGTGTTTTCTTATGTGCTCATAATGGCATCCTCTATATGTTGTAGCATATTTTGTTTTGTATTGAAATTATCTGGTTTTTGGTCTGTTTCTCCCAGTAGACTGGAAGATCCTTGAAGGCAAGGACTGTGTCTTGCCTATGGTTGTATCTTCCATGCCTAAATGCTATATGATTTGTTAAAAGAATGAAAGAATGTTCCATGGCAGGAACTGTATAACATAATTCTTTGCAGCCTTCATTCTACCAGGGAATTCCTCCTTGTAGTGCAGACTCACTGAATATTAGAGTATTGATTATCCTTCCCCTACTTTCAATATCATGCCAAAGCCAGTGTCTTGCCTGACTTAGTCTTTCCGTTTCCTTTAATTTTTTTGGTCTAATTAAGGTGAAAATATGAGTTTTTTAATGGAGACAAGTGTTAATGAAAGTCAAATCAGGTACTGGTTCTGTCATCAATTTAGCTATGGAACTTTGAAGACACTAATCTTAATCTTGCTGAGTTTTAGTTTCCTCAGTTGTTAAATGTGGATAATAATACTTTGACTTTTTAATACAGATGAAAAGGTATGATTCTAAGAATACTTGAAAAGAATAAATAACTTGATAGGACGGTGGTTGTCCAACTTTAGTGTTCATGAGAATCACTTAGAGGTCATTATAAAATGCTGATGGCTGGACTCCAACCTGAGTTTTTGATTCAGAATTCTGGGGCCTTGAGTGCTTGCATTTTTTCCAAGTTCCCATTAACTGCTAATGCTGCCAATGAAAGGAACACACTCTGAGAACCATAGAGAGGGGACTGTTATTCTATAACGGTTAAACAGTTTTGTTTGCTCCTATACTGATATTATAATCCTTTACTATTCAAATATTTTAGTCATTCTTCTCTCCTAGCTGAATATATTCTCTTTTATGTCAGTACTTAGTAGTTTGAAACTTATAAAAAATGAGATAAAATTTCCTACTCATACATTTTAATATATTAAAATGATAAACTATTTGATCAGCTATGGTATAATACCATCAAAATGAAAAAAAAAAGAAAAAATGCTTTCAGGAAAACTTTTCAATGGTATGCATATTGAATGATGATATAAATCCACAGGTCATAAAATATAGTTCAAACTTGCAGGAAGTTAGCAAACTTGAATAACAATTAACTCCCAATTGTACTAAGTTCTTTAAAAAGTAGGTTTGGATCATGAATTTAAACAATTTGATACATTAATCTACTTGGCCCACTCTACTAATTGGAATGCATGCTTGCAGCATACTATGTGACAGACTTGGTGAAAGATTATTTCTTTACCAGGGCATATTCAATATTCAATTATTTTCTTGTTAATAATTTATCCTGCATAATAGAGAAAACACTGTAAATAACCATCTGTCTCCAGGAGCAGCTTTTATATTTACAAATAGACACAGCACAGAATCTCAGCAAGAGGCATGTAGAAAGAAAGGACATTCCAGGTTAATTGCTTAAATAAAGGAATTTGCCAGACTTACATATCTAAACTAGTTGCTATTCTTACCTCCTACTCTGCATAAAACAATGACAACCCCAGATTGGTCTTTATGAGGAAAAAGATAATTTGGTAGAAAAATGAAAGGTTTTAGGATATATAAGTACACACAGTTTCCACAAGAACAAATTTTATTAATAGCACAAATTCCTAGCTACCCAATGAGAAGCTGGAATTTTCAAAATGTCTGCCATCTATAGCAGAAAGAAGAGAACCGATCTAGGGGTCAGCTACAACAATCCTTAGAGTTAACTAGGAAAAGAAGAGGAAGCTGCATCATGATACAGAAAAAGTGGAGCTGTGCAAAGTCAACATGTTAGTCTCTGGGAGATGATGAGTATGTATTGCAGTCCTGACTGAGAAAGGAGTTAAAGCAAGGATGACAGGAGATGAAATATATGTAGCTTTTGGGAATAATTAAATAAATTATTCATATCATTGGCTTTTATTTATTTATTCCTATCTTGTCCTGAAAAGTATTTTAGGGATGTTTGGCAGCAAATGTTGAAACAGCTCCTAATACTGACTTTAGCTTATTAATTTTGACATTATCGAGGCAGCAAATTACCCAGATCAGGGTTTATAGTCAGAATAAGTTATACAGAAGATGCAGAATCTCTAAAAGTTCCATAATCACTATTTGACCAAAATTAATTGGAATAATTATCAGGAGGAAGACAGAATTTAACAAGTTTTAGGCATGAGTTTTATATGATTTTTATTACTCAGTTTAAAATAATAATTTATATTAAAAACCCTTTCTGAAAAACCCTTTATCAGACTTATTTACATTTTCTGGACTAGTTCTCTAGATTGAGTATTGTTATGCCTTTGAGATGTCCTTCAGATTTTAATTATCTTTGAATTATTGTTATTCATACTTTATTGCTAATTTAGCTATTGTCTGATATCAATAGAAGATAAGTATAAAAGCCTAGTTATAAGGATGCATGAAGTGAAACTTTCAAAGATCCAATTATTAAAAGTTTAAGAAATCAAACACATTTTAAAAGCCAGGAAATCGGTCCCAGCCAGAAAGTATCTTTTCTTCTCTTAAAGACTGAACTGCTATCTGAATAATCTTTGAATTTCATGGTTTATTATCTTTTATTTTTCAACTAAGTGCTTATAATATGACCTTATGTGATTCCATTAATGTATTTACTAGGGTAAATTGTGAGGGAAGTATGTACAAGTGTGTACATGATTTAGCCTTTAAATCATTTTGTTGGTCTGGGTAACAGCAACGAGATTTTAGTGAGCAGCAAAGCATCAAGACTGGGAATAAGGCCTTAATCAATGTGGCTTGTCTTCCAGACGTGACACTTGAAAAAGAAATGGTGCTGTAATGTCTTTTGTGTTTGTGATTAATGCCATTTGTTTTGTTTGCCCTTTTCCTGTGACTGTGAAGTTCTTCTCACTAAATGGTCAGAGCCTTTTCCCCTACTCTTTACATCTGGGCTTGGCCATATAATTTGCTTGGCCGAGGCTGATAGAATGTTATCAGACTTGACATAGAGGCTTCAAAAAGCACTTATGCAATTTTTACTTTTCTTTTGTGCTTTCACCATCATCACTGGAAGAAGCTTAGGCAAACCTCCTACAGGACAATAAACCATAGGAGAAGAGCTGAACGTCCCAGCTAAGACCACCCTAGACCAGCCAGCCCCTGTCAACCCACCAGCAAACCGTGGATAAGTGAAGGACAGCTGAGATCCATTGAGACTTATAAGAAATAATAAGCGCTTTTGTCTTAAGCCAATAAATTTGGAGTGGTTTGTTACGCAGTGATTTGCACATCAAATCCTTTTTATTTTCTGTCTCCAGCCTACATTTCAGTAAGGACTACTGATGCCTTTCTTCCACAAGTAGTAAGAATCCTTGAGTCAGGATGACTTCCTACCTGGGGGGGGAAAAAGTGCAATTTCTAGACTGTAAATGCCCAAAAGTAAGGAATGATGTTATCAACTTATTCGTAATTGCTTCTGAGTATCTACATAGGCTTTTAGTTGGTGCACCTGATTTCAATACCATAGTTTAAATGGGGGAAAAAAAACATTTACCTGATATTTATCCTCATTTATTTTTTAATCAGATATTATATTATAAGCAAAATGAACTAATGTATGGGCCACTACACAGATTACATACTTACCAATTACAAAAGTAATTTTACTTCTCTCCTTTTTGATGTTTGAAGTCAAAGAAAACTGTATGAAATATGGTCTGGTCTGTTCTAAGGGTGAGAAATTCTCTGTGATCATTGTGGTTTTGGTACTACTAAAACTTTGCCACATATATGAAGATATTTTTAATATATCAGTAGACAGTAATTCAATTTCACATATTGATATCCTTACCTCTCATGTCTTCAAAATATATCTGGAAGGCAACTGTTTGTTCCTGAACATATTGACCAGCTTGCCTTTCTGCAGAATGCTCTAAGTTTTATTGATTCACTTTACTCATTCTGCTCCCTATGGAAAACTTCTCCTCATCCTTTGAAACCTATTTCAAATGCCTCTTCCTTTGGACACCCTGGTTTAGTGCCTCAGGGCTAAAACATGCCCTCTTCTGATTTTTACACTTTATTAGTATAGTATTTTAGTATAGTATTGCAATTTTTATGCGTATACCTATATCATCCACACATGTTTAGCCATCTAAGGGTGGGAATCATCTCTACTCATATATCGCTTCTGCACAGTATTAGAATAAATTTGGACCTTAGTAAATATTTTAAAAATTGTCATTGTGAAAAGATATTTTATTGTAATAGAAATATTGTTTCTATAGGGAGGTTCTTGGTGTATATAGTACATTCTAAATAGAATACTATAAAAAATACTTAAATTATTTTAAATATTATTACCGAAGTTATTTTTATTGCTTTGACTTTTGCTACTGAATAACTACTTCTTAAACTGTTAACCAAATATTCCTTTCCAATGGTTTCCATTTGTTGTTCTAAAGCAAAAGGTTGAACCTAACATTTTTTGTCTTCTTTTTTAAATCTTTCTCTTGTTCTATGTTTATTATTATCTATTTGATTTTGTTTATATACTATATTTATTCAGAAGTAAGTTTAAAAGTGAACTTACTACAATAAAATATTGCAGTACCCATGTGGGAAAATTACTATTCCAGGAAAATAAATCTCATAATAATGGAGTATTCATTATTTTAATGGATACTTCAGTAAATACTTCAATTTCAGCTTTTTGCTAATGACCTGTATGCCCTAAGCTTTTCTGAAGAGCTTTCATTTTTTGAGTTAAGACTAAACATAGATTACCTCCCAGTGAGATAAATTCCCCCCAGGAAGATCTGAATGAGCAAAACTAGTTCACAACAATGGAAATCTTTTAAAATGCAGATGCTTGTGATTATCAAGGGTTTCTGTAGCATATTTCATGTTAAAAATAAAAGGAAAAACATTTGACATTATCATCAACACTAAGTGAAAGTCTTTTTGTCAAGGAAATGGTTCTCAACAAATAACTAAAAATTGAATAATATGATTTTGAACATCCATTTGGTCCAAATAAATGGTATTTCACCATGGTTATACCTGAAGTATCTGAGGAGCTTTCAAGGCCCTATCTCTAAAAATTTCCATTTAATTGATTTGGGGCATGTCCACTGGGCATTTTATGGAAGCGCCAGGTATTTCTAAAGTGTAGTATGTTAGAAAATCCCAGAGTAAATAACCCTGGGTGAATCTCTTGAAAATATATGTTTTAGGTAGTGTAGTCACATCACTTAATTAAAGCTAGGTATTTCCAAAACTGTTTCTGACAATTGCATTAATAGTAGTAGGTATTCTACGTGGTAAGCAACTATGTCATGTACACATATACAACAAAAATATTTATATTAAACAATAAGTATTTCCTTGTGTTCTGTGTTTCACAGACTGAATTATATTTTTTTTTTCTGAGAGAAAAATGTCAAATTATAATTTGACTGAAAAAGGTTAATGAGTTTGTGTGGATGGCTAGATTATTTTTGGCTCAAAATAGGTCATTTTATCACATGATCCTAATGAATAGCAAGTGCCTTAGTTCATCTTTCTATAACAGAATACCATAGACTAAGTGGCATCTAAACAACAGAACCTTATTTCTCACAGTTCTAAAGGCTGGGAAACCAAGGACCCACCACACTGAGAGAACAGGCATTTGGTGAAGAACTTCCGAATTCATAGAGTCTTCCCACTATAACCTCACATGGCAGAAGTGGGAGGGAGATCTGTGGGTCTTTTTTAAGGGCACTAATCCCATTCATGAGGGCTTCACCCTCATGAGTTAATTACTTCCCAAAAGCTAATTCTAGTATCATTACATTAGGGGTTAGAATTCTAACATATGAATGTGGGGAGGACATAAACATTTAGTTCATTGCAGCAAGGAAACTAAACTCTTACATATAATGATCTTTTAGTTGGTAAATAAAACTATTAGCTATGAGAAATGGATGTTATTTTTATTGCTTTGACACATTCAGTGTCACATTCAGTGTTACTGAATGTCACACTAGGTAAGGCATTAACATATTTTTATTTCAAAGGAGTTTTCAGATAGTTCCCAATTCTTCTAATATATAATATATATATTAACATTAATATTAATGATATTAATAGTATAATACATATACACTGCAATAGCACTTAACTAATTCTAAAATAATTCTTAAATAGTGATGGCTGATTTTTAAATCAAACTAACATTCTAAAAAAATTATCATGGTACTACATTCATCAAAAATAAGGTGATGACTTTTTAGATACAACACCAAAGTCATGATCTATGAAAGAAATAATTGATAAGCTGGACTTTATTAAAATTAAAAACTTCTGCTCTGTGAAAGACAATGTCAAGAGAATGGGAAGACAGGCCACAGGCTAGAAGAAAATATTTTCAGAATACACATGTGATAAAGGAATATTATCTGAAATATACAAAGGACTCTTGAAACTCAGCAATAAGAAAAGAAACAATATGATTTAAAAAATGGCTCAAAGACTTAACAGACCCACACCAAAGAAGATACACAGATGGAAAATAAGCATATGAAAAGATGTTCCAAATCATGTTTTATCAGGGAAATGCAAATTAAAACAAGATACTACTATGTACCTATTAGAATGCTCCAAATTTGGAGCTCTGACAATACCACATTCTAGTGAAGATGTGGAGCAGCAAGAACTCTCATTCTATGTTGAGGATGTCAAATGGTACAGACATTTTGGAAGATATTTTGGCAGTTTCTTACAAAACTAAACATAATTTTACCATATAATCCAGCATTCATTTTCCTTGGTACTTACTCAAAGAAAATGAAAACTTACGTCTACACAAAAACCTGCACACAGAGGTTTATAGCAATTTTATTTATAATTGCCAAAACTTGGTATCAACCAAGATCTTCTTCAGTAGGTGAGTGGACTAATAAGCTGTGGCACATCCAGAGAGTGAAATATTATTTAGCACTAAGAAGAAATGAGCTATCAAGCTATGAAAAGACATGGAGGAAACTTAAATGCATATTACTAAGTGAAAGAAGCTGAACTGAAAAAACTTGTATACTGTATGATTCCAACTATATGACATTCTGAAAAAGGCCAAACTATGGAGGCAGTAAAAAAAGCAGGGTTTGTCCCGGGTTGTGTTGGGTGGGAGGGATGAATAGGTAGAGCACAGAGTACTTTTAGTGTAGTGAAAATACTCTGTATGGTACTATAATGAGCGATACATGTCATTATACATTCGTTCAGACCTATGGAATGCACAACACCAAAAGCGAACTAAGGTAAACTAGGGACTTTGGGTGATTATGATGTGCTAATGTAGGCTCATCAGTTGTAATAAATATACCACTCTGGTGGGGGATATTGATGAGGAGGAGGCTGTACATGTCTGTGAGAAGGTCTATATGGAAATCTTTGTACCTTCCTTTCAATTTTGTTGTGAACCAAAACTGCTCTAAAAACAAACACAAGACCCAAAGCATAAGAATGCATGCTAATACACGTGTAATTAAAATGTTAAAAGGGAAAACACTAAAGATAGTATGAAATACTTTCTCTTACTTTCTTTAGCACTTTTTTGCTGCATGAAGAGTTCTAACTTTAATAGAGTTAAAAAAGAAAGATAAGCCATTGTCAATATCCATGAGATACAGTGAGATATCTTACTTTAACCATTTGTGGGGTTTCTTTGAAATGTAAATACTTGAAGTGTGATATAGATACACCTTTGTCTTTTTTTTCTTGAGTAAGAAAAATAGGCTGAAAAATAAAATCATTGGAGAAAAAAGAGACAAATTTGAAGCATGAGAAAGAGAATGAAAATGAAAAAAATTCCCACATATTAGACACTCAAGGAAGAAATGAGACAAGTTACAAAGAAAACACCATTCTGTAAATGTGTTAAAAATAGTTTGACTGTGCCCAAAATATTTGAAGCACTGTGAAAAGAAAAATAAATAAAAACTAGCTGTGGGAGTTGAAAACTTTATGTAGGATAAGAGGCAATAAAACATAGCATTGTATATGCATATAGAGCTGTGTTTGTGCATGTGTGTGTGTCTGTGTGTAATATATAGAATATATATTTTCTTTAGGAAAGCACTAAAGAATGTAAACTTAATGAATATTTCTGATAAGAGAATTCTAAAATACAGACTGTTCTAGCTAGGATGCTGTTGAATATGTATGAAAACCAACCGGAATTATCTAAAGCAAAATAAAGAAATAGATTGGCTTTTATAATTAAAATATCTGGAGTACAGAAGAAGCTCCAAAAGTCCTGGATCATATCTTACCCTTAGGGTATGGAGATGGAGCCATTCTCTTTCAACCATGTGGAAAAAGACTGTGGAGGGAATATTCTTCCAAAAGATAAAGAAGATAAAAAATAGTAGAAAATAAAAGATGTCCACCACATGACATATAATATCTTTTTCACCATGTTAATTTTATTTTGCTTTTAAGTAAAAATCTACTTGAAGATTAATTCATTAATCTCTATAAACACTTGTTGAGAGTTCATTATTTCCCTGGCACAATCTTAAGCATTCAAAAAACAAACAAGCTTTTGGTTCCCTGAAATTTGTAATCCAGATTTAGCATATTCAACTATGACAAATTCCATAATAGTAGTCTGTGCAAGTGTTGTTAGAACACAGAAAACATGTTTAATTCTGACTGGATGTTAGAGGTGTGAATGGGGAATTGGAGAGGGCTTTGGGTGGGGGTTGGAATGTCAGTGGCATAACTTTCAGATTTATAAGTCTTTCCCTAATAGAATGTGGAGAATTTCATTGATTAAAAATCAACAAGCTTGTGCTCGCTTCGGCGGCACATATACTAAAAATCAACAAGCTCAAAAACTAATGATGTAATGTATGGTAGTTAGCATAACATAATAAAATGAAATTTAAAAAAATGCAAATAAAAAAATCAACAAGCTCAAATGCAATTGAAATTAATAAAACATCATGTGATCCCACACCTCAAGCAGATAGTACTTTGATAATCTACAATATCTGAAATCATGTCTATAACCAGTCAGAAGAATCAAGGAAGTCCTAGATAGCTGTGGGCAAACTGAGAGACAAGGCTAATTTTTTGGTAAAGGTTCTAAACAGCTAGATAAAAGACCATGTGGACCAAGGGCTTAAGGCTTTCTAAAAATGTGTAAGCCTTATAAGATAAAGTTTAGATAGTTACTGATAATAAAGTTTAAACTAAACTTGAATTTATTTTTGTGTATGGTGTAAGAAAGTGGTCCAGTTTCATTCATACACAAGGAAAAATCCAAAGTGGATAAAAGACCTAAATTGAGACCTGAAACCATAAAAATCCTAGTGAAGAACATAGGCAGGAGTAATTTTTTTCTAGATATGTCTCCCAAGGCAAGGGAAACAAAAACTATTGGGACAAAATCAAAATAAAAAGTTATGCACAGGAAAACAAAAACAAAATGAACACGAAACAAAACAAAAACTAAAAGGCAACCTACAGAATGGGAGAAGATATTTGCAAATGACACATCTGATAAAGGGTTACTATCCCAAATATATAGAGAACTTAGAAAACTCAACACCCAAAAAACAAGTAATTCAATTAAAAAATGGGCAGAAGACATGAACAAACATTTCTCCAAAGAAGACATCCAGATGACCAGAAGACATGAAAAGATGCTCATCATTAGTTATCATCAGGGAAATGAAAATCAAAACTACAAGAAGATATCACTTCACACGCCTGTTAGAATGACTAAAATCAACAACACAAGCCACAACATGTGCTGGTAAGGACGTGGAGAAAAAGGAACACTTGTGCATTGTTGATGGAAATGCAAACTGGTGCAGCCACTCTAGAAAACAGTAAGGAGGTTTCTCCAAAAGTTAAATATAGAACTACCTTATGATCCAGCAATTGCACTATTGGGTATTTAGCCAAAGAATAAAAGAACATTAATTCAAAGGGATACACACACCCCTGTGTTTATATTAGCATTATTTACAATAGCTAAGATATGGAGGCAGCCCCAGTGTCCATCAATTGGTGAATGGATAAAGAAGATGTGGTGTATATATAAACACACACACACACACACACACACACACACACACAGGAATATTATTCAGCCATAAAAAAGAATGAAATCTTGTCATTTGCAATGATATGGAAGAAGCTAGAGAGTGTAATGCTAAGCGAAAGAAGTCAGTCAAAGAAAGACAAATACCATTATGATTTCATTCATATGTGGAATTTTAGAAATAAAACAAACAAAGAGAAAAAAAATAAGAGAGACACAAATCAAGAAACAGATAATTATAGAGAACATAAGTACGGATACCAGAGGGGAGATGGGTGGGGGGATGGGTTTAATAGGTGATGAGCACAGAGTGATATATGGGAGTGTTGAATTACTATATTGTACACCTGAAACTAATATAACACTGTGTGTTCTAAGTGAAATCAAAATAAAAACTTTAAAAATATTACAAAAAAATAGTCTTTATAATCACCTCAAAAAAAAGTTAAACTAAATATGATATGAAATCCTATTAGTCTTTTATTTTCAAATATCTTATTATAAATCTTATATTCTTCTAAAGTCAATATTGATGCATTGTTTCCATCAACGTGTATAAAATTTCCTTATAAAATAATCTATCAAAAATGAGTATCAGTAAAAAAATAATTAAAATATAATGTTTCTCTAGAGGGTAAACCTCCTAATTGTTTTTTTTTAATTTATTTTTGTTCATACCCATGAAATTTATTAATAAGGTTTATATTCTTTAATCTTCTATCATCAGTTAATGGCAACTAAAGGAATAGTTGGCCTACTATTTCAGACAGAAGTAATCATCTGTGAGCTTGCCACATGGAATAATTTATTTCATTGAGAGTAAATTCATATAAGTTATACTAAACACCCAGAGGGAAACTAGCAGTAATTTTTTTCTGAGAATTTGAAGACTTCTATGGAATAAAAATTTGTGCCGTGTGATGTACACCAATCAGTTCTATTCTAGGCACTGTATCCCCAATGCCTAAAACAGTAGCTGGCACAGAGCACGCACTCAATAAATTATCTTGTTGTTTTCTTGTCATCTCTTGTGTGTGTGTATAATTGGTATTTGTAAGAAATTCTAAAAATAGGAAAAGCTCACATATCACTTTATATTTGCCAGGTAATTGTTCTAAACCATTTGTTTGTTTATTTAAGATTTTATTTATTTATTTGACAGAGAGAGAGAGAGCTCACAAGCAGGGGAATAGGAGAGGGAGAAGCAGGCTTCCCGTTGAGCAAGGAGCCCGATGCGGGGCTCGATCCCAGGACCCCTGGATCATGACCTGAGCCAAAGGCAGACACTTAACCGATTGAGCCACCCAGGAGCCTCTGTTTTAAACCTTTTAAATACTGTCCTTCAGAGATTATCTTAAGTCACAGATAGTATAGAAATTTCACATAAACAGAAAAAATAAATATATATGTATGTATTTTATACATATTTAAAAACTGTCAATATCCCTATCTGATAAGTTGTTTCTACCTTACTTTATGAAGTTTCTATAAATACTGTACATGATAATTAATATTTTTCAGCTTTTCCTAAAGATTAGATATTAACCAAAGGTTCCAAAACTATACCAAATTGAGAATTAAAAACAACACTGATTATTCTAACATTGAATTTAAATATTGATTTAATATAGTACATCTCTGACATTTTCAAATGCCCAAATTTGTGAATACAACAATTATATCTAATTTTCCTTATAAAATGCAATAAAGCTTAATTTCAAGTGATATAGCTGTAACCTTAATTATTTCATAAATGTTAGACCAAAGTAAAATGTAGAGTTATAGTTTCAGAGGCACCATGCTTTAGATAGATAGCTTCACTTCTTTGTTTCCATTACCAAGACTGGTACTGGCTTTTCAAATCTGCAAGGCCATTTTTCACAAAACAGTAATACTTTCCCAAATCCCAAGACTTGTAACAGTGACTTCAATTATTCTAGAAGTTTTCCTAAGAAGAGTGGCCATCAGTAAATTCCACTGGGATGGAGATGTTGGGGACTTGTCCACCCACGTGTCACCTGACTCACTCACCCTTGCATACTTGCCTGGAGGCCTGTTCCAAACTTCTGCCTCAACAAAGTTACAAATATTACATGTCATACAACCTCAGGACCTCTTGTGAAGCAGCAAATTTAAATCTGCATATATCAAGGATCTACAGTATTCAATAATAAATCAAAGCACATTCCCCCACAAAATGTAATATAGTAAAACCTCCACAGCATGAATGTGTTATTACACAAGCAGCTCTTGTTCTCTCTTCCCAGCTTTTGTCAAGTGAATGCACCTAGAGTTCTGATCATCTTGGCAGGACCAAAGTGCACATGGATTATACCAGGGCAGTATACAGACAACCAGGTTAAAGGGAGCTTGAAGGCTAAAGGTAGGTCTCTAGGTCTCCAATATATTCCTATGCAATTTCCCCATATTTGACATGAAGCCAAGGCTGGAAACCATCTGCTCTCCTCCCCTTTGCTTCTATTTCTCAGAATAGCAATTCTCCAAGTGTGGCTTCAAGATGTTGGGAGTCCCCCAAGACCTTTGCAAGGATACCTTGAGGTCTTCCCTTTCTAAGCCACAGATCTGTGTGAGTCCTGATTTTCTCTCTATGCTTCAACCAAAACAAAGTATCACAAAAAATTGATTGCAGAAACAGATATTAGAATCTAGAGCACTTACAGAGGTTTGAAAAATGTAAAACAACACCAATCTTTTCCTTTTTTGTTTTGAAAAATGTGGATTTTTGTAAAATGTTTATGTTAGGATATAATTAGTTTCTTTATAGGTATTTTAAATAAATTAGTAAGTATGTATTTTTAAAATTATACATTTAACTTTAAGTTAAAATATAGTAAGGATTAAAAGAATATTTTCTCAATGAGGAAAAGGTCCTTGGGATTCTCAATAATTTTTAGGGTATAAAAGGGTTTTAAGACCAGGAAGTCTGAGAACCACTGGCCCAGAGACAGCTTCAAAACCACTTCAGAAGTCATGCCAAAACACCATGAGTCAACTTTCAGAGAGCCCACAGGGAATATGTCACTGGGCAGGCTCAGACATTAACTTTTCCTTTATTCTCATGGATGTCTTATAAAGTTACTCTTGCCATCTCCATTTTCAGAAGAGAAAACTGAAGTTTATATTAACTGTGAGACATAACTGAACAATTTTGTGCCTATTCTTTTACCCAGTGGAAAGTGTGTATAGCCTAGTGGGAATTTATTCAAGTAAGTCTGATATGGTTCCTGTATATATTAAGCACTCTTAAGAGTGGTGACATAAACTTTCAAAAAAAGTATTTAAGTTTGGAAGCAACAATTTTTTTTTTTTTAAACAGCTAGACTGATAGGGCTTTGACTTTTGGAGCATAATGGTGGTTAAAGCATTGGCATAACATAGTCAGAGAGGGTCACTTATATGCTTTCAAATATGCAGAGCACTTTCTTTAATTTTACAACTTCTTTTTCTTTTTCCCTTTGCTTTTCCCCACGTCAATTAAAATGCAAACACGAGGTTTGATAAGAGGCAGCAAGACAAGTGAGGCATGGGATAGCACTAAAATATGATTGCCTAATGTATGTACAGTAATAGGAATAATTGGATTTTTAAAGTCTGAGCATTGCATACTTTACCCTTTATCTCCCATTAAATCGATTGGTGCCTTGCTCTTTTTATATCTAAAATGCTAACCTTTTTGAATTTTTAATAACTAAAACTTTGTAACACTTTTATTAAAATTGAGGTTGTATTAAATCTGCCACTTGGCTCTTATAAATCATTGTTCTTTATCTGAAATAATGGATTTCAATAACTGATGAAGTTTGATTTGTTAATTTATAAAATAACAATTGTAAAAATGACCCTCTAATTTAACACTATCTTAATCACATTTTTCTATACCCTGTACCTATGTAGGGTACCTATGCAGAATTTTATTATCCATGTCTCTTGAACACAATGACTTCAACAAATGAAAGAATAAGTTAAAAACTGTACTTAACATTAAGTGTTCTCAAATGTTAACTACTTAAATGTTCAAAATATTTAGTGTTAAATATGCCTGTCTGCATTCTGCAATTAACACAAAATTATAAAATCATTTGAGAATTCAAATAATATATTTTTATAAAAGAGAAAAAATACTACATTTTACCCCAAATTTGGGAAAAACATTTGTACTGCAAAGGTGTACTGTATTCTGGAATTTCTTTTTGAGAATCACAGGACAAGTTCAAAGGTTTTGAATGATAGAGCTCAAATGTCTCCCAAATTATACTTTCAGCACCTTTTCATTCACTATAGGATAGTACTGTTTGTGCATTTTGCCAATATTTGAAATTTTACACATAAAACACAAAGCTCATGCTCTTCATCCCAATCAATATCCATTCCTAACATGCTTCTTTCTTACAGAAACCTGTGAATCAGAATCCTGATCACCTCCTGTCTGCAGTACTTCCTCAGTCTGTCTTTTTTTCCCCCTCCTGCTTTCCAATTTCTTCCTACCTGCATTTAATTTAATACCCTAAAAACTTTTATCATGTCCCCATCGCAATAAAATATTTTACTATTTTGCTCTTTTATATCAAGTTCAATTACTCTTGTCTAACAATTAAGGCTACTGCATGACTATCTCCAACCCTCTTTTATTAATTCTACCAAGTTAAACTAAAATTAGGAATTATATTTTACTCAGGCATGAATTTCCAATTCCTATATCCAAGACTTTACATACAGTTGTCTACATCTGGAAAGGCCTTACTCTAACTTTTTGCCATTGGAACCTATTAGGCCTTTCAAAACTAACTTGTCTCCTCTTTTATTTATTTATTTATTTATTTATTTATTTATTTATTTATTTATTTATTAAGTAGGCTCCATGCCTAGCGTGGAGCCCAGTGTGGGGCCTGAACTCAGGACCATGAGATTGAGACCTGAGCTGAGATCAAGAGTCTGATGCCTAACCAACTGTCTCCTCAATTTTAACTGCAGTAAGGGGGTCAGATTTTTTGGGAACTAAGCCAGGAAAAAGTTTGAAAGGATTAGGATGCAGACTGAGTCATGAGGAAGGTGAGATTTAAACCAACAGGAAATTAGAGATCTGAACAGTTTGATAATATTGACATTAAGTTTTTAGTTACGGCTCACAGAAAAGTAGATTGCGGCAGGTGGACAGTATCAAACACCAGAAAGCACAGGGGACCAGGAGGAGAGCATCTGCATTATAAAGACAAAGGAAGCTGATTGTTTTGATAGGAGTTCACTTAATTCATTCTTTTTCTTTTCTTTCTTTTTGCTTCCCCTCTCCCCCGCCCATTAAATCTATTGTCAAGTTAAAAACAAACCTGGACTTAGTATGGAGAGATATTCAAAAGTATGGGGAAAGGAATTTCTTTCAAGGCTAGGGAAAGGGAGACCTTGGTGACCATAAGAACTGCAAGCTTCTCAAGAGTTAGACAAAAAGGGATTTTCTTTTACAGAGAGAAGTACAAAGCTAGAAAGAACCAGAGTGGGCAAGTGGGTTGAAAGGTGGCATGGGAGAATAGTAGGTCACAGGATCTTTCACTCTGAGTCCAGTCTGTTCTTAGGAGGGGCTGAATGTTGACTTGGGCTAAAAGTGAGTCAAAGTTCAGGGCCCTGGAGGAAGGAGAGAAGCTTAACCAAAGTTTGGTTGCAAGCATTTTGTTCTATCAGTGGAGACAAGAGGTTCAGCTAGTCATTTCTGAGGCAAAAAATGAAAATTGGCAAGTTTGTCTGACCTTGTTTTACAAGGTGGGGGTATCCATGTGTCTTAGCAAAGTCTTATTGGAAGGGTGGTTCCTCTGAAGTAAGTCTTATTCTAGAACACATAAAAGGTAAGAAGATTTCTTAATCTTTAAGTAAAATTCAACATTGCTACCACTAATATGTATTAAAATTTTTTCTACGGTCCAAACATTGCACTGGTCATTGAGGCACAGAAATACATTTTAAAAAGGAGATTTACCATAAAGGCACTGAATCGTAAGCTCTGGGACCCCTCAGTTACAAAGAAATTTGTGAGATGGTGATAGTCAGAGAGTGTTCTAGATGGCAGGGAAAGCCAGGCTGCTATTAGAAAGTATTTCTAAGTAAGCATTTCTGATAAATTGCCTAAACAGATCTTAGAAGAAAAGGAGCCTGAATCTTTAAAGTTCAGTCATTTGTTTTAATTCCTTTCCTAATTCTAAATTAAATATCCTTGTAAACAAGAATTTACAAATACTTGTAAACTCTCAAGTACTTCATGGGAGATGAGTTAAAAAAAAAACAACAACTGTTATTTACAAGATGGAATAACCTCTAAGGCTTGGGGTATCAGAGAGAGAAGCCTACTAGCCTGGAAGGGAAAGTGTCAGGAAAGAATAAGAGTTGAAGAAAGTTTTTCAATGTTATAGGAATTAATATCTCAGAGAAAATGTGGAAAGTTGGGAACTCCTTTCAGGCAATGGGAACAGCATGTGTGAATGAAGTGGAGATATTAGAAAGCATATCCTTTCCCTATAGAATAAAAAAAATTGATACAGTGGGGCATAGGACTTATGCAAAGGAATAGCAAGGACTTAGGCTTGAGAAGCAAGCCTGAGTTCTATCACAAAAGGTACTGTAAGTGAAAATTTTAACCTTAACTATGAAAGTAATGGGGCTCTGAAGAAAATAGGCCCCCCTTTTTTATTATTAATTTATATTTTATTTTTTAAATTTTATTATGTTATGTTAATCACCATACATTACATCA
>NW_027397064.1:21361604-21380402 GCF_003265705.2 Callorhinus ursinus
GTATGGTAGCTCTAGTTTCAACTTTTTGAGGAAGCTCCATACTGTTTTCCAGAGTGGCTGCACCAGCTTGCATTCCCACCAACAGTGTAGGAGGGTTCCCCTTTCTCCACAACCCCACCAACATCTGTTGTTTCCTGACTTGTTCATTTTAGCCATTCTGACTGGTGTGAGGTGGTATCTCATTGAGGTTTTGACTTGGATTTCCCTGATGCCGAGTGATGTGGAGCATTTTTTCATGTGTCTGTTGGCTATTTGGATATCTTCTTTGGAAAAATGTTCATGTTTTCTGCCCATTTCTTGATTGGATTACTTGTTCTTTGGGTTTTGAGTTTGATAAGTTCTTTATAGATTTTGGATACTAGCCCTTTATCTGAAATGTCATTTGCAAATATCTTCTCCCATTCTGTCGGTTGTCTTTTGGTTTTGTTGACTGTTTCTTTTGCTGTGCAAAAGCTTTTTATCTTGATGAAGTCCCAATAGGTCTCCTTTAAAAATTCAAATCTGTAAACAGAACACGTTAACCTACCAGTTTCATTCCTGATAGATCCATATTGGATCCTGCTAGATCCATAGATCCATAGATTCATATCCATATCAGGGATAAAGTCCAGGACTATGAAAACTGGTTCAACTCTCTAAAAAACTGGGACCTTCACCTATTTAGGACCTCTTACTGCTTAATTTTTTTTAAATTTTATTTTATTATGTTATGTTAGTCACTATACCTTACATCATTAGTTTTTGATGTTGTGTTCCATGATTCATTGTTTGCATATAACACCCAGTGCTCCCTTCAATATGTGCCCTCTTTAATACCCATCACCGTGCTAACCCATCCCCCCACCCTCCTCCCCTCTAAAACCCTCAGTTTGTTTCTCAGAGTCCATCATCTCTCATGGTTCACCTCCCCCTCCAATTTCTCCCCTTCATTTTTCCCTTCCTACTATCTTGTTTCAGATGTACAGGTCTGTGATTCGTCAGTCTTACACAATTCACAGTGCTCACCATAGCACATACCCTCCCCAATGTCCATCACCCAGCCACCCCATCCCTCCCACCCCCACCACTCCAGCAACCCTCAGTTTGTTTCCTGTCTTACTGCCTATTTTTAAGGGATAATAGTTTATTCAATGGATGGAACTAATTTTTTTGAGTTGCAAGACAAGTTCTTTCTATGTACACAAATCATTCTTAGCTGAGTGCAATCCTTTCCCCAACACACACACACACACACACACACACACACACACACACACACACATACACACATTAGGGGACAGTTGTTAAAGTCTAGATATTTTTGGTTGTTACAAAAGTGGTGTTACTGGCATTTAGATAGAGGTCAGAGATGCTGCTAAACATGATACAATGCACAGAACAGCTCTTATGTTTTGAATATTTAGCCCCAAATGTCAATAATAGTGCTACAGCTGAGAAGTCAGCCATAGACATGTACTTGCTTCCTTGAGTTTGATGCAGTATTTTGGCACTTACCCTGCTTGTGTAGACTCCTTCATCACTACAGGGGTATTTTCAGTGTGTTCAGGCATGTGGAGTTCTGTGAAGTCATCATCTTTGCTTGGAATGCAGGAATAAGTGGCAGCTCTATGTGAACATTTGTATAAACAAAATCAGGCAAAATCAGGGGTGTGAATAGGTGGATAACCAGTCTGCTTTAAAATTGGATAGGGATAAAGGTATTAAAGAATATGGTTTATGTATTATTTGCTTAGTGTGTGGGAGATAGAAGCCAAGTGAAATCAATTTTGATTAGAATTTCCTTCACAACTCTGAAATGATCTGCAAATCTGGAAGGGAAGGGAAAGATTAAGAAGGGTAAGAAGCAGCCAAGGCTGAGTTGTTCAGCCCACAGATGAAGGGAATACACAATTATACAAAGAACAAAATACTCACTGGAGGAGGCAAAGGTCTTTGACTAGTCAATAATGGCCCTTTGTGCATCCAGAGACTAACTTGGGAGGTGAAAAGTTTGTGCTATATCGAGTTCTTCGTTACGGTGTTCTGGGCACAGAGTTATGGTGTTTTATGGATTTCCTCAAAAATGCCTTGAGTCCTGAAACTGAATCTTTAACTGGCTATTAGTGAAGGATCTTTCAGTCTCAAGTGACAGAAATCATATTCAAATTACTAAAGAGAAAAAGAGGAGGTTTTTGGTTCACCTAACCAATGGATGAAAAAGGTAAAGAGTAGAGCTAGCTGAGACAATTCTGGAAACTAAAGCTCTGCCAGTTCTCTCCCTTTGCTATTCCTTCTCTTGGTGGCATCAGTCTGTCTGAAGCCTGACTATCTCCATGTAGTGGAGATCTAATCCAATGTATGTCCAGGCCCTGGGCACAAGAGCAATAAACAAGACAGAGAAGTTCACTGACCTTGTGGAGCTTTCATTTTAGTGAAAGTGAGACAATGAACATACAACTATGAAGGAATGCTAAGTACTGTGAACCAATAAGGCACAGAGATTGATAGGTGGCATGCATGAGAGGGAGGGGCTATATTCCCAGAGCAGTTAAAGATGTTTCCTCTGAGGAAATATTTGAGAAAAAAATTTGAAAGAAATAAGGGAGTAATCATTGGTAGGTCTGGATGATGATCAATCTGGCAGAGGAAAGAATGACTATAAAGGCAGGGAAAGCATGCCATGTTGAAGGAAGAGCAAGAATGTTAGACCCAAGGCAGTTAGGTGGATGAGTTTGGGGAGGTAAGCAAGGGACAGATCACGTATAGGCATGTCAGACCAGAGAAGTGTGGATTGTGTTCTAAATGTTGGCTAATTGAACATAAAAAAAAAAATAATAAAATAAATAAATAAAACCTTAAATTGAAATTAAAAAAATGTAATGGAATTTTATTGGATAATTATGAGCTGAGGAATTACATGATTTGATTTGTGATTTAAAAATATATTTGGCTCTGTGGACAATGGCTTTTAACAAGACAAGAATGGAACACAAGACCAAGTGACACAGTAGCCCAAAACTAAAGTGTAACCTTGGAGGCCAGGAGGAGTGGCAGATCTGGATGTACTGGAAAGGAAAAGCCAATAGGACTTGCTGATGGATTGAGTAAGGGGTATTAAGGAGAGTTTTTTACTGTGATCATGTAAGGGGAATAACTGTGCAGAGAAATAACTTCAGACAGAGAAGGCTGGGATGAAGCAGACTCATTATTATTATTATTTACAATTTGCTGGCCACAGTCAGAAAAATCCTTTGTAATGATTGGCCAAAGCCTCAATCACTTGTAGGACTACTGGAGAGGTAGGAGACCTTGGCTTTCCCAACTTTGATCACAGGCCCTCACTCTGATCATGTAGCTGGGGTCTGTTAACCACAGAAGGGAGTGGAGTAGTGCTTAGAGGGACATAATTACTACAATACAGCTTCCAGTCATCTTTTCCAAAAGAAGTAAATCTCATGGGGGTTAAGTTTACTAGGAAATATGCCATGACTGAATTAGTTATCTATCATCTTTTGATCACTTACTCACATTATTTTGCTTGATTCTCACAATATCCTGAGAATTTAGTATTATTTTCATCAAATGCCATTTTGTGGACAGATGCTGGCCTGACCATTTAAGAATCACTTCAGAACCATGACCAACCAAATAAGCAAAAAAACATACTTTGATTCAGCAAATCAGGGCAAGTCTCAGAATTTTTTTTTTTTTTAAATTTGATCTCATTTATAGAAAAATGTATAGACTTCATATATGTCTGTATACACACAAAAAAATCTGGAGCAAAAGCTCAAGAATGGATATTTCTGGATGAAGACATTTCAGGTGGGTTTTACTTTCATTATTACTCTTCTGTACATTTTATAGTTACTTATTTGAGATACAATATTAGTATCAGTTGTACAACAGTGATTTGACAATTCTGTACATCAGAATTTTTTTTTTAATTCTCCCTGGTGATTTTAATATACAGCCAAAATGATACAGGCTAATAAATTCTAATACAGGTTTATTTCCTCTTCGTTGAAAATATTTTTCCCAATTAAAACTATTGCATGGTAACTGTGGGAAAAATGAAAAATGTATGCATGAGAATCAAAGAATAAAATAAAACAAATTTCCTGCAATATCATCCATATAGTCATTATCAACTTCAAGGTTGATATGACACAACACATATTACCTTTGTTCACCACTTAAATATATTATGACATCTTCGTTTTGTTGTCAAACATACTACATCAATATGATTTTAAACAGTCATATAGTGTTTAAATATGACTGTCATAACATATCTATGTATGTATACACACACATATACAAATTCCAAATTGTGATTCTTTTTGTTGCTTCTTTATTACAAATAATGACCATCCTACATAAAACCATATATTATGCTTGATTATTGCCTTTGGAAAAAATGCTAAGATTAGAATTCCTGTGTCAAAGAAATATGTATTTACAAGGCTTTTGATGTAGACCGGTTCTCACCCATCAATGAAAGATTATCTTAAAATACTTAGCAGTAGTGAAAAAAAGCATTAATTTTTTTTTCAGGAACAGAGTAGCATTAGTCTTTAAAACCTTTTACAATTTCATTGGGACTTAACTTTTTTTAGAAGTAGATGGGGCTCAAACTCCCGACCCTGAGATCAAAAGTCACATGTTCCACTAACCAAGCCAGCCAGGCGCTCCTGGGATTTAAATTTTTAATACTAAAGTTGAAGTTTGTATATACACTGCTCATTTGTGTCCCTTTCTGTGACCCATTTATCTACTGCCCTATTTTTTTCTACTGTATTTTTCTTTCTCATTGATTCATAAAGGGTTTTTATACGTTAGGAACGTTCACCTCTTTATATATTAAAGATTGTCATTTTTTTCTATTATATGTTACAAATACTTTTTTCTGAGTGGCTTTTGCTTTTACTTTTATTTTTATTGTATTGTTTGAAATACATTTATTTTAACTGTATGTGGGTATATCTGTTACTTTTTAAATGCTTACTATATATATATATATATATATATACACACACACACATATACATATAATTATTTTCTTTAGAATAACCAACCTAAGACAACATGAGTATTAACCTTTATTTTCTTCTAAATCTCTCAAGACTATTATATTTAGGTCTTTACTCCACTTGTAATTCTTTTGGTGAATGGCATAACCTAGGAAATCATCACTACTATCACCGTGATCATTGCTGCCATAGAGGGGTAACCAAATGTCCCCAAATCATTTATTAAATAATTCTTCCTTTTCCCAATTATCTGTAATGCTTGGGAGGTATTTTTTAAGGTCACATGGATATGTTCATTTCTATTCAAACATGTTTATGTAATGTTCTGATTAGATCCTAGAAAACATTTTTTTGGATTTGTTAAAACAGAGATAGTATCCTATGCAGCCCAAATCATATTACCAAATATTCAAAACTGTCATGAAGATCTGAAAATATAATCTTCCATGCATACTTTAAAAAATTCTTTCTGATATTGACTAGAGATATGACCCTTTCCCTTCTTTCTTCCTTACCTTCTAACCCTGTCCTGGAGTTTCAGCTGATACAAATCACACTTATTCAAGCTGATCAACAGATCAAGAAAACTGTAGGCATGAGTATTGATTTCAGATGGTGATCTGTTCAACATCTGATATTTCTTGCAAACTTTAAACTCTCCATTTTTCTTGACAAGGAGGACAAGTGCAAGAGTGTGGTTGTAAAGGTCAGGCGACAAACAAAATTTTTTAAGAATTTCTTTGTGGTTATCATATTAAAAATTAATACATGTGCTTAATGAAGTACAGGCTCTTGGTGTTAAATTAATAAATTATGTAATTCACTGACTATGGAAGCTTGCAAGTTAGTGACCTCAATTAGTCTTAATACAAAGTGAAAGTGCTAATATTTCTTTTTTAAAAAAAGATTTTATTTATTCATTTGAGACACAGAGATACAGAGAGAGAGCACGAGCAGGGGGAGAGGCAGAGGAAGAAGGAGAAGCAGGCTCCCTACCAAGCCAGGAGCCTGATGTGGGGCTGAATCCCAGGACCCTGGGATCATGACCTGAGCCGAAGGCAGACGCTTAACAATCTGAGCCACCCAGGCGCCCTGAAAGTGCTAATATTCTAAGCAAAGCCAAGACATCATTGCCTTGGGCATTAGTGCCAGTAACTAACATATTGTAGGCATTAACCATATTGGTAGCAATACCTAAAACCGAGAGTCAGGATTTGCTACTATTGTGGTAAGACTAGGTCAGCTGCAAAAGACATATCCCTTTTTACGGAGCATAATATTCTTTTCAACGTGTTGAAGAGAAAGAGGGAAGAGCAGAGCCATCTCCCGTGGCTTATTTCATGAGGTTATGTTGTTTGTTTCCTCAGTTTTCTCAGATTATTTAAGCAGCTCTTCAAAATTTCAAATAAATCAGAGCTTTGTCTACTGTTATTTTATGGGTCAGGAGACAGTGGTGGTGCAAGTATGAGGCACAAAAATCCCTATTTTTGATAGGTTGCTGTAGGTTTCTCTACCATTAGCCTGTAAGTTTCTGCTCTTTGGTCTTACCTAGAGGTTTGAGATGTGTGCCCAGGTTATTAGGCATGTGAAATAGCAGCAACCTCAGTTAGCATAGTGGGTACAAAGTACTATATTCAGAAATGTAGAGGCACTTAAGATGAGATCTATTTTGAGCTAATGGGATTTAAAATTTTGTCATAGCTTTTGGAAAAAGAAATACTTTTGTAGGTATTACAGCAGCCAGAAAAGAGAATAAAAACCAAATGATAAAAACAGAGCAATTGGGTTCAAGAAATAGAAAACATCATCCCATAGCTATAAAAACAAAATAACAACTAGTGTTGACTTACTGAACATTTCCTATATTCTAGGCAATGTTGTTATCAGTTATTTCTTCCTTACCACAAACCGACAAGAAAGGTACTATTATAATTTCATTACAAAAGAAGAAACGGAGGCACAGGGAGATTAAGTACCTTGCTCATGGTCATACAGCTATTAATCTAGTTAGTAAGTGGAAGAACTGGGATTCAGAATTCAGAATTAGGATTTGGCTCTAGAACCTATGTTCTTAACCATTAAGCTAGTCTACCATAACCAGTATTTTAATGGGCCCATTATGCAAAATAAAATCTTCAATTAAAATGATTTGAAAAGTCTAGGTACTTAAAGCTTCTACTTTGAGCATGTTTATGAAGAAAAACTAAACTAACAAATAAGAATCTTTAGTGAAAATAAAGCCACCCTTTTGGAGCTGGTATTTAAGAAGAGCAACTAGAAACGTATCAATTGATCAACCCCACTGGTGAAATGAAAGGATTCACTTCATTTCTTTTTTTTTTAAGATTTTATTTATTTATTTGTCAGAGAGAGACAGAGACAGAGGGAGCACAAGCAAGGGGAGTGGCAGGCAGAGGGAGAAGTAGGCTCCCTGCTGAGCAGGGAGCCAGATGCGGGACTCGATCCCAGGACCCTGGGATCATGACCTGAGCCAAAGGTAGATGCTTAACTGACTGAGCCACCCAGGCATCCCAATAGGATCCATTTCTTAATGAGCAAAAATTAAAACTTGGAATCAGAAATTATGGTATATCTTTACTGAATACATAACCAAGTAGAATAAACTATCAGTTTTGTGGTGGAAGAGGAAGGAAGGAGTGTGGAAGAAAGTAACAGTAAATCTTCCACTGCTTTGGTAAGTTCCACGTAAAATAATCTACTCAGGAATTGTTAAAGAACAAGCATCTGAACTGGGTGGACCCTATGTAAAAATTAGATTCAGAATTCTACCGTCTAGTGTAGGCAGAAATAGGCAAATCATATTCCTTACAAAGTTATAATCTGAAGGTGATATTTTGGTCTGTGGATTTGTCATGCTACACAATAGATCCAAGAAGCAGGATGACTCATCCGTCTAGATAGGTTGAAGTCCAAATGTTGTAGAAGTTAATGGGGATCATTGAAAGGAAGTCATCTTTTTCTGATGGGCTATGAAGCAATTAGGTATTTTAGAGACTTGAATGTTAAAGAACAAGGACTAATAAAACAGGCCTAATCCTTAAATGTCATGGGCTGAGCTCCAAGCATCCAGAATGCCTATGTGCACAGGGTAATGATACAAGTCCTCCCGGTAGAATCAAGTTCTCACTGGAGGTTTAGGGTTTCCAGCAGCTCTAGTGAAACTACCTCTTTTAGACTCTAATATTCTATTATATTGGAATCAACTTGCTGAGATTGAGACCAAAAGTTTGGCAATGGTTTTTCTGACTTCAATCTTTATAAATTTTCTGGGATTCATTTTTTTAGACCAGTCTCTCAATGTTCCCTCAAAAAATGTAACATGTAAAGCCTTATTTAGCATATGTTGATGTATTATAATTATTTATAGGAATAACAAGTTATTACGTGACTATAGATTTTGTATCTTCAATGAAAGTAAAAATGTCTTCAGGTGAGATGTACTTATAAAATATATATATATATTTTTTAATGTAGGCCATATTGATAAGCAACTAATACTTCTGTACTAACTATATGCCTAGAAATATTTCCTTAAACTATAAAAATATACTTAAAATATGAAATTTATAATATAAAAATGAAAAGATATCATTAGGGCGCCTGGGTGGCTCAGATGGTTAAGCGTCTGCCTTCGGCTCAGGTCATGATGCTGGAGTCCTGGGATTGAGTCCCGCATCGGGCTCCCAGCTCCTTGGGAGCCTGCCTCTCCCTCTGTCTCTCTCTCTCTCTGTCTCTCATGAATAAATAAATAAAATCTTTAAAAAAAAAAGAAAAGATATTATACGTGTCAATGACTTAAGGTTTTTAACTCTCACATTAATAAAAACAACTCAGCATCCGAAGTAATACATTATCCACTTAAATTTATAAAATAACTCTTTGAGATATAACATAATTAGAAAATTAAATAAAACACACCACTAAAAGTAATATTGGGATTTATCTTGAAATTAGACATCACCCAATTATATTCATCGTGATTTAATTATCCTTATCATCAATAATAAATCTCTCATATATAGGGAAATAAAGGCTTTTTCATTTACTTTGAATAAATCATCTTTGTTGGCAACATAAAAGAGAATAATTTAAATTGCTATATCTAAAAATCTCAATTTTGAATTTCCACACTGACTTCACCTGGTGGGAAATTTTTTTAAAACTAGAACTTTAGGAATATTTTAAGTACCAAAAGAGAATGTAATTCTCTTGGGTCTGTTTCTATGATCATATTCTTTAGCAGCTTAGCAGATAGCAGAAAACAAAATCTGTTTCTTTACCTCTGCTCTGATTGTTGACCATAGTGAGAATTTATCCGCTCTCCATGATTTTTATTAAAAACTCACCTGAGGTCTTTTTAGGCATATCTTACCTTATTAAAGGTTTTTATATTCTACAATGCAGGAAAATTTAAATTAAATATTAATCATTTATGTTCTTAAAAGTTATTAGCAACCTTGCCCTATTGTTCAAAAAACCATCTTTTTAGCCATATCATCTTTCCTTAGATAATTTTGTCTTCAATGTGTATCTAAACATATCATAAAGCAACTGTCAGGTTAACATCTTTTGGTCTTAAGAAATTTTTAAATGTTAAATTATTTTTATTAAATGACTGCTTTTGTTAGTATAAACTACTTCCCCCCAAAACATGTGTTATAAGAAATGTGATATTTTGGCATTACAGTTCCAGCAACAGTAGATTCATCAATTTACTTAACCCAAAAGTTTACCATTAGAAAATATTATATGGCCTACTCTAGAATTTTTAATGGTATTGTGTCATTAAAATGGAGCCTATTCGACATTGTAAAGAACATAGTGAAGTGACCTAACTTGTATATATCCTAAGTAGCGAGCTAGGTAACAGTATGGAAATAAATGCTTATAAAGAATATGAAAAGTTTGCTATTTTTAAGAGCTTGAACATTTTCTCTATGCTATTGCCTTTTCTTTCCAATGGACTGCTTTATAAACATAAATTCTAAACCACACTTATGTACATCTTGTCACAGACTATGAATTAACGGGGTCTGAATGCATTCATAAAAAACATATAGGAAGATGCAGGTGTCTCTCACGCATTCAATATATAGAGGACTGATTAGTTGGGGTAGAACATATCATAAAAATTATACCATAATTTTCCCATTAAAAGTAAGAAAAAATGTATTATTGGAGCATTTTGCTTAGCAGCGAGCTTTTCAAGAATGAATTAAATGTGTTGAGTGAAGAATAGGTGTATCAGAATCTCTGTTCAGATTTTCCTGATATGCTGATGCCAAAGCAACAATCTCTGAAGTAACAATTTATTGTACTTAATTGTGGCCTATAAACAAATTTGGCTCCATCTTTAAAAAAAGATATTTTTAATTATTTTTTAAAAGATTTTATTTATTTTGGAGAGAGAGAGAGAGAGCAAGAGGAGGAGCACAGACAGTAGGGGGAGGAACAGAGGGAGAGGGACAAGGAGATTCGTGCTGAGTGAGGAACCTGACATGGAGCTTGATTCCAAGACCCTGAGACCATGACCTGAGCCACAACCAAGAGTCGGATACTCAACTGACTGAGCCACCCAGGCACCCCAAGATATTTTTAATTATTATCCACAAAAGAGTATGAATCTGTAATCTTGTAATATTGACACCATTCTTTTCAGAAGATTTTTTTTCTAGTCTCTGGGTAAAGACAAAAGCTAGATTGATCCAATGGGTCACCTGTTAATTGTCTGGAAGAAGCAAGTATCTTCGGTGTTACTATGTGTTTCAGTGTCTTATGTTATAACTATTATTTGATTCAAATAGTTTGAATTTGATTTATTTTCTTAAATCTTAAATAATGGGTACAGAATGGTGATGATAGTTAATAATAATAGTAATAGTTAATGTATATTTGAAAGTTGCTAAGAGAGAACTTAAAAGTTCTCATCACAAGAAAAAAATTATAACTATGTGTGTTGATAGATGTTAATTAGACTTATTGTGGTGATAATGTACAATATATAAAATATTGAATAATTATGTTGTACACCTGAAACTAATGTAATGTTATATGTCAATTATATTTCAATTAAAAAAAAAAAGCCAATGAAAGAGGTTTCTGAGAAGATGCTGGAGTAAGAAGCACCAGAAATCTGCTCTCTCCTCCCAGACAGCTATTGAAGAGGGAGAATCTGTCTGATATAACTTTTTTGGAAGGCTTGCAACTTCCAGAGGAAGGCTTACATGGTAAATTAAAGTTAATTTTAGTCCATTTTAGCAATTAGCCCAGCAGTAGCTATTGATCCCCTACCCTCCAGCCCCATGGAAATCAGCAATGCATGTGTCGCTGGAGCAGCTTGCAAACAGCTTGCAAAATCCAGGGAAGGCATATATTGGGGATCTGTGTTCTAATAGCTAATTGCTGCATCTGATCGTAAAAGTACAGATACAGAAGCAGGTAGTCATTATTGCAAATCCTCCCTCCCCAGATGAAGGGCCGTCCAGGGGATTTAAACAGTTGGTGCCCATTCCCCTTTGGCCTTTCATTTTTTTTGGTCCCCTTTTTGGAAGCAAATATTAAAGAGTAGGACATTTAAAATTAACTGCATATAATAGGGAAATTGGAAAGTTACCACGCATGACCAGGGAAAGACACAGGCTCAAAAAATACCTGGGAATATCTTAAGTTTACACCTCAGGTTCAGGTTGATCCTTGGTATGGAAAAAAGCCTACAACAATCAAAACAAAACAAAATAAAAACAAAACAGCACTTTTGGGGAAGGGGAGAATCTGATTTCTAGGGTTACCACATTGTTCAATTCAAATGCATTTTCAACAAAAAAATCACAAGGCATACAGAAAAACAGTGATGTATGGCCTCTTCAAAGGGGGAAAAAAAACCCAGAAATTATCTCTGAGAAAGACCAGAAGGTAGAACTGTGTCTAGTATATTCTTTATATGAACAAAGAAATAAAGGAAAACATGGAGAAAATAAAAATGTATGAACAAGAGGGAAATAGCAACAATAAGAAATATATATATATGTATATACATATATCATACATACATATACGCCTAACACCATATATATAAATTAATTCAAAGGAGATGAAATAGGGGCGCCTGGGTGGCTTAATCGTTAAGCGTCTCCCTTCCCCACTTGGTGGGGAGCCTGCTTCTCCCTCTCCCTCTGCCTGCCGCTCCCCCTGCTTGTGCTCACTCTCTCTCTCAAACAAATAAATAAAATCTAAAAAAAGATGAAATCCCTAAATATAGAGCTAAAATCATAAAGCTCTTAGAAGAAAACATAGGGCAAAAGCCTCATGATGTTAGATTTGACAATTATTTCTTAGACATGACACCACAGGCAACAAAAGTAAAAATAAATAAACTGTACCTCATTAAAATTAAAAAAACCTGTACATCAAAGGACATTATTACAAAAATGAAAAAGCAAACTAAAGAATGTTAGAAAACATTTACAAATCATAAATGTGATGAAAGACTAATATACAGTATATATAGAGAACTTCCAACACTCAACAACAATAACAAAAAGCAACCCAGTTCCAAACTGGGCAAAATACTTGAATAGATATTTCTCCAAAGAAGGTAAAAAATGACCAATAAACTTCTGAAAAGATGCTTAACATTACTAATCATGAGGGAAATGCTAATGAAAACCTGAATGAGATACCTCCTCACATTCATTTTGACAACTGCTATTTTTCAAAAAATGGAAAATGTTGGTGAGGATATGGAGAAATTGGAACCCTTGTGTACTGTTTGTGGGAATGCAAAATGGTACAGCTACTGTGGAAAACAGTATGGTAGTTTTCCAAAAAATTAAAAATAGAATTACCATATGGTCCAGTAATTCCACTTCTGAGTATAGACCCGAAAGAACTGAAAGTAGAGTCTTAAGAAGATATATGTACCTCCATGTTTATAGCAACATCATTTACAATACCTAATATATAGAAGTAATCCAAGTGTTCATCGACAGATGAATAGATAAGCAAAAGATGGTATGCACATACAATGGAATATTTTTCAGCCTTAAAAATAAAAGAAATTCTAGCATATGCTACAACCTTATGAACCTTAAGGACATTATGCTTAGCGAAATAAAACAAAAACAAAAAGACAAATACTGCATGATTCAACTTATATGAGATACCTAGAGTAGTCAAAATCATGGAAAAAGAAATGCAGTTTCTAAGGGGGAGAGAGAAAAGCGGAGTTCTTGCCTATTGAGTATAGAGTTTCAATTTTGCAACATGAAAAAAGTTTTGGAGATGGATGGTGGCAAAGCACAATAGTATGAATGTTCTTAATATCACCAAACTATACATTTAAATATGATAAAGATGGTAAATTTTATGTTATACATCTTTTACTACAATAAATATTGAAAAATGCTAATGGGCTACTATAGAAAGGGACAGGAATTTGGAGTCATATAATATTGACTGTGGATCCATGTCCTATATTTGTTTTAGAAATCTTAGAATTTATCTTTTGTCAAAACTCTGAAAGATTTTATATTTTTATAAGGTTATATTTTATAAATTTATATTTTTATGAGCTCTTTCAAAGAATTATAAAGAAATATGTAAGTAACTCTTTTTAAATCAATTTAATTTGTTTCACTTATGATTTAAAGTAAAATAGTACAAACATTTCAGGTTTACAAATATAAGATTTGAGTGAATTAGAAATTGATTTGTGCTTTTAAGAATTTTTAGTTAGCATATTATTCTAGGTTTTCACTTGTTTAGTTGGATTATCTTCTACATTTTAAAAAATTAAATAATAGGTCAATTCTACTGCCAAATTAGAAATGAAGTAAAAGTAAGTTATTTACTAGATTACACATGATATACACATGAAATCATAGAATATGAAAACCTTGGTTATTTTCAACCAATAGCCAGGTAGAACTCAATAGTAAATGTGGCCCAAATATTATCTTCTACTGACAAAAGTGTGATAATATCTATTTCATTATAAATATATATGTAATATATAATTTGTGTTTTTTTAATCATGGTCTTCAATATCTTCATAAGCACTTCATCAATTAGTGGGTTAAATCAACAGAAGAAAAATACACAAAATACACAGATGACTGTCACATAAACTAATATTACCACAGAAAGCTGTCATATGAATGTCAATAAAATGCACTAAAGTATAAATAATAGAAGTAGAGCTCTAATGACACATAGATCTGAAAAAAAGTTTTGTGCACTAAATTATATTGAGTACCTAGAAAAATTTTATTCATAATGACAATGATATTTTAACTTTTTCAGTTAAAAATGTAGGATATTTGGTATTATTCACCATGGGGATTTGCTATTTAGTCCATACATATTGTAAAATGTTTCCAAAAGAATGTTTTAGGTTGAACTTTATTGATTCAGAAATTCTGTAATTTCTAAACAAAGCTAACAGTGTTTTAAAATAATAGTAATGTAAAAATATGAATATAAATTCAGTAAGGATTTTTTCCATTTATTTGTCTATATTAATTGTATACTCAGATTTATTCATTTATTTCTAAGTTATGATTGAATAATGATCATTTAAATATGCTGTGTCAGAATGCTAAATAATATTAAGTCAAGTTTTGACCTACATTAGTTTAATTACATTTATTTGTGCTCAGAAATTCAGTGGAATGCTGTCAGGTTAATTGCCCTAACTTTATCTGAGTAATGTTCCAAAGCTTCATATTGACAGGTGAACCTGTCTTTGGTTAACTATATATCCCAGGGCCATTTAAGCCTTTATTATTAATTGTGGCTGTTAGATTTATATACTATCATGGAAAGATAACATCACATAGTTTCCCTCAATTTAGATTTCTCATTATTTATCCTTATAACCATATATTCCAGTCATTTTTCAATCTAATATAAAGGAAGAAAATCATAGGTTCTGTAGTGTTGATAGATTGTGTTGTGCTATATGATTCACTACATTATACTAACCCTTAGCTCTCCCCTACATTACTTTTAGCTCAAGCCTCAATTAGCGTTCTGGTTTTGATACTTAAATATTAAATCGAATTAAATTAAGGAATTTACCTAATTTGAATATGGTGCATTTTGTTTTTATTTAACTCCTAATAATGTAATAGGTATATAGATTGGATTTATCTTTTCATCCTTCTTCTCCAAAATGTTTCTATATAATTTGCAACCATTTTCTTCATTTTTTGTGGTTTGTAATTTGGAATTAGTAGAATATTTTGGGGCTAAATCATATTTTACCATTCTACCATTCTGAATTAGGTATTGATATTTGTCTCTATCTGCATTTCCTTAACTATTAAATAATCACCATTATCTTAATGTAGTTTTAAGGTAGTTTTCCTTTTTATCCTACTTGTTAAGTGGTGGCTAAATCATCATGAAGCTCTTCAAGATACAGAAGAAACATGGCAGAAGTGTTCATCTATAGATGAATGGATAAAAATGATGTGTCTATCATCTATCTATCATCTATCTATCTATCTATCTATCTATCTATCTATCTATCTAATCTATCTATCGATATACAATGGAATATTACTTGACCATAAAAATAGGAATGAGATCTCACAATTTGTTACAACATGGATAGACCTAGAGGGAATTATGCTAGAAGAAATGTCAGAAAGAGAAAGACAAATATCATATGCTTTCACTTATATGTGGAGTCTAAGAAACAAAACAAAAACAAAAAATAAGAAAGAGACCTATGAATACAGAGAACAAACTGGTATTTGCCAAAGGGGAGGGAGTGGGGAAATGGGCAAAATAGGTGAAGGGGAGTGAGAGATACAGGCTTCCAGTTATGGAATGAATAAGTCATAAGGATGAAAGGTACAGCATAGGGTATGTAGTCGATGTTATTATAATAACTTTGCATGGCGACAGAGGGTAGTTACACTTGTGGTGAGCAAAGTATAACATATGGTGTTTTCCAATCACTATGTTGTATACCTGAAACTAATGTAACATTGTGTGTCAACTATACTCAATTAAAAAAAAAAAAGATGTCAAATCCTTTCATGTTTAAGTTCTGATGCTAAAGATCATAAGATGCCAAGGTCTCAGGAGGAGAAAAGAGTGGAAGCTGAAGGGGCAAAGGGGAAAAACTGCAATGGCGTGCTCATTTTTGTCTTTTCTGATAGAGTTTTTTCCCTTTATTCTGTATTTCCACCTTCCCTGAGCATAGAATGCTTGTGGTTATGACATACAACATGGGGTTAAATTTAGGAAAACAGTTCTCCTTTGTGGCATATCACATCATTTAGTCACTGGGACAAGTCAGAAATCTAGGGGTTAAGTCACTTACTCACTGCACACCCCCCACTCCTATCTACAATCCATTACCATGTTCTGTCAATTTTACCTACAAAGTTTGTTCAAATATATATTATTCACTTCTCTTCACCTCCATTGCCTCCTTTGTAGTCTGATATTGCATTTCACAGTAGCCCACTTCCACTCCTAACCCCCTAGAGTGATCTTTTTAAAATGTAAATGAGGTCTTAACACTTCCCCCTGCTTGAAAACCATCACGCTTTCATTTGAACTTGGAATAAAAACCCAGACTCTTTAATGTGGAACCTGTCTATAGTTCTATCTCCACCTCCCCTACTTTAGCACCCATCACTGGTCAGTCTAAAACTCTCACGCTTCATTTCTGACTCTTTCTAAGATTTGCAAAGTATTTTCTGCTCTCAGGGCCTTCCTACAAATAATTCATTGTTACCATTTCACCTGGCTGACTCTTCCTCACATTTTATGTCTTAACTTAAATGTTACTTCTTAGGAGCCCATCCCTATAGTTTATGCCAAGTACTCTCTTCCATTCTCTATTCTATTTCGTGGCATCAGAAATGTGTTATAATTATTTTTGTATTTACTCACATTGTGTCTGCCTGCCAAGTTACACCATAAGTTTTAAGTTTTATGGGGGGTAAGACAGGTTTGTTTTATTCACCACCAAATTCCCATTCCCACTGTCTAGTACAGTGGCTACCACATGCAGATGTTATGTAAATAAATATGTATTGACTCAAAGATATGGACATATATTCCAGTCCCAGTAGTAAACATGCAGTATTTTTCCCCTTTATCAAATGGATCCAGGAGCAGTGCTTCCTGAATTATGAAAAAAAAAATTCTCCGTTCTAAAAAATCCAGATAAGCATACAGCCTAGTAGATCTAATATATGTATCTGAAATTCAGTATTGTGACTTTGCAAAACAAAACATTCTGGGTCATTCTTCACATGTAAAATAAGAATATTCACTTGACCAGCAAATCCTATAGTGTAGATCTAAAGTGATAATGTGCATATATATATATATGTCTTGTTCTACTAAAATATACACAAAGTTGAAAAATTATTGTTCTGCAGTTATTAGAGGTCATTTTGAAAATGTATAGTTTGTGGGTACCCTTCTTTTATCTCATTTTCTTGCTTCTAATTTATCTACAGTTTCAGACACCAGATACCCAAAATTTGCTATAACAGTTTGTAAAGTAAGAGTATAGTGCCACTGAATGAGAATGAGGTAGGGGAGTTAGTAAGTACTCTAGTAATTGGCAAGATTTATTCATATGTGTATTAGTACATGTACTTTTTCACTACTATGATCCAGGTAGATGGATTTGCCTGTATCTCATTTTGGAGATCCATAGGGTTACTTTATTTATTTATTTTTTAAGATTTTATTTATTTGACAGAGAGAGACACAGCAAGAGAGGGAACACAAGCAGGGTGAGTGGGAGAGGGAGAGGGAGAAGCAGGCTTCCCACCAAGCAGGGAACCTGATGCGGGGCTCGATCCCAGGATCCTGGGGTCATGACCCTAGCCCAAGGCAGACGCTTAACAATCTAAGCCACCCACACACCCCCACAGAGTTACTTTTATCTTCAAACAAGTCTGAACTTTCATATATCACCAACTACTGGTGACCAGCAGAAAAAGCTAAAGCTCCGTGTAGGTCTATCATCTATTCATGCCTATAGGTTATATAATAATGCACTGCTTTAGAATGTGTCAGAGACTGTCTTAAGTATCTTAAATATCTGTATAAGTTGTGTTTATCGTTTGGTGATATCTGAGTATTATATAAGGCGTAACACTTCTTTAGAGATATCTATAGAATGTCAACCAATTTTGCTGATGCAATGTGCATTTCAATGGTGCATTTCTTTATTCCCCTCAGTAGTGTAGGAGAACTTGTCATTTAAAATAAAAAGACAAAACTAATGTTCTGATATTTTGCATAGAGGTGACACCCAGTGTTAGGATTTTTTGTTGTTGTTGTTGTTAGCAGAGATCATATTTGCATGAATGCGGCCATACCTTTGCACTTGATCTACTTTTTGTCTTCCAAAACAAGTGTTTGAGGTCCTGAAATGAGGAAAAATAAACTAATCTGTACAATATATAAAAAAGGAACCACCCTTTAGTGAGTATCTCCCTCTGGTCAGCAACCTTTACACATATTCTCACAATAATCCACAGGTAGATATTATGATTGCAATCGCAGAGATGATGAACGGAATTCAGAAAAGTTAAGTAACTATCCAAGGTTATACAGTAAATAAATCATACAGATCTATTACTGTCAGAGGACTTTATTTTTTTAACTGAGCCACTCTGCCTGGAATCTTGGCAGTAGTAACCTTGAGCTCTACCAAATGAACCAAATTAACTTTCTGTCACACACACACACACACACACACACACACACACACACACACACACAC
>NW_027397064.1:21380412-21513748 GCF_003265705.2 Callorhinus ursinus
ACACACACACACACACACACACACACACACACACACACACACACACATAGAAGATCTCACTTTGGATTGAGTGTTAAAAAATAATTAATGAAAGCTCTGAACATTTTGATTATACAAATATATTCAACTGGCTTAGCAGCTACAGCAGAAGCTGTTCCGGCTTCTGCCAGGTCCCCTTTCCTAGTCAGTGCAGAAGCCATCTCCCAGCTGCTGGGAGTATTGACAGCTAATTGTTGATAGGTGCAATTTTCTTTAAAAAAAAAAAGATCTTTGCTAGAAGTCATCTTGCCTGGAAATATCTGAGAAATTATGCCTCACCTTCTATTCCCACGTGACCCCCTGTAGGGAATAACTGACTGAAACGGGGACACAAAGCTTTGTGCCTTTGCCTCAAGGTTGGACAACGCTCTGGTGTTAATCATGCTCCAGAGCTCCCCATGAGTCAGGTTGATGCCAGACTTAAGCTGAAACCTCACTGCTGCTTGGATCCTGCTTCCCTCACTCCATTACGGGTTCTCCTAAGTGTACTCTCTTGCCTAAGAATCCCTGTCTCAAGGGGTCAAGCTCTTCTTTTAAAGGAATCTGATGTAAAACAGAAGCTTACTGCATTTTCACTACTTAGTTTTGAAAATGCATTATGGCAACAAGGCAATAATCTTATACAGGTACAATTTGGCCAACAGAGTATCCTGCTTACCCGTGAGTCCTTGTTAAAGAGAAGAAATATATGAAAAAACCTTAAATATCCCAAATAGCACAAAATACTAAAACTGTCTCTTTGGAAAACTAAAAGATATAAAGGATCATATAATGCCATTAAATGCAATAAATAGAACAAACTATAGTACATGACAAAGAGAGAAGAAAACAGTTTTTGGTGGAATATATTACAAAAATAGTAGCTAAATGTGGCTAAATAAACTGTGCAAACAAAATAGTATTTTCTCCTTGATTTTTGCCCCTGGGGATGGCAGGACCAATCGTTAATAGAAGACACACATCTTAGTTTCTCTTTAAGAAATAGAAAATAGAGTGCTTTACCACATTGTAGAATTACTCAGTAGCAAATTTAACATTATTCATTAATTATTTCACACCGGCATTATTTTCTTAAAGCATCAGGAAAAAAGAAACATTAAAGCAGTGAAGGAGAAAATGACTACTTTGTTCTACATTAATCATTTATATGCCTTCCTTAATATTTTGTAAATTTATCACCAACATGAAAACTGTCACTGGGAAGGTAGATGCCTGGCTTCTTGGAGTCCTCTATTTTTTGTCCAAATTTTCATAAATTCCTGCTTAGTAAGGAATCATAGATTTCCATGCCTTCACAGACTTTCAACCTGTGTGGTGAATACTTCAACATAGTTTCTCTTAGAGTACTATTTATCTTCTTTCTTGCCATTTATTTCTTCAGTCTTGTTTTCTCAAGGTCAATCCAAGGATTCACTCAGACTACTTGAATAAGAATCTATTAAAATTGAAGCTCAGGAATCTGCACATTAAAAGCACTTTAAGGGGGTACCTGGGTGGCTCAGTTGGTTGAGTGACTGCCTTCCGCTCAGGTCATGATCCTGGAGTCCCAGGATCGAGTCCCGCATCGGGCTCCCTGCTCAGCGGGGATTCTGCTTCTCCCTCTGACCCTCTTCCCCCTCGTGCTCTCTAACTCTCATTCTCTCTCTCTCATATAAATAAATAAAAATCTTTTAAAAAAATTTAAAAAAAAGCAGTTTAAGGGGACGCCTGGGTGGCTCAGTCAGTTAAGCATCTGGCTTCAGCTCGGGTCATGATCCCAGGGTCCTGGGATGGAGCCCCTAACCCTGCTCAGTGGGGAGCCTACCTCTCCCTCTCCTCCTCCCCCTGCTTTTGTGCTCGCTCTCTGTCAAATAAATAAATAAAATCTTTTAAAAAATAAAAGCACTTTAAGCCCTTAAACTTACACAGTGTTACAGTAATTATATCTCAATAAAGCTAAGGGGCCCTTTAAACAATGGTTTTCAAAATCGGTGCACATGTAACCTTGGAGTCACACAGAACTTCCTATGGGTTCATGGGCACACTGCTATAGGATAATCATTTTCTAGAACCTCAGCTTCTATACAGAATTCTTCTTAAAATTGGCTCACACCATTCTGGCTCACAGCATCCTGGCTTTTCCTTTCCAACTTCCCTTTTCTCAATCATTTTTCTCTTTCCTTGCTAAAAGAGAAGTATATTACTTGTCTGGATACAACCAAGGCAGACATGCCAAGCCAAGGGAACAATTAGAAAATGCATGGCCTCCTATGGATGAGTCTTATAGGGAAAACGAAGAGCTTCGGCAAGCGATATTGAAGGTAGCTATGCCTTTTTCCAAAGTCACCAAACAAACCTAAATCTCAGGGCAAGGTACAAGGCTTCTCCTAGATGATTTCTATCCTCTCTATATCTACTTATCATTTATTATCTGTTATCTTCCTATCTAGAGTTCAGAAGAGATAGCCACCTTGAGAACGTACAGTGACATTTTTATTTGAATTGATAATGAAGTAAGCCTGATTTGACTTACTGGTTTGATAATAAGGACTGGCTTTTTACCATTTACCATAAGTTAAATAAGTTAAATCTGCAGCTACAAGCTTTTTGCAAAAATATATTTATAGCACAAATACAACACACAGCATGCTGGAGATAACACCCTTTGTGAGGACTTAATTTTATGAAGCAATTTTAGATATCAACTTTGTGGAAGAGTGTATATTATTTTTCAAAATTTGGGGGCATACATGAAGAAAAAATAATGATGTATGGTACTCTAAACTTGTCAAATTATTTCTTCTAGATAAATTCCAAAGCAAACAATACAATCTGGCAAGTGAGGAAGAGAGGGAAGTCTACAAAGGTCCCACTCAAACTCCTTTTTAATTTTTATCTACCTTTGAGTTCAAGGGGAGTACCAAAAAGTAGAGTCTGTACTGAGCCAGACACACAGAAAAGTTCTGGAGGAAACTCCAGAAACACTGTAGCATGAGCGTTTAGAGAGTAATTTGTACTGACTGAATTTATCTATATGCATGAATCAAGGTGGAGAAAAATGATGTGTTAGAGGAAAATAAAAGAGAATTTCAGGGTAGGTGGCCATTTTGAAGATTGGCTCACTCAATTCAAATTCTTAATCATTCTATTATTTCCAACTAAAAATCTGAATTTGTGAAAATTCTAAGTGGTATTAACTAGTTCTTAAAGGAGATTGTTGGCAGATTTGGAAATTCAAAAGATAAACTATGTTAGTTCAGTTTTGATAGCACACACATCTACTTCAAGTAGTCACCATAAATTAATTTACATATAAAGAAGTTAACTGTATAACAAAGTTGATTTTTTAAAAGAACCTCTTAAAAATATCTTTCTTTACTGGAGTATTTTAATCACTCTATCAAAAAACCATAGAGAAAAATATTTAAAAAACTATTTGTGAATTTAACACAGAAAAGTCCTATTTAGCATTTGCTGTTTTTGTGATTGTCTCCTAGGATTACACTTCACTGTACTCAAAAAATTCTCCAATTCAAGCCCATATTTTAAAATGTGCAAAATGCAGAGATAGAGCATAGGATTTTATCCAAAGACAAGAAACACTATTTACATGACTGGCGTTTAAAATGGTTATCAAAAAATTCTCAGCAACATTACTTGTAGCATGAGAATCATGAATGTCCTAGAAAAGACAATGATAACCTTAACTGATGTGAAAAATAAGATATATTCAGTGTTTAATGGATTTTGTGATTTTTTTAAAAATGTGAACTGCATGTTCTATAAAAATCCCTTTTAGTCTTCTGTTCTAAAAGCTACCTCTCCATTATTATTCCACATTAGTTCCATTTGCTGATTTGATGAGTAAAGGCCTAGTTTCCAGATGCAAATTCTGCATTCTAATGTTAATCTAAGAAGCAGAATAGCTGTGAGTCTGTCATTCGCCAGCTAAAAGCTTGAAGGAGTCACAGGGCATTATTGTGAGGAGTACTGTACAAATCTGAGCAATACAGGATAATTATATGAATTGTTAGTTCTGAAAGTTAAAATTCATATGACTAAAAGAGAAAAAGCCATGTAAAGATTTGAGCTCTTTCCTGGTCAAGTGATGTTGCTAAGTATGAAACACTATTATTCGTTTTCTCCTAAATCACACTCAGACTTTCACAACCTGTTCTAAATGAAGCACAGAGAGAGATGAGGAATCCCACATTTGAGTTAAGGAATGATTATCATGAAATTAGTCAATGACTCTGATATGAGTAAAAGGCAAGTTACAACGATGGATGTGTTATTTAAGAAGTGTGGGATTAATTGTATTAACACATTTTCATATTTGAACAATGTTGACCAACGGGAGTTCAATATTCCTAAAATTAGTATTCAGGACCATAGCAGATAAATATAAGGCTAAGGAAAGACTTGAAAGTAAAGCTAACTTGCCTCTGAAGACTGAGCAATTACATTTGCAAAGAGTTTGCATTTTTATGAATATGAAGAAATACTCCATGTGCATTAGTTTCCAAAGAAAGTTTAGTTTTTGAAATATAAAAAAAAAAAGAAAACCTGATATCTAGTTTAAGGTGATCCTTTCATTCAAGATATAGAATTTCAATTATTTTATGATTTGAAGAATCAAAGATAATTAAAATAACTGCATCTAAACTTAATTTTCAGATGTTTGCATTATGGCTCTGCCTAAACAAAGACCAAGTATAGGGAACACATACTCTGTTATATAGTGCTTGGCACACAGTACACACTTTATAAACATGTGTTGAATGACTGAATACACAATGTCTTTGAGAGATTGTATGGGACAAGAATAAGTCTCCCTATAGATCCTCATTATACTTTCAAATATACTTAATGGCATGTCTAGTCAATGCTTATTGGCAGTGCCTCTCAAATTTCAATTGCAGATTTTCATTCTCCAGCTTTAGTGAACCAATTTCACATTGTCAAGTCAAGAGACTGAGCTGTGTGAGAGGCAGATATTCAGGAAGAAGTGGAGACACAAAAGAAGGGGGTGGTCTGGGCAGAGGTAGTGGGGCAGAAATTCTAACCTCTTCAATTTCTCCTGTGGGCTTCTTAATGGTTCTGGATGGAGTTGCTGGAATATAGTCTCAGCTTTCAAAGTCATATGTCCTAAATATCTCTCCAGTTTGAAAATCTTGAAAATAGAGAAAAATGCACTGTGATAATAAAAGAGAGGAGGTGGGGATAGAGGAAAGAGCTCATAGTATGACTTTGTACTTTGTACAAAAGTTTAGAAACCATAACATTCTCTGTAACGTTGTCCTCATTTTTTTTTCTGATTGCATTTTTTTCCCCTTTGTTCAGCAGGAAAATGGGGAAGGTTAAGAGATATGGAATCACATGAGTAATCTGAGACAGCTAAGATTTAGTTAGGTAGATTTTTCTTAACCTGAGGTTCTTTCCATTATTTATTTTGGTAGATATTGTTGTTTACCGGACAATTCCCAACTTTCTTCTTCCTTGCTGCTTTCTGCTAGAGAGGATGGAAGGGACTCTTTTCCAGTTTCCCTTATATCTAGGGGAGGCATACTGTTCATATCTGGCCAATGAGATGTAGACTTATTTTGCTGATAATTCCTGGAAAAGCTCTTGTTTTCTGATAAAAGAGACAAATATTTGTTGAATCAATGATGATGGGTGGAAGGATGAGTGCTTAGGCTTTATGATCAGAACAAATGGTAAAATTGGGTTGCCAAGATTTTATTTTCCCATTCTGGAGTGATTTACAACACCAAAATGCCAGTGTAAAATACTGATAGATAAGTTACAACATAAGTTATCAATCTGTACCCCTTACCTGATAAGCAGCTTGGTCAAGGTCAAGAAATAATTGAAAAGTATTTAAAGCAAGAGAAGTTTCTTATGGATTAGAACAGAAATATACAGGAACTTTGTGTCTATCTGTGGGGATGTATATTAATGTATGCTTACTTATTTAAGTTTAAGTTTACTTACTTATTTAAGTTTAAATTTACTTACTAAATTTATGCCATCATAGCAGTTCCTGAGAGAGTAAACTTTGAAAAGCTTCCATTGTCTCTTTTATAGAAATTATTTGCATATTGCACAAGTTTCTGTATTAAGCTCTTTCCCATCCCATAAGGGACACTCCATTTTGACAATTCTCAGTATACTAAGTCAACTTAGCATTCATTCCCTCCATCCTTCACTTTTCTTCCAGTCGGCACATATGTTACGGAGAACTTACATAATGTTATTGCAATAGGAGGGAGGGGAAGCTGTGTGGTTCTTGGCCACCGTTTTTCCTCCACAGTAACATCTCCTGATTCATCTGAAAATCATTTAATTCCTTGGCCATGTAATTTGTATGTCTGGTAAATCACTTAATCATCATCTCTCCCTGTGGGTCTCAATCCCCAGTAACCTGTCTTTCGTTCTTATACTCTTCTTCCTTCACTACCCGACCCCCACCCAGTCCATGGATTCTTTATTTAGCTTGGAGGAGAGAAAGAAAACCCAAATGATTAGATTCTCACAAATCTCTCTTTCTTACACTTGGGCCACAGATTTACACTTGAATGGTATGATGCTTTATACTGTGGCTTCACCTGGGGCAACAATGATTCTGCCTTGTGGCAGAACAGTTGAGAACAGTTCTAGGGCAGAAGACGATGTGGTAGGGTGAACATAGCATGAAATTCTTTGGGTAATACTTGCCAATGCCATTTCACAATTTACCCAGTAAAGTTTGTTAAAAGAACTAATCATTTAATTTTTAGTTTACATTCATTAATTTTTTAATGCAATTTCTACTTTTTTGAACATTGACTATTTTATTTCATGTATGGTATAGTGCTAGGTATGTCTGAATAGAATGCTGAAGAAGACAGACAAGGACTCTGCCCTAATAGAACTTACATTGTAGTTGGGGAGAGAGATTGTAAATTAAATAAATAGAAAAACAAAATAATTACAGAATGTGAAAATTGATATGAAGAAAGAAACAGGTTGAAGGGATAAAGGGGTGAAATCATGTTGTGTATGTGTTTTAGAACTGCTATTAATATAGTGGTTAAGTCACTCTGCTCTCTGATTCCTGTATAACTCTTTTTGAAGCATTTTTCAGCCTCTGCATGAGTCAATTTTTTTTGTGCAAATCTACTTTAATTGTCAATCAGCTATGCATGTTAATTTTTTGATGTTAATAAGCACATCTAATTTTTGATGTTAATAAGCAATGTGATCCTAAAATGTCCAGCTGCCATTTTTATATCCATAGCAATATTCTAAATGCAAAAGCAAAAACTAAATTTATAAAAAGACTTGTAATCATTATTTCTATTTTTTCATTAAATTATTTAAATTTTACTGAAGGCTTTCTATTGGAATTAAAATTTATTTTGCAGAAGCCTCTCTCCCTAGGAACTCCACAACTAAAAAGTGAAAATTTGAAAGCTTTAAGTTTTCAGAGATAAAAGTGATTTGTTGAATTATATGGCAATAATTACTCTTATAAATTCTACTATGAGATCAGTCAGCCATGTGTTGCCCTTTAAAAGAAACCAAAACTGCTGACAGATGTCTGCAAGCTATCAGGCAATAAGATTTTTATCAAATTATGCCCTTTTGTTTTTGGCTTTGAAACTGGTTGCAGAGTCACCCTTAAGAAATGTGCAAGAGTAATATTCAACCAATAGCTGGCCTTATAATGTACTGCAGTTCTTCCTGAGAACATTGTGGGGTAAAAAAGAAATGCTTACATTTTTTCTGTTATGTAAGGCAAAGGAAATGAGTCTAAACATTAATCTGTTATGGGTTAGCCCAGCTATCACAATTATGTTTACAGTAAACTAGTGGAGATTAGCAATTACAGAGAGACTCTGTTGGGATGTGCTGGCATTATCAATAAAGCTTGAAAGGGTTTCGATTAACTTTACAGTAATGCGACATAAATAAGCCTTGGTGGTTTTTAGTATCAGATAATTATGATCAAATTTTGTTTAAACAGTACACCAGAAATCATACGTTTTATCATCTAGATAAAAGAAACAGAGAGAGATGTTTACCATGTGTAAATATAAAGAGCAAAGTGTCATAATACTAGCATATTTATTTTATGTGACATGTGGTTGGCAAACTAGTGCTGATATGTCCATTCTTTATTACTGGTCCATGACGAGATAAGTAAAGAAATTGAAAGCAAGCATTTAAGAATTGGCTCTTCCTGGTCTCTAACCACTGACTTTCAGATTGGAAAGACATCATTGGTTCTCCTGGTTCTCAGTCCTTCAAATCTGAGCTAGAATTATACCTTGGCTTTCCTGCTGATCCAATTCACCCTGCTGATCTTCGGACTTGTCAGCCTCCGTAACTGCATGAGCCAATTCCTTACAATAAATATGTAATATAATTACATATTTCGTTATAGATTAGAGGGAGAATTTGTGCTATAAATGTGTAGTAAATACCACACTTAGAATGGACATAGGCTATATTGGCATAATGTGGCAGCTTTTATGTCAAAATCCTCAAATGTCTTAAGAGATATACTTTTCATGAGGCCTAAGCTTCAGCCACTTGCTATTGTTTTTTTATAATCTCAGATGGGGCATTCTATTCATGGACGGTCAATGGAAACTTTGGGCTTCATAAAAGTACATTTAGAGAAACAATGAGAAAATCTTATTTCTTAGAACAAAAAAAAGTCAGTGAGGGCAGATACCACAATCACTGACTACATGGATGAAGAAAATCCAAACAACTGGGATGGCCTTCTGAGCTAAAATGAGGGAGGAATGGAGAGCTAACCTAACCCCTCCAACCTTCTATCTGCCTCCCTTTCAGCAAGAGCTTGCTGTGCAACAGGGTTCAAGTCAATAGGGTATAAGCAGAAGCCTGTTGGGGTTTTTTTCTGGGAGAGCTCTTGCTTTCTTTACTGAGGGGAAAGAAGCTGCTAATACCTCCCCTTTACCCCTGCTTCCTGACTTAAACAAGTCTAGAACTGTAGCAACCACCTTTCATCCAAGAGAGAAGTGCCCAGGGGCTTGTAGAACTGAATGCCCTGAGATCATTGAGCCTCTACATGAACACCTATAGCTATTTGCTTGTTATAGAACAAAAATAACTCCTATTTATTTATACTTCTCTTCACCAAATATTCTACTATTTGTCCCTGAGTGAATTCCCTTCTGATCCTAGGGCACAGTAATCTCAAGAAGAAAATTCAGGTAACATACAGAGACAAAAATGGATCCACTTAAGGTCAAGCCCAAGCTCAGATAGCCACAACTGTAAATATGGAATATACACTTAGATTTTCAAACTGAGAGAAGCGGACAGCAGTGTGATGGGACATCTAGAAGTGCAAGGAAATGTTTTTAAAGGAGGAAGAAGAGTGAAACTGAAGATTACCACCAATCTGTTATACTAGCAAAATATCCAAAAGTTAGTCATTTATTCCTCCAACAAGTATTTGAATATTTACTATATGCCAGATACTTAATTGCTATGATCTCTTGTAGAGTTCTTGATAGTTTAGGATATGAGAAATTTACAATTGACAGTCACAGTAATAATAATAATAATTTAATGATTTATATAATATATATAATAATTTAATAATTTTTAAAGTGTATATTATGTTCATTTTTTCAAAATTTTTGTATAGAGGTTTGGAAGGAATCTGGACAATGGATCTAGTATTTATGCCCATGATTCTGGCACCTTGTAAAGAGATCATTTCCCTAAAATGTCTAAAATGCAAAGCAAGTATGAAAATCACAAAATCCATAGGAGCACTTGATTCAGTCTTAGTGTCGATATGCCACACAGCTATATTTCTTGTAAATCTGTATCCTTACAGCTTATACAATTATTCAGCAGCTGTGAAAAGATTAAAAGTAAAAAACAAAAATAAAAACTACTAGGCTTTTGACTAAAGGTTTATAGTCTTTTTTATCCTTATCATGAGATATGTATACCAAAGGCACATGTCTTTCATCTTGTAGCACTTACGCTGAACAGAAGAAAGAATTGCAAGAAATGTTTATTATTTTTTAATCTTGGTTGTATAACACACACATTAGTCTATCTGTTAAATAGTGTATCTGTTAATTATTCACATCTATTTTAGATTGCACTCTCTAAAAAGGCAAAGACCATATATGAATGTCCAGCTTACTCCCAGAAGCGCTGGTATACTTACTTTTAAAATGAGGAAACTGATTACCCATAGTCTCAAAAATATAAGACCAAGAAATTGAGTAAATTCTTGATAACTACAGAGCTTATTATGTAGTATAAAATATATCTAGAATCTTCAGTGTTATTTTCCTCCTTCTTTTGCTATCATTTTATTTTGTTTTGTTTTTTTCATCTCCAGCAAAATGTAGGAAGGAGAAAGAGATAAACTGTCAGTTCATTTTACTCCATGATCAATCTAGTGGAAAGTATATAGAACATTAAAGACTGTGAAAATTCTTAGATAACATAGGGTTTTAAATCATTGCTACATTTCCTGTTCTCTGTGAGTTTGTGTGTGTATAAGGGGTATGTGTGTGTTGGTGGTGGGTGGAATTCAATAGCATTTAGTTGTGGTTTTAGGGGCCATCTGAAAATATACTTCAAGTCACTGAGATGCAAGAGGCATGGAAGCTTTCAGTCATTACTTTGACTAGATCAGAATCATCTTTTAAGCATTTCCTATTGTTTATATTTTAATACAAAATTTAAACCCATCTGCTTGATTGCTGGATATTTGCCTGGACTAAAATATACAGCTTTACATCTTGTGAAAGTGACAGTGGCAGAGGATTACAAGACTTTTTGTTTTATGAAATTTAAAATTAGATGTGTGAAAAAAATAAGTAAAAGTGGAGGAAGGAAAGATGAAGTATGTGAAGCTAGAACCAGGCTCTACAATTCTTGTGCCCTTTATAAAGAGTGTCTATGAGTGGAGCAGTTTTATATGTGTCTCCATTATGTCTCCTCACTGTGTTCATATAGCAGGATTGGTAGCCATTAGAGTAGGGAAATGAGAAAGGAGATGGCTTATAAAACAGGAAGCTATGCTAAAACCTCCTTTGGGATCACCTTGACAGAGAAAAAAAATGTTATATTTTCCGCCATGTCAAATCAGAGGCCTTTATTTTGTGCCATTACCTTTAGCCAAGAGGTAGGACCTCCCTTCTCTCTATTCATTATATCATGTTCAGTTGACATGCTTGTCAGGTTGGTACAATGGAAAGAGATGTGACAAGTCACAAATTTAAAATATAAAAAAAATCATATTTTTTTCATTTTAGATATTCCTTTGTTACCTCTGTTCACATTCACTGCTTTTCCTCTTTCTCAGATGTTCTCTGTGAACCTATATTCTGACTATTGCTAGTTTAATGCCTTTCAAACAATACTTAGGTCATTTTTTATAAAGTCACTTCTAAATTTAGTTGGAAAACATAAACTAATGCTAAGTAAATTACTTGTAGATTGTACAGAATACTTATATTTTTAATAAAACTGATAACTAAAGCAATCAAGGATGACTTGAACTGAGCGAGAACACAAATTTTTATTTATTTATTTATTTATTTATTTATATTTTTATTTTTTAAAGATTTTATTTATTTATCTGACACAGAGAGAGCGAGAGCAGGAACACAAGCAGGGGGAGTGGGAGAGGGAGAAGCAGGCTTCCCGCGGAGCAGGGAGCCCAATGTGGGACTTGATCCCAGGACCCTGGGATCATGACCTGAGCCAAAGGCAGGCGCTTAATGACGGAGCCACCCAGGCGCCCCGAGAACACAAATTTTTAATTGAAATTCATTCAAATCCCAAAATGGATTCAGGAAGGTTTAGCTTCAGTTTAGACTAGGTGAAAGTCATAGGTCATTTTGCATTGTACAATATTAGAACATTCACACACTGCCTGAGTTATTAATTATTCCAGAAAAGTTCTTTAGGTATAAGAAAAATATAATCCCCGGAACCACTATAAGAGCCCACATTGCAGACACCGTGCACAATTTGTACCTAATTACAGCAACATATGGATGGTTGGCCCAACTCTGAGTATCCAGATATTCTTGCCCTTTCTTTTGTGCTTATTCTTTATTACTATGGTGCATGTTGGTTTCTAAATGATGCCTGGTTCTTAGTGCATTAATTTGTCATTTAGAGAAGGCTGAGTGCTGACTTCCTAGAAAAAGTTTGCTGATAATTAAATTGGAAGAACATTATAATCTATTTATAGCTTATTGAAACTCATCTTGGGAATACAGGACCCCTGAATGCTATTCCAGGGATTATAACAGGAGTACATACTGATTGTGAGTTCTGGGTAATTTTTATGGTCATCTGTCCTTTTACACTGAGATACTGCAGGTGTTACTTGTTAACTCACTGCAGATCACTGTGGCATCATATGAGAAAAGAGGTTTAAGACAAAAAAAAAATCCTACTCTGCTCTGGATAAATCTAAATATGCAATGACAATGGCGGAGAATTACAAGACTTATGCAGAAATGTCAGTCCTGCTTCATTCTTCCCTCACTATGTGTATAAACATGCAAACTTGAGCACAGACTGCTGGTAAATTCCTAATGTCCCTCTGAATTACTCTCCAACTGTAGGCAATGTAGGTACCGTAGTCTCTGGTACCTTTAAAACATGCATCCTCATACTTGGTAAAACTGAAATTAGTTTGTTGTGAAATGGGTGGGGGTTGGAGGATGCCGAACATTTACAGCTTTATATTCCTCCATAGTATTGATCCAGGAGGATATCTCTAAAACTGACAGACGCTAACCCAGAGTGGTCTACTAATATCTGAACTATTCCAACATCAATTATGCACTTTCCTGAAAAATCATAATAACAAAAAATTCTAGGCACATGAAACCACTTCTTTTCATTCATAATGTTCCTTATAATATCAAATTAAGTTGAAATTGGAATATTCCAGTTTAATGTGGTTGACAATTACCAGTTGGCTTACTGATGCTGATAAACCCAGAGTTAAAGTACCTGTGAATATTTTGTAATAGTTATAGTCCATGAGAAAGCTTCCTGTAGCCATAAATCCACCCAAGCACATTTATAATATACCCATTCTCTGATGGCATTGTCTATTAGATTAATTTTATTTTAGCTCTTAAGTTATATAGAGCCATCTTTCTTGGTTGTATAACTCCGTTTAGAGGGCACAGAAAGAAGGAAAGACAAGAGAGGCCATTTTATGGAGAAAGGTGTTTTGACATCATGGAGCAGTTCTTTGTGGAAGAGCAATTTCTCCTTTGGGAAAAGAGGTGTCTACAAACAGATGGCCTTTGCTAAGTAAAATTGACAGGTCTACAGGTAATGAGCTGCTTCTATAAAAGAGGGTTTTTCCACTGGGGTTTCAGCACATGGGGCCTAATTATTCCTGACATATTGCCCATTTCATACACTCACAATATTATGGCCAAATAGGAAAAATAATTATACAAACTGTTAGCACAAAACTCAATGGAAACAATGCCGGCTATAACCAGAGAATGGGTTCTTTTTGAACACAGGTCCATCTGTTCTTTCTAATTTTGCAAGTGGCAAAGGCCAAGTACTATTACAACAAATTCCTAGGGATGAGATAATTTTTTTTCCTTGTCCTTTTAGCTTTTGTTTTACTGGAGTTTACTTTCTAGAAGTAAACAAGTGATTGGAGCTTAGAATATTTTTCACTATTCAGATTCTATGGCTGTAATGTCTTGTCCTGGACACATATATTATTTGTTTTGGTGGAAGCTTAAAAAGATCTGCATATAGGTCATCTTGGGTTTTAAATAAATGTTCATTAGTCAAATGAAAACTTTATAAGCATTCCACATATGACACATAGCTATGGTTTTATTTACATATTACATATAATAAACATACTTCAAGAAGAAAGACTTTTAGAAGAATATATTTCCAGATAATGTCTCTTGTTCATAAAAATCATCAGAATATTTGTGTAGGAGTGTCTAACTTCAGATACTGTGTGCTATAAAACAAACTTAGTTGCATGTACACATGTGATATATCTGTAAGATTTTTTTATTAAGATATCTTCACGCATGGCTCATGTGAATCAGCCTCATGAATTTACAGGCATTTAAAAGCAACATGGACTTAAGGATCACCTTGAAATTCATTTTTTTTTTTTATTCAACGCTACTCATTCAAACAATTTCTTAATTTTATTTCTGGTTAGCAAGTTCTAGCTCTGGGATAAAACACACACAACCAGATGTTCCTTCAGCACAAGAGTGCTGAACTAGGGCCATATTATTTTTTGTTCAACCACCTGTGTATTAGCATCTGTTTTCAATTTTACATATGCAGTTTTCTACATTGATTACCATCACTTCCATTAATTTACAAACTACATAATGTAGCAACCACAAGACTCTTACCTCCCAATTTTCTAGATTAGTTTATTATAAAAATATACCAGTGTTTGCAGGAATCTAGTATCTTCTGTCTAAAGAAAGATAATTCAGTCAAACAAGAACTTTTTATTCCAAAAATAGCCTCATTAGATCTAATTATATTACAATGAATAACATTAAAAAATAGTATTTTTATGGATAATAAAAATTAAATATGGCCATTATAGAAAATTTAGAAAAGATAACTACCTATGTTTCCCCTCAGTTTCTCCTGTATGTTTGTATATGCCAGTATATATACTTAATACTTAAATATATATACTTAAGCATATATGTTATATATATACTTTATATATATATATTATGATATATATATATATGTATATGTATTTTACAAAATTGGGAGACACATATCTATATCCTGCTTTTTTACTTAAAATTTATCTTGAACATTTCTGTATAATTAGGAATTATTGTTAAGTCAGAGGATATTTCTGTTTACAAGAAGAAGCTCGTGGTTTTGTCAGTTATCGTGAAACTTAATTGTAGTATTAATTTGACACTAGCAGAAATATCAATACTCAATAAACCACAATATAATATTTAGTCATACTATAAAAACACCAGCACAAACTGGAAAGCAAATATAATAACTTCTATAAGCATGTCTTTTTTTTGACACAAGACCTCCTTTGACATAATTCTTACTGGGTGCCCAGTGATCTGGCCTTCTGAGGTACACAAACTTCTATTTCTCCTTAGGGCAGGCTAAGTGAGGAGCTCTGAAGTTGAAGGATTAATGTTTTCATGCTTTAGATTTTGCAATAATGATGATAAACTTTATAATCTAATTGTATGTAAAGTTGATTATCATATGCAAATGTGTTGGGCCACAGATAGTCTAGAATTCTCTCTGCTTTAGCCATGTCTATTTCAGCATAAAATTAACTACAAAGTGGTTCCATAAACATTTATTGTGCACCTACAATAAGCTGGGGAATGTCAGAGATGTGGAACACAAGGGTGTACAAATATCCCTTTCTTCATGAATTCAGTCCTGCAAGGGAGATGCCAGAGGAAACAAAAATCAATGCTAATGTGATTTGATAAGCAATAGAGATCTGTACAAAGTGCGAGAACACAGATGAGGAAGAAATTTATTCTGCCTGAGGGTTGGAGTTGAGGAGTATAAGTGAGAGAGTGATATTAGAAAACAAGTACTATGTGAATAGAACATTAAAGAATGAATAAGAATTTTCCAGGCCGAAAAGGGGAAAGCAGGAATCCAGAGGGCAAAGATGTAGAGTCCTGAGAATGCCTGCAATCTAAAGAAATGGCTGGTAGAACAGTAGTTCCCATCAAGTATTTTGAAGAAGGGAACTGCTATGATCGGGTCAGCCTTTTAAAAGACATTTCTAGGTTGGGCGGGGGATGTGGAGTTATTTCTCAAGCAAAATAGCACTCAGTGATACTCCATATGTTAAGAAAAAAAGTTGAAGAAAATTCAAGGGTTTTGAGCTCAGGCAACAGTGTGGAGGATGTTCCTTTCTACAGGCAATAGATACATGTGTCTAATAGGACAATAACTTCATATGCCTTGAAAAGAAAGATTGCTCTAGTTTTTATATAAATGTAATATGCTAACATATTCAAGAGTTGCCATTAACAGAGTATCCAAACATTAAACTTGAAATGAGACCTTAATTAATTTTCCAATAATTGTCCCACATTTATGAGCATTCCTGGAATTAGGGTTTAGCTCTAATTATAGGCAAATAAGAGATATTTCACAAATAGAAATTTAAAGAAACAAATAAGCGAGCATAAAATTCTAACTCCAGTGATCTGCTAATAATGTCTAGAAGAACCACTTTAACTTCAAAGAAAAAAATTGTTTTGTAAAGAACTCTTTTAAAAAAATATGTATAAACACACACACATACACACACAGAGTAAATCCTACTAGAGTGTCTCACTGGAGAGTACACCAGCCTTGGAAGCTTTTTAAAAAAATGGACCATTACTGTACTTCTATTGTTATATCAGACACTTGAAGAAAGAGTGAGAAGAAGATTGTCTTACTGAGCTCCCAACTGTACATTCTTTGGACTCAAAGGAAAAGGAAAAGAATCTTTTTGTTAGCTTGATTTTTTAAAAATCTACAAAATTATAGGGTTATTTCCTTTTCTTTGTGCATAGACAAAGCAGCCATTTGTTGAAATAAACCCTTGAAAGACAACTCAGTAGCCTATTTGGAGAATTACTACAGGGTAGAGTGAACTGATTAGAGGGGTATATTAATATCTGCTTGAAGGATTTTTTTCATTGTAATTTTTAGTTTCTACAGGTCTATCCTGTAATTCTCAAACCTTGTCTTCATTTTTAGAGATAACTATCTATAGTAATTCTAACCCTAGTAATACTCTTTTTTTAAAAAAATGAACAACTTCCTATCCTATAGAGTATCTTAACATTTATTCACTTAGATATTGTTCATTTGGATTTATTTCATCCCATAGTTCTTTGGTGGGGAGCAGGGGTAAATGTTATATTTGAGTATGCTGCCATAAAAAAAAATCCTTTAATAAGCCTATGTATAATCTGGAGGCACCCTAGAAACACAGGTTAAAAAATGTATTTCTTTTTTTTTTATTTTTTTAATTAACATATAATGTATTATTTGTTTCAGAGGTACAGGTCTGTGATTCATCAGTCTTACACAATTCACAGCACTCACCATAGCACACACCCTCCCCAATGTCCATCACCCAGCCACCCCATCCCTCCCAACCCCCCAAAAATGTATTTCTTGGTGGAATACAAATTAGCATATTCGAATATCTCTTTGGCAAATTGTAGCTTTATTTACAAACAGTAATAATCTTTTTTATTATGAAATATTCCAAGGAAATCACAATACTTAAAATGATGAATATATTAACTCTCATTGCTGTTTCACCATAACTCCCCAGTTAGTTTCCGTTGGTTGCAACCCAAGAATCCCCACAGCCAAACCCCATTGCCTCACATGACAGAAAATGTCCTTGCCCGCACATTTATTTATTTATTTTTTAAAGATTTTATTTATTTGTCAGAGAGAGAGAGAGCACAAGCAGGGGGGAGCAGCAGAGGCAGAGGGAGAAGCAGGCTCCCCGCTGAGCAGGGAGCCCGACATGGGGCTCGATCCCAGGACTCTGGGATCATGACCCGAGCCAAAGACAGACACTCAACCAACTGAGCCACCCAGGTGCCCCATCTCACCTTCACTTTTACACAAAGAGCAACTTAGTTTCTGAGAGTTCATAATTTTATCTATTGAACTATAAAAAAAAGGGAGAAGGATTTTGTAACTGATAGATTATGAAGTCTTTTATTGGATTTTGATGTTGATTTATCAGTTATTTCTCCTTGCTGTTTAGACCAGAAACTGTTACTTGCCTTTGAATTTACTGAACTAAAAGTAGTCTGAAACATCTGATTTTTTAAAAGTATATATATCATTTAATCTTCCTGTCCTCTATTATCCCTTCATCTGACAATGCCTGTACATTGTCTTGGCTTTGGGAATCTTCCTGTCTTCCATTGAATATAATCTTGGAGAACTGTTAATCAAAGCACCCCACTTTCTACCAGCCACAGGGAGAGAAAGTGATGTTTTTTTCTCTCAAAGATTCTTTCTGAATCTTGACTGAATCAACACCTGGGCTGAGAGTGGCTGGAGCCATCTTATCTTGTTGACAGTACTCTGAAGACCATGTCCATTAATCCAATTTCTAATATCTCTGTAGCTTCTCCGATTCCAGTATTTTCTCAGTCTTGGCTGTTCAGTTTAAACTTTCTTTTGGATTCTGCAAACCACATCATGTTCTTCTAATTTACTCCTTCTTAAACTAAATTAGCAGAGTCAGTGTTTCCATCGATTGCAAAAATAGTAACTGACACAGTGCAGTGGCAACTGTTGGTTCTCCACCAGATTTAGAACCCCTTCCACAGAGTAGAGTTGGTGGAGAATGGCTCTATGTCAGAAATACAGTTCTCAGTTCTCCTTGTATCCAGCAGAGCCATGTATCTGGCTAGCTGAATGAAGTGAACATTTATTGAAGGCCTTTGGCCCTAGTAGTAGAAAAGATTTATTCTTTATGCCTGCAAGGATGAATAAGAAGCATGCTTTTCTTTTCTTCTTTCCTTCTCTTGTCTACTGGCTAGATGTTGATACTCAGAGCGAACTTTGAAACAATGTGGTAAAAATGGAAGAGACTTTGCCAGCCTGGGCCATGGCCACCTGGAGTAGAGACCTCCTCACATTGGACTGATGTGAGTGAGAAGTCAACATCTTTGTGTTAAGCCACTGATTTTTGGGATTGATTTTTTTTCATGTGCTATCCACTGCTACTTGCTACTAATACTGCTAGTAACATTAACTGAATGTTTTCAACATTAATAAATTTTCGCTTATGGTATTGACTGATCTCAAGGAACTTTAGTAACTCTTGATACACTAGCATCAATTGCAAATCCATATCTTTAAGCCTGATTCTTTAGTCATTTATGGAACTGCTGAATCTATGGGACAAAATAAAATCTTTTTACAACATAGGAGTAGAGATAATTTGCTGGTACACTTTGTAAGTACAAGGAGCCAAATTTCTCCTTTAAAAGTGGAGCAAAGGTATTAAAAATATGCTTAAATTTAAACTTTCAAACAGCTTAATGAGTGCTTTTCAGAAATCATCTGAAAATCTTGCAAAAAAGCATTGATAATGACTAGGGTCAAAGACCCTCAAGAAATATTTTCTGTATAATTATCAATCAACAAATGTTTATTTAAATGTATCTATAAGGCAAATGCAAAAAAAACAAAACAACAAACTCAACAAAGTGGAACAAAGGAACAAAATATATTTTGTAAATTAGAGACAAGTACACTGAAAAAGGAGAACTTTTACATTCTAGGCACCCAGAAACAACTTATTGCAATGTAAAGGAGCCTGTAATTGGTCTTTCAGGTTTTTACCACCATGAAAGTTTTAATGATCTTGGAAAAATCTCATTTACTCGAGTTTACAGGACTAAGAAGTCACAGAATATTGGGGTTCTGTGAGGTGTTCTTGGAGATAAAACAGAATTTCAATGTTCTGATCCTAGACATCTTTCAGGAAATCCCATACCTGTCTTTATTTTTCTGTCCTCGTGCCAAATGAGAGCCTGCCCAGGATCTTTGATGATGCTATTGTGATTGGAATTATGAAGTTCTAGGAATGAAGGTGGTAGCAGTTTTTAATTTCTAACATCATGGAGAAATGGATAGAATTACATCAGAGGTCCTTTCCCAGTGAACTGGCTCTTAGAATTTGCAAAGGCAGATTAACTCAAGTGCAAAGGCAATAAGAACACAGAGGGTACAGCAACATGTCATGTAATCAAATTCACTGTTTTAAACCACAGGATATAATCATGAGCTTATAGTATGACACTTCTATTTCACATATCCGATTGACCTGAAATTCATCAATATTTGTGATATCCTGAAGATAGGCAGTCTGAATAGCATAAATAAAACATTTATTTGATGATAACCCTGTTTGCTAAATCGCAGGTTTTTACTACCTTCTCTGAATGAAAATAACATTCTTTTTTATGTATATATAACAGAGCAAGGAACACAAGGCAACAGAAACTGCTAGGCCATTGAACTTCAAGGGATTCTTTCAGAAAAGGAAGGATATGATGACCTTCATAAAGATTTAAAAAAAAAAAAAGATTTTAGTATCTAACTGATTGTCTGCAGGAGCAAGCTAATCAGTATGGGAAGCTCTTGTATTTAAGCCAGACACTGGATAGAACTGCAGCCCTGGAAAATATATATATATTCACATACGCATACCCCTCTCCCACAGAAGACTTTTTTTTTTTTAATGACAGAAAAGTCATTTGAATTGAGATTTTTGCTAATTGAACCTGTCTGAAATAACAATAACATAATGGATACGGAGTCATCTGGAATAAAACATTATTTGTATGGCTTCATTTGAATTCTAGCAAAGTGTAACATTTTTAAATCAAAGAAAAATATCTCTGATCGAACTCACACAGGAGAGACAGGTCACTGTCCAGCTAAGTCCAACTAGGTGAGCAGACCACCAAATAGTTCACTCATATTTTTCACTGTTTTGCTGGCAGAAATCATGCCATTTCCCCCCTTTTATTGCCCAGGATAATTAACTTGCTCATCACCAAGTTGACTGGCTTACTAATACAATATTTACAATAATACAATATAATATACAATAATACAATACAATAATACAATATTACAAGATTTTTCAGGCAAATGATACCAACTTTAACTTTGGTTAAATTTGGTTAAATTTGACAAAATTAACAAGTCAGTGTAAGGAGGCTCCCAATCATTTTAGAGAACTTTCTAATGTTGTATATATGTCTTTGAGAATAGAATATTTAATACTATACTATCTGCTAGACAAAAGCAGTTTCTATTCAATAGCTGTCCATCTTCCTATACTCAGGGGAGAGCAGCATTTCTCTCCAAAAAATAAAGAGAATATCAATGGGGCTAATCTCTTCAAAGTGCTTAGAGCTCAAAGCAATTGCCTGCAGTTGTAAAAAAGTCCCCACCCTCATTATCTCAGCAAAAGAAAAATGACCAAAATGTAAAATACTACCTGGCTTTTGAGACAGAAATGTTCAAAAGAAAGTTAAAATAAACATTCACTAACTCACTTCTGAATTAAACACTTTGAAATTTAATTTACTTCTTTAGAATAAAGGAGTCAAACTATGAACCCATCCTTTCTTGATACAAAATGAGGAGTTAAAGTGGAACAAAATTAAACTATTGGTCTGCATCAAAAAATAGATTGATTTACCTCTCAGATACTGCTATAGTCCAAGAAATAATGACTTTTACAATATAATCAGACATGCCCAAGGATTATCAAATTATGAGTTACATGATACAACTAGGCTTTTTTCTACACATCTTATTTCATATGACAATTTACTCAGTGTTCTAACCTACAAAAAGATAGAAGTTTCTGGAAACCACTAATAGAAAAAATTGGAACACATCTTACAAAACCATGATTATTTAGTTTTAAAGTGATGTAAAATGTGTAAGTGTGGTATCCTAAAGGCATAATCATTCTGGTGAAGTAGCTGCATTTGGTGTAACAACACTTGCTCAGGCCGACTTGTCAGTTTCCCATGATTTTGATTTCTCACCAGGAGCAATACATCATTTAGAAGTTTGCTGGTAACTGAGTCTAGACTTACCTGGGGGGGCTCATTTCCCTTTATTCTCAGGCAATTCACCCAGCATAACTTTCCTCAGCCAAACTCCCTCACAAGCCACACAGAGTAAATATTAAAGAGGCAAATCAAGCTACCACTCACAATATAAACTTGATACAAAGGATTACCAGCATGAGGGAAGATGAGTATGCATCTTGAGATGCTGTAGACACTGGCCTGAGAGATCTACTAGATCAGGATTTTCCAAACTGCAGCTTGAAACCAATAATTGGGTCATAAAATGTAATGTAGTACAGGTTGAAAATGATATATAATGTATATCATATATCATATAAAATGATAAATATATAATATATATTACATGTGTATTTATATATGTGTGTACACACACACATAAGGTATGTTTAGATTGTGTTTCAGGGTTGTGATATAAAATGAATTTCCTACTGTGGGTTGTTTTTAAAATAAAGTTCTGAAGCCTCTGCTTTAGCTCAAATTCATTCTGATGCTTTGTTTTTCCCTTTCCAATCCAAAGCAATATTCCTCCACTCTCTCCCCAAAATTCCAGGAGTAGATACTCTCTGCCTCCTGAGTTACTTTCATATTGCTCGAGTTAGAGCCATTTCCCTACTGTCTAGTTCTTTTTCTTTCCCCTTGCCTTCCTTCCTTCCCTCTCTGAACACACACATTGGCAGCCATGTGCACAAGGGAAAACTGACACCACTGTCTGATATAAAAGTAATTATTCCCTTTTCTAGGGCCTCATAATGAGACGTACACATGACCCAATCCTGGCCCAAAAGACATGAGGGAAGTCTACTTGGGACTTTAAGAAACAGTGTTCTCTCTTCCAGGAGCCACAGGAAGAGACCGTCTCATCACTTCCCCTGGTTGTTTTCTTCTTGCAATATGATCTGTGGTGATGCAAGAGTCATCTTACTGCTGACTCTGAGGATGGCAGAACAAAGGGAAAGAAAGAACCCGATACCTTAAAAACACCTTAGGTTTGCTCACCCAATCTGAAGGCAGTCCTACCTGTGGACTTTCTCTTATGTGAGATAATAAGGTTCCTTTTTGTCAGTTCCACTTGGGTTTTCTCATACTTATAGCCAAAAGCATCTTAACTAATATATTAATCAATGAACAAGAATAATTAAGAACTCTTAGAAAAACAACATTAATTAAATGGTACTTAAATTACCTAATATTAAAAGATATTATAAATAAACACCCTTATCATAGAGTACAACTAGCAAACTAATTGAAAGAAAAATTAATGGAGTGGAGTATATAGTTTACTAACATAGACCATATATAAAGTTTATTATATACTACACAGTGTACATAGTGAAGACAGCATCACGGACAGTCATATTTCACCTAAATGCTGCAGGAAATATGCTGGAGATTGCATTTTGTCACATATATTCAATTCATCAGCAGATTCTATTGACTCTATTTTCAAAATACATCATGGTATTTTAACAGTTTCTCAGTTGTCATCTAGGTCCACTGGCATAAACAGGGTGTGGAGGGGCAATTGGAACAGTTTGCCTTTTGGGGGACAAGTGATTAATCACTGATGTTTAGAATTGCTGTAAGTATGGTGATGGTTTTATTACCTTGAAATTCTCTGCAGAAAATGCACCCCATTACCCCATTGCTCTCTGAAAGCCCCACTGCCTTGGTCTAAGTTTAATTCTGTGTCATAACAGGAACATCTTCACTGTTCCCTCTGCTTCCACTCTTACCTGGATAGAGTGTTTGTTTATAATAGTTGCCAACTGTTCTTTTTTTTTTTTTAAGATTTTATTTATTTATCTGAGAGAGACAAAGACAGAGAAAGAGAGAGCGCACGCGCAGGGGGAGCAGCAGGCAGAGGGAGAGGGAGAAGCAGGCTCTCCGCTGAGCAGGGAGCCGATGTGGGACTCGATCCCAGAATGCTGAGATCATGACCTGAGCTGAAGGCAGACGCTTAACCGACTGAGCTACCAGGCACCCCAAAGATTTTATTTATTTATTTGTCAGAGAGAGAGAGAAAGAGACAGAGAGAGCACAAGCAGGGGTAGCTGCAGGCAGAGGGAGAAGCAGGCTCCCTGCTGAGCAAGGAGCCTGATGTGGGACTTATCCCAGGACCCTGGATCATGACCTGAGCTAAAGGCAGACGCTTAACTGACTGAGCCACCCATGCTAACTATTTTTTGTTTGTTGGTTTGTTCCAATGAAAATCAAGTTCCATTACTTCACTGTTTAAAATGGTCCAGTCTTTTTGTCATACTCAGATAATATTTAGCCTTTTTACCAGGGCCTAGGGGGAGTTTCATAACCTAGCTCCAGCTTATCTCTCTAAAGTTATTTCATGCCCATCTCTGCCTTATTCACTCTGCTCTAGTCACATGGATATCTTTGATCTTATTGTAACTCAAGGTTTGCCCTTGGAACCCTCTTCCCAAAATGGTTTTTCCCAAGACTTGGCATGACTTACATCCTCAATTCATGAAGGTTGCTCTTTTTCAGAGGTCTTCCCTGAATATCTTACCTGAAATATCAACTCTCTACACCCACTCACTCGACACACCTAGCATAGCTTTATTTTTCTTATACAATTTGGGCATGTCTTGTGTGTGTGTGTCGGTGTGTGTTGTGCATGTGTGTGAGAGAGACACAGAGACGGTTGGAGACTTAATTTTCTTCTTCTCCCATTAGAATATAAACATGGGAGGATAGAGACTTAAGCCTTTTTACCATGTCGAGATGGATTATCTTGTGAATACTCACAAAAAAACATAACAGGTACTGTTTTGTTATCCTCATTTTACAGAGGAGGAAATTTAGGCACAAGAAAGATTAAGGAATGTGCGCAAGGTTACAGAACTAATAGGTGGTAGGATATGGATTCAAAACCAATCCCTGTCACCCTGGACGCTGCCTTCTTAACTGCTCTACTGCCTCTGTATATAATTAAAATGAAAAGGGCCCAATGTAAAGTGTAAAGTACTCTATTATTAGAACACTGTAGGACATAAAGTTGGATGGGGGGATTGTTAGGATATAAATATAAAATGTAAAATACTATATGTATGTGTATTATTTTTATTATTTTTAGTGATATACATAGTAATTTTACATTATACATATAATTAGAGTAATTTTACGTTTTCATAAGAAATATAAAATATTTTAACTCTGATTTGTGATTTCATATGATTTATTTTTCTTTTATGTAATTTCTACATTGCTTTTTTGAAAATGTCAGCAATAATCACATAAGACATTTAGAATAACAAAATATACACATCTTAAAAAATAATGCCGCCTGTGGGCATAATAAAAGGAATATAAATATTATTGTGATTTGAGACCATCAGTAAAGTACCTTTTCCTTTCCCACTCCAATTGGAACTGCCTGAGGAGTAGACACAAGAATTATAGGAATGGAAATCAAAATATTACCTTTATGTAAATAAAGGCAAATTTAAATATATGACATGAATATGCAGCCTCATCAGTGTCCTACTAGTTCCTACAATTACTAGAGCCTACCCAGTTATTGACAGAGTCGCAACAACTCAGGCTTCTGCTAGTAGAGTAGTCTGCTGGCAGCCATAGATGAAAGAACTGTGTAGTCAGAGGATGGACTTTTCCAAGGAGACGGCTGCTGGAGAAATTATTCATTGGGGCTTGTTCAGTTCCTTCTGAACTCCAGTTAAGCAAGCCACCCCTTGCACAGGATAGAGGGCAGAGATGGAATAAAGAGGGGCTATGAATATTCTAGGTCTCTTTCTTCATGCAAAAGTGAAGGCTAGGGGATTAAGTGTTAACCTCTCATAAGTATTAATTCCATCTTTAACTTGGCTTCAGATGAATCATCTTTACTTGCCCTCCCTCTCTTTTCTTTTTGGCTCATTTCGGGAAAAGCTGTGTAGGATGTAGGAAAATCATTAGGCTTAATCTAGCAAACTACAATAAGGAGTTTAAAGGATACCAGTTCTTCATTGTTTCCTATCACTGTTATTTATTTGCTTGTTATTTTTTTTCTCTCTCATGTATAAGGATATTTTATTCTGCCTTTTTTATATTGCAAAAATATTATGTATTTACTTTAGAAAATTTAGAAAATAGGGTAAACACCTCACAGAAAATGCCTATACACATTTTGATGGCTATAATGCCAGGTTTTTCATGTACATTTGTATTAGTCAGGGTCCTGGCAGGAAACACAGAACCCATATCCAGATGGGAATATTAAAAAACTTATTAATGGACTATTTACAGAAGGGGAAAAATAGAGGAAAAAATTAAGGAAATAAACACATAAATTAGGAGCAGTAGAAAGTGATCAACTACACAAGGCTTGAAAGGGCAAAGGGTGGAAATGACCTAAGTGGTACCTGGCTAAGAACTGGAGCCCTGGAAGTAGGGCTGCCTGATAGGGGCTATAGCTGCCAACAATGCAGCCATCATCACAAATGTACCTAAAGTGGGATCAGAAGGAATAAATGTTCCAATCTCTCCTCCTACCCTTGCCTCTTCTGTCAGTGCCTCTCATTGGTCAATTCCAAATATAAGTCAATGGGCAAGTCAGCTTTCCCAGGGGAATAAAGGCTGGCACAGAAGAGCACAGAATGAATGAGTGGAGGGACAGAGCCAATGGAGAATGACCTGCCCCTATCATCTATCTATCTATCTATCTATCTATCTATCTATCTATCTATCAATCATCTGTCTGGATACTATTTGTGAAATCATGTCCTATACTCTGTTTTGTCACTATTTTAATCCTCAATAGCATCATGAAAATCTACCTTTGTACTTCATTACATACACATTTATGACATTTTAATGGTCACATGGTATTCCATTGTATGAGCTATTTAAGCAAGTCTTAAGCTCACGTTTAAGCTCAAGCTTATTTTCAAATTGTTTTTAGTTCTTATCTTTTCATGGTTGCTGTTCACAGATGCCCTTTTGAATTATTTTTGACTATTATTTTATAATTAGTATGAACAATGTTCTCTTTTTCATTCACACTGAAAATGAGAATCTAACAATTTCATCACATGAGAAATCTAATTGACTTTGAATTGTAGCAAATATGGCTTTGTTTGGGCACCTGGGTGGCTCAGTCATTAAGCGTCTGCCCTCGGCTCAGTCATGATCCCAGGGTCCTGGGATCGAACCCCGCATCGGGCTCCCTGCTCAGCGGGGAGTTTGCTTCTCCCTATCCCTCTGCTGATCCCCCTGCTTGTGCTCTCTCTCTCTGTGTGTGTCAAATAAATAAACAAAATCTTTAAAAAAATATGGCTTTGTTAACACAACTTCTACCTTTATTACTGATAATAGCAGAGCAATATTTTAATCTGGTTAAGTGAGACATGATGAGGCTGTTGAGTACTACTGTCAACACAATATCATCACAGTATAATCAACTAGTTGTTCTAAACTCCAAAGCTGGGATGAGCCTTTGTTACAAGTAGCAATGTTTAATTGGATTTACAACTTCAGGAAGGAAAAAAAAAAACAAAACAGAAAAGTTACAGGATATTTTGGGTCTAGGCAGAATGGAGGTGACAAATCTAGAAATATAACTGAATTCAAATGTCTCAAAACAAGCTGGAGGTCAACTATGGCAGATGAACAAAGTAAAATATTTTAAAAGAAAAGTCATTTTTGCTCATGAAAAACCCATAGTACTAAGCATTAGAAGGTATGCTGGTGAAATGAATGATATTAAGATTGATGAAGTATCATACAAATATAGGATATTATTCTAATAGGCCTCTTATGTTGAGATGAGGTCTCTGAGCAGTTTCCCATTGCTTCATTGTTCCAGAATGCATACCAAAATACTCCAAAATTCTCACTGATATAATTTTTACCCTACAATGAAAACACTTTCCCCATGTAAGCTTACAGAGAAGCAAATATCTTCAAGGAGATTCTGAAAAACAAACCAAACCAAATTAATCACAAAATATTGTTGTTAGTCTGATAGTAGTAAAAGTTAAGCACCTCTAAATGTTATTGATGTCAAAATGTCTCTGTATATGTTTTCATAGCAGTAATGAGTAAATTTTCTATTGATATGAAAGTGGAGTGTAACAAGACCATGAACTATCTCTTCCTCAACAGAACATTCAGCAATGCTCATATAAATGTCATTCCTGCTTTTTAAGGAAGAAAGTGTTGCAAAGGTAACAATAGTTTATCAAATTGCCCATGATCATAATGTCATTAGTTGCTGCCTATTAGCAATGTCTGCAACATTTAGATTTCTGTAATATTTTATATAATTGAGTCTGTGACTTACATCTCACTCTGTCTTTAGACATAAATAAGGATCATAATTTTGCTGTGATTTAATCACCCATAATTAATAGTAAACTGATTTACTGATTATTCTTTAACTTGATCAAATATATTGGCTCTTTTTAAAAATATATTTAATTAATTAATTAATTTATTTAAGAGAGAAGGTTAGGGGAGCAGAGGAAGAGGGATAAGCAGACTCTACAGTGAGCACAGAACCCAATGTGGGGCTCAATCTCATGACTCTGAGATCATGGCTTGAGCCGAAAGCAGGAGTCAGATGCTTAACTGACTGAGCCAACCAGGTGCCCCTATATTGGCTCTTTTTTTTTCCTTTTTTTTAATTAACATAATGTATCATTTGTTTCAGGGGGACAGGGACAGGTCTGTGATTCATCAATTTTACACAATTCACAGCGCTCACCATAGCACATACCCTCCCCAAGTTTCACCACCCAGTCACCCTATCCTTCCCACACTTTGATGGCTGCATAATATTCTGTTGTGTGTGTGTGTGTGTATATGTATGTGTGTGTGTGTGTGTGTGTGTATATATATATATATGTATATATATATCACATCTTCTTTATGCATTCATCTGTCGATGGATATTTAGGCTCTTTCCATAGTTTGGCTGTTGTGGACATTGCTGTTATAAACATTGGGGTGCACGTGCCCCTTCAGATCACTACATTTGTATCTTTGGGGTAAATACCCAGTGGTGCAATTGCTGGGTCATAGGGTAGCTCTATTTTCAACTTTTTGAGGAACCTCCATACTGTTTTCCAGAGTGGTTGCACCAGCTTGCATTCCCACCAACAGTGTGGGAGGGTTCCCCTTTCTCTGCATCCTTGCCAACATCTGTCGTTTCCTGACGTGTTAATTTTAGCCATTCTGACTGGTGTGAGGTGGTATCTCATTGAGGTTTTCATTTGTATTTCCCTGATGCTGAGTGATGTTGAGCACTTTTTCATGTGTCTGTTGGTCATTTGGATGTCTTCTTTGCAGAAGTGTCTGTTCATGTCTTCTACCCATTTTTTGATTGGATTATTTGTCCTTTGGGTATAGAATTTGATAAGTTCTGTATAGATTTTGGATACTAGCCCTTTATCTGACATGTCATTTGCAAATATCTTCTCCCATTCTGTCAGTTATCTTTTGGTTTTGTTGACTGTTTCCCCTATATTGGCTCGTTTAATTTTCATGTGTTATTCTCTTTTGGCAAAACTTTAATTAATCTATACTCTATCTAATGTGCATGCATTTAAAAAATTAAGATAATTTATTATAATAATCTTTTTTAAAAATAAAGATCAGAGTTTATACCATAACCTCCAAGACCATCCACGGCTAACACTCTAACTCAGACCTCATATTTCTCTTCACATGACCTCACACACAGAAAATATGGTTCTGATGTAGAGACTGTACTGCTGTTCTTTCTGCCTGGAATCTTCTTCCTCTTTATAACCACCTAATCTATTTTCTTAATTCCTTCAAGTCTAATCATCTCTGAATATCTTCTCTCAAGTAATAGTCCACCTCATCACTCTCCACTCTCATCTTAATTTTTTATAGTACTTATCGCCATTTGGCACATATGTTGGTGTTGATTCTATTAGTTATTTATCATGTCTCCTTCTGAGCCTTCCCCCCAAGTAGAAAGAAAGTTCCATGAGAGCAGAAATATATATATAAGTATATATAATTTATGAGTATATATTATATTCATCGCTCAGTTCTCAGCATCTAGAATAGGGGAAAATAAATATTTCTTGAAAGAATTAAGATCATCAAAAGAGACAAGGGCCAGACAGGTATCAGAAAGGCATTGTGATGGTTAATCTTATGTGTCAACTTGGCTAGGCCACGGTACCCATGGTACCCAGTTTTTTATCTGGTGTTTTTTAAACACCAGTCTAAAGGTTACTATGATGGTATTTTTATATGTGGTCAATATTTAGATCAGTAGACTTTCAGTAAAGCAGATAACACTCCATAATGTGGGAAGGCCTCATCCAATCAGGGGAATATTTTAAGAAACAAAGACTAGGGTCCCTGAGAAAAAAAGGAATCTGCCTTCATACTGACTTTGGACACAAGCTGCACACACAAACACACACATACACACACCCTTATTGAGTTTGTTTCTCTGGATACTCCTGACTAATATAAGCATTTTTTTTCAAAGATTTTATTTATTTAGTAGGGAGAGGAAGCTCAAGCAGGGGGAGTGGCAAGCAGAGGGGGAAGCAGGCTCCTCCTTGAGCAGGGAGCCCGATGTGGGACTCGATCCCAGGACCCTGAGATCATGACCTGAGCCGAAGGCAGACGCTTAACCAACTGAGCCACCCAGGCGCCCCAATATAAGCATTTTCTATGCAAGCATATTGATGTCAAAAAAATATCACTATAATAAGTAGATTAAACTCATCATTCCAAAGATACACAAGTCAGATTGAAAAAAAAAGCAAAAAAGTTAAAAAATAAAAACAAATAAAAAATTCCCACAAAAAGATACAAAACATTAAAGTACAGAGAGAAAGATTATGAGGGAATATGATCCCTCCCCACCCAAAAGAAGAGGGTACCAGTTTTTATTGTGAGACAAAATGGAACTTAAGGAAAAATCACCATGAAAGTGGTGTTATACACTGATAAAAGGAAAACAAGATCAATAAGATATAGTGATTATGAACATATGTATCTAAAAAATATAGCCTCAAAATATATGCAGCAAAAACTGAAAGAATTACAAGGATAAATTAATTAACACTTGTGGTTAAAGATTTTAACATACTCATCTCAGAAACTGAGAGCTCAAGTAGTCAATATATAAGAAATGTCATAAATGATTTAAATAACCAGTAAATAAGCTCAAACTAAGAGTTCCATAAAAATGTTTGAACTCCAAAAAGATACACATAGATGGATTCTTTTTGATTACACAAGGAACATAGGAAAAATTGTCCATACTAGAGGCCACAGAAGATCAACTAAAGTGAGCCACGTTCTCTAATATAATTTAATACAATTTGAAATTTTGAAAAGGATAACTCAAAAATCCCAGGAAACAGGAAGTCCACTAAATGCTTTTGAAAAAGAAAAGAGAGTGGTTTCACATTCATATATTAATACTAGAACATCCAGTAATAAAAACAGAATTGTACTAGCTCAAAAATAATGTTACCAAAAGATTAGAAAAAAGATTTTGCCTATTTATCCATATGAGGTTGATATATGATAGAAGTAATATCAAGGAACAGTGAGGTAAGGTTTAAATTGTATAGTTGCTGGTATTAGGAAAACTGTCTTACTGGATAGAAAAATTACTTTGAGTCTCTCACTATGGCCATTGAATTATTGTTCCCAACTACTTGCTTCTTTCTTGTAATGGGATTTAAAATTCCTAGCCAATAACATGAGACATGTTCTTTAAACTCTGTAGTATTAGTATATGCCCCATCTAAGTGGCTTTGGGCTTAGCTTATAACTTGCTATGATCATACTATGGACAATAGGATATTAAGCAGATGATATTCGTCATATCCGAAAGAAGATTTAAAAGTGATTGCATTATTTGGTTTTATTTCCTGCTGTGCTTACTGTTTGAGGATTATATGTCCCACAGAGGGCTTGAGGTCCAGAGTGAGCACATACATGGAGTTCAGCTGAGCCCAGGAAAAATGCATCGGGCTGAGTTACCCGAAACTCTCTGTAAATGAGCAAAAAGCAAATCCTTTGGAAGATCCTGGGTTTATTTTTCATTTGTTTGTTATTATTGCAGGAGACACTGGCTGATAACACCTCTTTGCACCTTGAATCAAAGCCCCGAAATGTAAATGTAAGGACAGAAAGAGGAAGATGCAGGAGAATAGTTTTGTGACCTAGCAGTGGGGAAAATATTCTTAAGTAATCTCCCAAAAGAAGAAAAATTACTAAGATAAAAAGAAAATTGTTTTGATTCCATGAAATTTAAAGATTTTAATTCAATAAAAGATACCACAGATGAAATCAGCAAACTCTCGGGGAGAAATCTACAGTTAAAACTAACAGTAAATTAATATACAGGTAATTACTACAAAATCATAGGTCCCCAGAGAAAGTAAACTCAATTGAAAAAATGGGCAAGGGCAATTAATTCACAGATGAGGAAGCCTGAAAGACTGAAAAATGTGTAAAAAGATGTTCAATGTCACTAGTAGTTAGGAAAACGCAATGTATACAGTACCTTCTATACTGGCAGAATTAGAAAATCGAATAACTTCCTGCCTTAGTCTGTTTGGGCCACCATAAAAAAATACTATAGACTGGGTAGTTTAACAACAGAAATTGATTTTCTCACAGTTCAGGAGGCTGGAAGCCCAAGATTAGGGTACTAGCATGGTCAGGTTCCAGTGAAAGCTTTCTTCCTGGCTTATAGATGCTTTCTCCCTGAGTGCTCACATAGCCCTTCCTTGTGTATGTGCACGCCTCTTCTTATAGACCACCAGTCCTACTGGATCATGGCACCACTCTTAGGACCTCATTTAACCTTAACTAACCTCCTAAAAGTCCTGCCTCCAAATACGGTCACATTTGGGGTTAGGGCTTCAACATTATTAATTTAGCAGTGGAGGGTGGGGGGGAAGGATGACACAAATCAGTCCATAGTACTACTAAATGTTGATAATGAGATTTTTTGAAGGACAGTAGACTAGCGGAGTGATTCTGAAGAGCAGTGTGGCAGTGCTTATGAAATTAAGGTACACTCCGTGGCATAGCAAGTCCCCTCTAGAGAAACTCTCACGGAAGCCCACCACCAGGATATGTAGGAAGATATTTAGTACAGCATACATTGAAGTAGCAGAAGTTATAGGAACTTAGGTGCCCATCACTAGTACCATGGACAAATAAAACGATAAGATGAATAAAATAGAATAGTATCCAGTAGACAGAACTAATAAACCTGATAGACATATATTAATATGAATAAAACTTAAGAACATAGCATAGAATAAAAAAGCAAGAGATTGAATGGAATGTATAACAAAATATAGTCTTTAGAAGTCATAGATATGTATAGTCACAAAATATTTCTACATATTCTTCAAAGATAACCTATAAATCTAAGGAAACATATCAAAGACATTTAAAAACTTCCATGGAAGGTGGGGGAGAGTGACAGTAGGGAGGGGACATGAAAGGAGAAAAATAATGGACTCTGATGATAATTATTTTACACTGAAAAGTTTGATTACCTCTGCTCTTGGTACTTGAGGAAGAAGAAGATAAAGAAAAGAGAGGATCAAATGAATGAAGAGAAGGGAGAAAAACAAGAGGAAGAGGAAAAAAAATGAAGGACATAGACAAAAGTGGAAGAAAGGCAGAAGGAGCAAAAGTATTCATTGTCACAGTTAAATTCTGATAGGGGTGAATGGATCCTAATGCAGCATGGATGAAGGAACAAATCAAACATTAGGGGAGGCATAGCAAAAGGAAGAAGCAGTAATCAAAACTTCAAATTAAGCCGAGTCCATGAGAACATAGGTGGATAATTATATCGTTAACATTATAGGAGGGACTGCCTTTTTTCTCCAGTTCCATACACACCTACAGGATACTATTCTTTATCAGTAACACTCTGATGGCACATGTAGCATATTGTGCGAGGAAGAGTTTGACTTAGAGTTTTCAGCACTCCCAGTTATGACCTGCAGATTCATGTCCGTTGCTTCAGTTTTGTAAATACAATCTTCCCTATTTTCACAAATCCCAGAATATAGAACAGCGTCTGGCACTTGGTAGGCTTACGCTAAATATTTGTCAACTGCCCTAAGATAATATCTACCATTAGACCAACAAAAGTACAAGAGAGGGAATGATGAAATACTTGGATAGTAGAAAGCATGGCTTGAAATGCATATCTATTATTCCAAGGTGTTTATCAAACGCATTATTTCAAAATATTAACAGAGTACTGATTTTCTTAATACCAGTACTACACTATATCTTCCTTTAAATTTTTTTTTTCTTTTGGTGGGGAAGAGTACATAGTAAAGGATGCTGCATGAAAATGAATTTAAACAATTTTAATTTATACTCCTCATATTACAAGTGAGAAAAAATACTTCTAAGGTCAATCAGATTTGAGTAAATCATATTTGAATATTGTTCAAAATTCAATTTTAGATAAATATAACTGCGAGTTATCACAAGTACCAACTGTGCAGCTCCATCTCCAAGAGTAGCATGCTATTTGTTCTGGGTTGATTTGCACATCTGTTGAACGGCAACTTCTCTTAAAGGATTATCCTATTAAAAAGTATCAGTTTGGCAGATTAAAGATGATTATCTATTCAATTTTGTATACACAGCCTATTAAAAAGAAGACAAATTCTTGGGCTACTTGACTTTGGGCCATTAAATATGTGTAGATTGCAAATTTTAACTGTTTCATTTAAAATCTAATCACTATTATATGCTATTAGATTAAAATAACACATTCCTCTTAATACTATAATTGTGTGACCCTTAGAAAAATTCAAAGGCTGATTATGCTTTATTTCTTCATACAAATACATTTTTCTTGGTTAATATATGTGTAAAAATGTCATTAGTCATATTTCAAAATGATCTATGCTAGCATATACATGTGATTTTTATTATATCTGCAAACATACAGGCATAGCTAATTATAGGCATTGGGATATATAACTGCCTAGATGATATTAAGATACAGCTTTTCATGCAACTAATTTCTCATACTTGCTACACAGATACAAATCTTTTTGATTTCTTAAATGTATTGAAAAATAATGAGGCATTAGCACATTAATTGTAATATGTATATAACTACTATAAATCTGTTTGAAAAATGCTTCTTACATTAATACTACAAAACAAATCATTAAATATGATGATACTGATTAAGAATTTGTCATTATTTGGACATGTGCCAGATTTAAATTCTTTGTATATAATTATGTATATAAGCTTTGTAACAACTTCCAAGGAGACATTTTGTTTACATAGGAAAACATTTCCAAGTGCCTTTTTGACATGCCTATAATGTTACATTTATACTTCTATGTAGTCAACTATACCAGAGAGCTAAGCAATAATTATAACTATTCTTATTTTAAAAATACTGCACAAAATTAAGAAATTAACAACACAAATATGACTTTTTTGTATCCGAGCAATTGCAGTTGCTGATTGCACCTATATAATGCTGTAATTGGTACGATTAATTATGTTCTGCTCTGATTTAACCAGAACGGGCCAGATTCTTATTACCTTACATAGTCTTGTAAGAAGAGTTTGGTCAAGTCATTAATTTATTAAAATGTTGGGACTTAGGCATTTTTTGCCAAAATTCCTATTGCTACAGAGACCAAATGTATTGCTGGGAGTGCAAGAATAAAAGTTTTGTATTGCTGAGAAATACAGCTTTCATTTAAATTTGAGGCTCAATTTTTAAATAATCTTGACTTCAAATTATATTTCCCTTTTGGATCAAAGGAGAGTGGAATATTTCATTTATATTTGGATATTTTATTTTCAAGTTTTAAGTAGTATAAAATGCATTTAAGTTTTAGTTTAGAATATTATTTTTATCTCACGACACCATGTGCTAATGAATACAAGGAAATACAATGTGAAACTTTGGCTATAAACCTAGTTGATTAAGTCGCCTACCCAAACCTCTCATTTTAGAGATGGCAAAAGTTGAAGTCAACAGAGATTAAGTGTCCTGCTCAATTTCGGGTTACAAATCATAGATGATTTTTTTAGAGCCTCATCTTGTGCTTCACTCAAATGCTCTTTTCTGACTCTTAAGATGACAATAATTTCTAGATGTTTCTAAAAATCAATCCATATTCAGTTATTGGTGAGTATTGGTGATATGAAAACATTATTTTTAAAACTGTGGGTACAATTCCATTAGGGAGGCTTTGCAGTTTGTGCAATGGAGTTGTCATTAGATTATACAACCTTTCAAACACAATCTGAAAGAACAAGACTTTGTAATACATATAAATTCTAGTATATTTTGAAAAAGTCACTAACATTTATTTATATTAATCTGTTGTAATTTATGTAATTCAAATGCATTTTAGTTCTCAGAATTTATGGTCCATTTTGGGGATGATAATCTAAATTTAGCAACTTCTATGGCATTGCCACCAATCAGAGTAGATGGTAGACCAATTGGAACAAGTTCATGGCCATAACAATTTGTACAACTATGAATGCTATCCATGAATTAATATATCTTTGTCAATATGCCTTTAATTAAAGTTTTCAAGGTGTTCCCACTTATTAGCATGTTATTTTCCATACTTGCTATAGGGTAAATAAAATTGCTTCTAATATAGGAAATAGCATTAAAAAAAAGAAAAAAATAGATGTCTTTTTTTTCCCCTACAGATAAAGTATAACCAGTCTCTATGAATCTCTAAATTTTTTATTTACAATTTCCTAGAGCTAAAGATTGAATGAAATGCAATTTGGGTTTTCACAAGACTGTACAAACATGTATATTTATTAATAGGTATGGGTAAATAAAGCTCTCAAAACCCTTTAAAATAGGAGAAATGGAACCAAACTCATAGTATTGTGATGATTAAAAGAACAAGCACCTTGCCCAGTTCCTAGAGTATAGTATACTTCATTCCAGGCATTAATCATCCACTTGGGTCTCCAAGGGAGATACATAATCGATTTCCTCAGTTCTCCCAGTTCTTTTCTCCAGTATCAGAGAGGTCCATATTCTACTTATGCACAAAATGGATTTGTATACACAATAGAGCCACGCAAGCAGGAGAGAAAATAATGGGATTATAAATAATTGAGTAGGGTCATCTGGTCACCTCTTCTCTCATAATTTATCCTCTCTCCTTGTGGCTTTCTTTACTGGGAAAATTATGTGGTAGAATGGGCTTGCTCTTAGGAGGAACAACTTAGGTTAACTCTGCCATGTGTCTTAGAGATAAAACAAGCTAGCTTGTTTTCTTCCATTCTTATTTCAGTTTCTAATCAGGCCAGGATTTAAATAAATGGCAGAAAGAGAGGTCCTGCAGGTGCTCCCATAATCAAGCCCTGCCTGATTCTCTGAAAAGAATTTATATTGAAGTGTGGGTTTGGAGTTCTAGTACCCATTAGGAAGATACAGGCACTTAAAATACCCCCTTGTGCAGAAGACACATCAGGAACCTGGCAGATTATTATTAGGTTATTACTACTAGGTTGTTTTTCTGGGGAGATTCCTGTTGTGGTGGTGGTGGTGGTGGTGGTGGTGGTGGTTTTTCTTTCAGAGACCACAAATTGACAACCAGTGACAGGATTCTGTGCCTTAGTCAGCTTTGAGTCAAACACTGCTAAGTGGTCATCACTGGAATTATTTCAATATTCATAGCAAATGAATCATTTCTCTAACAATGTCATATATCAGTATGAAACTGAATATTATTAGTAAAAGGAAAGTCAGAATAATATAAAGTTTAAATTTTAGTTTCAGGAATTAGACTTGCAAGATATTAACTCTGATGCCACATTTGATCAGCTAGGTGTCACTGGGCTTGTTCTTAACTTCTTTATGTCCCAGTTTTCTCATCTTTAAAAAAGGGACAACTGAAACAATTTCACTGAGTTTAGAGAAGACTAAACAGGTCTTTATATGAGCTAACTCAGAGGGTTCAAAAACATTGGCGAAGGGACTAGAACCAGAGGTGTGGGCTGATGTGGCCTCACTACTGAGGTCATACCCTTCTAATCACTCTCATACAGCAATTTTTTTTCTGTAAAGGACTATATATTAAATATCTTAGGCTTCCTAGGCCATATGGTCTCTGTTGCAAATACTCAACTATGATCTGGTAGTGCGGAAGCGGCCTTAGACAATATGTAAATAAGTGGGTGTGGCTGTGTTCCATTAAAACTGTATATAAATACAGGTCAATCTGGCCCATGGGCAGGAGGTCGCCAATCTCTGCTCTACCTACTGTTCTTCTGAATTGCAAGGTTGTTCCAGTTTGTTTGGTGGATATACAAATGATTCCTAGCCTTGGATGATCTCTGGATTTTTCCTGTTAAGTATTTAGATAGATGTTCCCCTGACCTTAGTCTGTCAGGTATTGATCCTTACTTAGCTAAAGACTGGAGGGGATCTTCTGCAAATCTCCAGAACCCTCTCTCTGTGCTGCAGAGTTGAGCTGGCTTGGCCTCCCTCAACTGCCCACTCTGTTTCCTCAACTCTGAAAGACTGCCAGGTTTCACTTTGGTTTCTATTGGTCCATGAGTATTCTGGGGGCAGGCATAGGGTTCATCTTATTTACTTTCCCTCTCTCAGGTATTATTCTCTTTCACTGCTCAATATTCCATGTCTGAAAACCATTGTTTCATATATTTTAGTTGTTTCAGGTGGTAAGGTAATCTGTTCCTTGTTACTCCATCTTGGCTTGAAGTGGAAGTCCCAATAGGTTTTTAATATTTCACTTACAAGGAAACTGAGGCTCAGAAATATTAAATCTCACCAACACCATTCAGCTAGTAAGGAGTGGAGAGAAAATTCAAAACCAGGGCTTCTAACTTCCATATGAGTTCTTTCTCCATTAGGCTACACCACTTTCATCAGAAGAAATTAACCACAATCTGTTTTTTAAATACAGAACAATGAACTGTAGCTTTTACTAAAAGAAATGGATAAATCCAATGTGAAGCAAAGATTTTGAGGTTATTTTATTATGTTTGAAAAATTTCAGACAGATCTGATGCTTTTTATATTTTCCAGTAGGGTCATTTGTTCTATTTTAGCATTTATATTGTGGTTCTGCTTATGGAGAGTATTTAGGATTGTCTCCAAATGGTGAGAAACCTTGCCCATTTTGATGATGTGATACTGATAAGCTTCCTACTGGAAAGTCCCCAGCTGGCTTAAACTTCAGCTCCTGCATTTTCTAGGGATGTGACTTTTTTGCAAATGTACTGGAATTATCTTTTACAAAGGAGGGAAAAATATTGCTAAACTACATAAAAACATGATGAAATGAGAGATGTGGACAAGTTTATGTATAAACTCTTACATTTCATTTTTATTACTTTCACTACACAATCCCATTTAACATTTTCTGAAATAGTCATAAATTTTTGAATGGTAAAACAAATGGCATTTGAATATGCCAAGTGAGAGATATTATTTAGATAGCAAATATTCACAAAAATATGTAGCATTATATTACCAGGATGCACTCAGTTTAATGAGAAAGGAACACTTATTCCTTTACAAATACCAATATATGTATGTATCTATAAACACAGATAATCTGTGTATGTCACAAGAAATATATTTGCAAACAAAAAATTATGTAAATAATACTGTGCCACATACAATTCCTCTTTTAAATGTGTGAGAAGCTGATTTCTTACAGCAGCAGAAAAGCTAAATTCTAAATGATGAGTCATACATCTTTAAATCTTTTGGTTTTAATTATATGTATATATAATATTTCATATAACTTCACTTCTTAACCATTTAAATTATTTTTAATATTACATGAAAAGGAGTTTATGGCCCTTGTTTCTTTTAGCATTCACTGGTGTTTACACTTTCACTACAAACTGCCTACAGTACCACACAGCCTTAGGCATCTTACTTGCACACCAGTGTGTTCACACATTTTTCTTACCCCTAAAATGGGATGACTTCTAAACCTCTCCCAGCTAAGATAAAACATGATAGATGACTAGACTAGGATTTCCTCATTATAGGATATATATTATCTCTTTGAAACACATTAGAACACTGTAAGACAAGTATTTCCTCCATTATTTTGGACACGATGTTCAAGGAAATTAAAAAATTTGCTTAACACCTAAAAGGTGGTGAAGAACTAAGGGTCTGAATTATAGTCTATATTATTTTCCTACATGACTGGTTTTCAAATATTTTTATCAAAGATATGTTTTTAAAATGATACACTATGAGGAATCTCAATTTTAAAATAGAGAAAGTGCTATTTCATGGTACATATTTACTTTTATAAATTCAAAATGAAAATATTTACTTATGAGGTTAATAAATCATGAGGCAATTTTGATATCCATAAAAATTTGAAATCAAATGTTATGGACAACAGTTTCAGCCTTTCAGTGACCTCTACTCCAATTTATTTCTATATGGTGTTGGATTTGCAATGACAAGAAATTCCTTATTTATAAAGATACATCATTGTATATGGAAACAGTTCTTTTTAAACAGCACACCTCACGATCTCAAGATGCCTTTCAATTAAACTGATCCAGAGACAAGAAATATGATTAGAAATTTTTGTTTCTATGATTATTTAGAATATCTAACAACTACTCACATTCCTCATATTAAATATCACAGAACAGAACGCTATCAATACTTCTACATTTATTTTATGATATTATGATGACATTACATGTATGTTTTCAATATCTTTTCCTTAGGTCCAAGGACATAGCTGAGATAGCAGACCAGAGCCTATCTCATACTAGTTGAGTCCTAACTGTATATAACTGCATGATTTAATTCTGTTACAGAATTTCAACTTAAAAACATGATTTGGCACAACCTACCTAACATGAGCCTCGATAAATGTTAATTGCTGTCAATAGTGTCAATATACTCTTGTTTTTTTGTGGAAAATAATTGTATTATATATGTTTTTATTTGCTAGCTGCTTGGAATAGATAAAAGTATGTCAAATTAATGTGTATTTTGAGCTTATTAAGTTAGATTTGATTTTATCCTCATAGTCCAAATATTTTTATGATATGCTTTTATACTTTTTGTTTAATCTTTTCTTGAACAAATTCATATGAGACACTATGTGTCCTTATCCTTATTTTGATTTTGTTTTGCTCTTGACTTCACTATTCTCTACTCTCTTTTTACCAACATAACTTCTGGCATTTTACTTTATGATTTTCACCTTTCTGTTCAGATCCTCAGACTGAGAGCTTTGTTTGTTTTCCCTAGTTCCTTTTGATATATTTATATCAACTTTTGATATATTTCAACCTTTTTAAATGAAAAGTCACTGAAGACTTCCCCTCTACAGAAGCACAAATTTCCTATTATTCAATGAGTAAAAGGCTTATGACATTAATTTCTCAAACACATCAGAATTAAAGTTAATTGTAGTATGTTCCTTGAAGAAAGGGTCAAAGGGATGGGAAGGTCAGGTTGAAATTATGTTCCCTCAAACTGATAAGGGTTTTCATTAAATGGGTCCCTAGTTTACACTTTCTGTCTTTTATGTTTCTCATTGTTCTGCCCTTGATTCTTATGCTTTTCTTAATATGAATGTATAATCAAGAGTATAGCAGTCACATAGAGAAAAACTAGGTTTGTTGTACCAAGGACTTTAAGATGATATTGATTTGTATGAAGGTAATTTTAAATTAGGTTTGCCTGACTATGCATAGAAAAGAGATTTGGGCTGATGACAAGGACAAGAGAAAGCAAGTAGCAACACAGTTAATTACAGTAAAATACATATCTCTTATTAGTTGTACAGCATTTCAAAGTACTCTTTAACTTCTATTATTAGCAAGTACAGCCAAAATTTTTGAATTTTGTAATTCAAAATTCAAGGACATGAACACTTGAATTGTAGCTCACAATAATAAAAAGGGACTTAAGGATGTAAAAATGTTTATTAAAACTGTTTTTTTTAATATTTATTTATTTATTTGAGAGAGAGAGAGTGCATGTGTACCTGTGAGTGGGGGAGAGGGGCAAAGGGAGAGGAAGAGAATCTCAAACAGACTCCCCGCTGAGTGCAAAGCCCCACAAGGGGCTCCATCTCAGGATGCTGAAATCATGACCTGAACCAAAACCAAAAGTAGAACACTCAACCAACTGAGCTGCCCAGGTACCCCATAGGTGTTTTGTTTTGTTTTGTTTTTAATTTAACTAACTTTAATTGCTGAACCTGTGGCGGGGGCGGGGGATGTCTTAAAGTAGAAGCTGGTCGTCATTGAAAATAATAGTATTATATACATACATATATATATTTATATACATATATGTCTATATATTTATATATCTATGTACAGATACATAGATAGATATTTCACATCAGAGTACATGACCAGCAAAGTTGGGTTTTTTTTGACCAGTAAATTTTTATTTGTTAAACATATATAATAAAACTAAGTTCTTTTACAACTATGATGTCAATGCAGATTCACTATATTGGTAAATATAAGTGGAAATCTTTTTTTTTAAGATTTTATTTATTTATTTGACTGAGAAAGAGAGAGAGAGAGCCAGAGAGCACAAGCAGGGGGACCTGGAGAGGGAGCTGGAGAAGCAGGCTCCCTGCTGAGCAGGGAGACCAGTGCGATGCTGGGCTTGATCCCAGGACTCTGGGATCATGACCTGAACCGAAGGCAGATGCTTAACTGACTGAGCTACCCAGGCGCTCCTGAATTGAAATCTTAATAGGCCTTCACATTATAAAATGAAATTCTCATAGATGGGATGTTTTATGCTATAGAATATTTTCTTTTTTTTAAATTCTGGCAGACCATAAATGGTTTAATGTCAAGAACATTACTAAAAACATTTTTAAAGAAGCCAGTATTATTAGTATGGTTCATATACCAATATGTAATGGGAACACAACTTAAAGTCTGTTAAAAAGACAAACTTCACTGAATTTTAAATTTTAGATATGTGATGACATGAAACCAGTCCTATGAAATCAGTCCTAAAAAAACACACACAATTATCTTATATCTCTAGAATTGCTCCTAGTATATATATACTTCTGGACTATTGAATTAGTATGTACAATTTTTAAATAAAACATCATTATTTCCCTTATATGTATTTTATCTTTATTTCTTCATCTAAAATTACCATTTCTATAATTTTGATCTACTACAAATAAATATCAAAGATTTAAAAAACTCACAAAATTTCACAAGGTTTAAAACATGTACGATGCTAGCAAAGGAAAGTTATATTATCTAATAATAGATACACATTATCTAGCATAAACTCTCATTAAAGATACAGCTGTAACTGTAATTTTAATCTTTTAAATAGATAACTGGAAACACTGTATGTTGCTACACTATTCATTAACAGCAAGTGTAAAATATTTTATCTGTTTGACAGTGTTTATATTACTACAGAAAAAATGCTAAACATAATGAAATAATAATATTAAAATTATCAGTTATAATTATTGTTGCACATGGATGCAACAATAAGATGAATGTACATCTTGAATTAATTGTAAAATTAAGAGATAAACAATAATTTATTAATTATAAGACTAAAATATTCCATTTAAAATGTATTTTAAGTTTTGCCAAACTTTTTTCTACTCTTAGCCATTTTGCCTTCAAAAAACCCAATTTACTTACCTTGGATGGTGATTCTAAAGGATATAGACTCCAAATTTTTCATGACACTGCTAGGAATTTGTGTTATCTATATCATTACACACTTATCTCCTCTATTATCTCTTCCTTTATATATATGATAAATATAATGTCTTCATAATGTGACATAATAAGAAATATAATGTAAAATAAAATATATTCGAATATAATATTAGAACAAAAATTTACATAGGGGGAAACACAGTAAAATTAGAGTGGAAACAGAAAAGAGTTTCAGAACAAATGTTAAAGTTGTTAGCTTGGTCACAAACATTAAACAAAAAAGATCCTACCTGATGAATCAAAGTTCACCTCATTGCCAGGACTTGGACCTATATCAATGGACACAATTGGTGAGAGCTTCCGAAAGTCCCATAGTTTTGTTACTCCACAAGCATCACAGGATGCTATCATGTGACCCTTTAAAGTATTTAAAAAAGAAATTATATACATACACACACATATATATTACATATATATAAATATATATATAGTGACTTAGTCAACAAGGAAGATTTGTGTTACAGTTTTATTAAATCCACGAGAATGCACTCTTCTAAACTAAAGTGTTCATTGTATTTTTGTCTTGGACATAAAATTGTTATAAAATGATAATTTACATATACATAAAATCCTATACTAAATTTTGGAAGATGATTTTTCAGGAAATCATTTTGATTATTTTAATTATATGAGAATATATAATAAAATAAAAAGGTACATACCCACGTAATTCCTCTCTCTCTCTCTCTAATATATACACACATATATATAATGTTTATGATATATGTGATCTATACATAAAACTACATACATGAGAACATTGCACTAAAAGTGCACCTCACTCTATATGCTTGCAGTTTGTTAGCACTGATGATTTATATACTTCAGATACAGTAAAAATAAAACAGAGGTAGGAAAACAAATATACACAAGGAAAGGAGAGTTTTTATCATGGTGGGAGAAGAACGGGGGCCAAGTGAAATCTATGGCAAGGAAGCAGTACATATTGTGATCTGTGAGACAAAATTATTAGAAATATTTGGGGCTATTTTGGTAATGTGCAATGGAATAAGGAAGAAAATAAGTGGCTAAAGGGGATGGAATACAAAAGGAATCGTGGATGGATTCAAGTGTAATGGGAATAGGGGCAGATATTTTCTCATTATAGAAGTAGCAGCTCAGGTCCATCAGTTTGAAGGTCAAGGTCTGTCTCTACCCTTTCTGCTAGTTTCTCAGGAAATGTTTATTGAGCATCCACTTCACGTCAGAAACTGGGATATAGTGATGATTAAAGGGGTCTCTGCTGTCTAGCAGCTCATAATCTTTACTCATTCTTATCATAGTATCATTTAATTTTGTTGTCCAGCTGAAAATGAATATTGGCCATATTAGGCTCATACATACGTTTATGATAAGTGATTACACTTTATATTGTTTCCAATTAGATATAGAGTTTCCTTTTCAGTTCCAGCTTAATTTTTTTTTAAGATTTTACTTATTCATTTGAGACACAGAGATACAGAGAGAGAAAGCATGAGCAGGGAGAGAGGTAGAGGGAGAAGCAGGCTCCTCGCTGAGCCAGGAGCCCGATGTGGGGCTCGATCCCAGGACCCTGGGATCATGACCTGAGCTGAAGGCGGACGCTCAACCATCTGAGCCACCCAGGCACCCCGAGCTTAATTATTTTTAATTTCAAGTCAAAAAGAATCCTCTCACTTTTTTCCTAAATATTCTAAAATGTTAAAAATAATAACTTGATTATTGTACAATTATGCTTATCCTTTTGAACTAGATAACATGATTTTTTTTCTCATTTACTTCTTGATTCTATCCTTTCTGGGGAAAAAAATGTGCATTTTGTATTACAGTCCAAGGGGACTCTTTGTTTTTCCCTAAACAAGTCAGTAATGCAACAAATGCCATCAGTCTTAAAATTAAAGAGTTGTCACTGGCAAAGCAATACAACCTTGTCTCCAGTCTAATAAATGGGATGTTTAATCTTTTTTATGACTTAAAAGGAACATGCAGAACTTGGAATGTTTTCAAATATGTAAACATGTATTGTAAGAATTGTGAAGAATCAGTGAATTTAATTTTCAGAAAAGACGAGTTCTCAGTATTAGCAGGAAATATTAATGCTAGAAATTAGAAAAAACCCTTTCCAGATATAAGGGTTTTCAAATATCTTTCAGAGATGACAGAATGAAATCTTTTTTTTTTCAACTTTGAGAACAGAATAGATATATTATAATGGTAACTTAATTTGGAGGCCCTTCTCATTCACAATAAGGGAGGTTATAAAAAGCTTAAAGTGTGGTTTATATCACTAAATATTAAAATGTGAGGAAATACACTAAAAATTAGTTCCATCATTTTGGAGGGTGAAAATGAGTGTTTAGTTTTAATATTTTTTACATTTAACTTCCACTGCTGCCAACTGATTTATACATATCAGTTTGATAATATTAAAATAATAAGGGCCAATATTTATTAAATGCTTTTAATGAACCAAGTACTATATTAAATGATTTATTAGTAAATAGTACATACTTTTTAAACAATTTTGAGTAACATCATTTAGGCAAATTTCTACATTTCCCAAGGCACTTAAAAGTCAGGACAAAGTATACATTACAGTAAAACAAATTTAACAACTTATTAAGTGGTAGCAGTAAGTTTGTGTTTAGATTTGATAACTGAGAGATTCTTGGTAGTGAAAGGACAGCTTAACTATGCTTCTGTTAGCCAGTGAGGCAGATGCAGTGCCTATCGCAACGCAGGAGCTTGGTAGAACTTGAAAGATATTTGTTAAATCAACAGATGATGAATGCCTCATTGGGGCTTACCTAGAAGTTTTATTTTAGTCCAAGTTCTTCCATAGCATTCTCAAGATAAATATTAGTTCTAACCCATATGGTTTTGAATCACTTAGATAAAAGAGAAAAAAAAAAGCAGAGAATCCCAGAGCCAAAAACTTGGAATTATCCTGAAAACCTTATATCCCTCCTCCTCCCATCTCAGGAGAACTGGAGTCCCACCTGCCTATCTCTTTCCATGATATAGAAGAACATACTAAAACACTGCCTAGCCAAACTGCATAGTGTGAGCATTGAGGGATCTGAAGTTGGAGAAATGGGGAAAAGGGATTACCTGACAACCTGGGGGAAAAAGCAGACATCTACAACTTATGTCAGGTAGGAAAGTAAAGGTCTGCTATAGTTAGGTCCTTAACCTAAACAAAGAAAGATCATTTCTGTAGAAAATATTTTTTTTTTAAAGATTTTATTTATTTATTTGACAGAGAGATAGAGAGCACAAGTAGGCAGAGTGGCAGGCAGAGGGAGAGGGAGAAGCAGGCTCTCTGCTGAGCAGGGAGCTGGACATGGGGCTCGATCCCAGGACCCTGGGATCATGACCTGAGCCGAAGGCAGCCGCTTAACCGACTGAGCCACCCAGGCGCCCCTGTAGAAAATATTTTTTACAGAGAGGTGGAATTGTATGACAATCTTAAAGAAAAGTAAAGACTCAGGAGTTTCGGGAACCTTCCTAAAATAGAATTCTGATTGTCATTCCTACCAGTACTGATACTGAGGAAGAGAAGGTAGGAAAGGTGGTTGCATAGAAAGCTCTCAAAAACACTCAGATTCAGATAGATGGCTGTTTTTGTGACACTGAATCCGTAGGACCTTGCAGAGTTTCTGCAACATGTTTGACATTTGATCTTGAATAAACTAATGAATGAATGAATATAAGGGGAACAGAGAGCAATTAATGTTGACTGTATGTAATTTAAAAGGATTCCCCCCAATATAGAAACGTTAAATGAGCTGAAACTCAGAAGAAAAGGTTTTTTGTGATCACAGATTCAAATAGTTATATAAAGCAGGTAGAATTTAGCAAAGTGGACAAAGCGTGTAGTTGAGGTGAAAGTGAATAGTCATGACTCCTTACTGCCCCGCTAAAGCCTTTCTACCTCCACTTTAAAGATCTTATAGTGGGAAAAGCCATATAGACATAAAGTTAATTATAAGTTAGAGTATAGCGCCATAAAGTCAAACTAGCTTCATCTAGACTGCGGGAAATATATTGGAGAACATTTAGCATATGTCTTAAGGATCACGAGTGTTCATACTTTTGAAACTTTTCATACTTCTGAGATGTATTATAAAATTAGAAAAAGATAGGATAAAAATTAATGTAGCACTATTTATAAGTAAATAAAATGGAAACAAGTGAAACCTGTAATAACCTAATATGGAAGAAATAAGCCTTGTGCCTCGCGGACCCAGAAAACTGCTAGAGGCACCGTTTATGCAAACTTGACACCAACAGCACCAAGAAGACAAGCAGACTGAACTGCTATCTCTCTGCACAGAGGTTTCTAGCATATTTATATGTTGTAAAACAAAGAAAGAAAAGGAGAAAACTGGGATGCTAATGAGATCATTTCTAATTTAAATGTATAATTAGAAACTATTTTCATAAACCAATAGTATTCCTTCGTATAAAGATATTTTATGGCTTCATATAACTTCGAAAAACAAATTTTAGAAGCTTGGGCATTAACATCAGTTTGGGGTTAAGAGGCTACTTTTCAAGTAGGGTAAGAAATGTCATATAGTAAAAAAGTATCCTATATGAAAGTCTGATCTTCATATTGCATGTCAGGAAGAAATATAGAGGGTCTCAATTTATTATGGAAAACACAGGTCCAATTTGCGCTCTAGATCTTCACCCTGATGAATCAGATAAGTAGTTTCTTGGTTCAATTCACTAGGTTATATATATATACTTTTATACCTTTATTTTTCTCATTTTCTTTTGGAAAGTCAACTTACAGAACAATAACAACAGCATGTAAATAATCAAAATATGTTTAGGTCCATGACATTACTTCTTTTCTGCAAAGGTTCTTCAAGGCTGAATAACAGGATATGTATAATGTTCTTGTCTCAAAGAGTTATACAGTATGATAAAAGTCAAATGAATGATTATATATCAATTATGCACATGAAAATGTTATAAATTCTGTAAGTAAATGCACCTTGGCTTAGGAGTACATTCCAATGATCTTGAGTAGCACTTGGTAAATGTTCAATAAATGATTGACGTATGAAAGAATAAATATCCTGGATGAATTATTATGAAGGTATAAAAATAATAATTAAAGAAACAGTGTAAAACACGGAAAAGTTTATGCTAAACTGTGATTACACTGATTGAAAATATATAATACATATGTATAATGATTAAGTGAAGATATATGTTTATAAAAACTGCCCTGTATTTTTTTAAGACTTTATTTTTTGGGGGGCCAATTTTAGGTTTATAGTGAAATTGAGGGGTGGACGCAGAGGGTTTTCCATTTACTCCCTCCCCACTCACACACGCAGCCTCCCCCATTTACATCTCCTACCAGAGTGGTACATTTGTTACAACTGATGAACCTACATTGACATATCATAATTACCCAAAGTTCATTGGTACTCTTGGTGTTGTACATTCTATTGCTTTGGACAAATATATAATGACATGAATCCATCATTATGGTATCATAAGAGTATTTTCACTGCCCTAAACATTCTCTGTGCTCATTCAACCTTCCCACAGCACTCCCCACTCAACCTCTGGCAATCACTGACCTTTATACTATCGCCATAGCTTTGCCTTTTTCAGAATGTTATATAGTGGGAATCATGCAATATGTAGTCTTTTCAGATTGGCTTCTTTCACTTGGTAATATGCATTTAAGTTTCTTCCATGTCTTCTTATGATTTGATAGCTCATTTTTTTATAGCTGGATATTATTCCATTGTCTGGATGTACCATAGTTTATCCATTCACCTACTGAAGGATATCTTGGTTGCTTTCAAGTTTTGGCAATTATGAATTCAGCTGTTATAAACATTTGTGTGCAGGTTTTTGTGTAGACCTAATTTTTTATCTCCTTTGGATAAATACCAAGGAACATGATTGCTGGATGGTATGGTAAGAGTATGTTTACTTTTGTAAGAAACTGTCAAAATATCTTCTAAAGTGGTTATACCATTTGGCTTTCCTACTAGCATAGAATGGGAGTCCCTGTCGCTCCACATCTGCACCAGCATTTGGTTCTGTCAGTATTCCAGATTTTGGCCACTCTAATTGGTATATAGTGATCTCTCATTTTAATTAACTTTTCTCTCATGAAATATGATATGGAGCATCCTTATATATATACACACACATTTGCCATATGTATATAGTTATTGTTCACATTATGCCATATGCCATAATGTGAACAATAACTATAAATAATTACATTATTTAAAGATCAGAGTTATATGTTATTCCAAATTAATTGCCAAATACATTATTTTTTTTATTTTATAATACTTTAAAATAAATACAGGATGTCATACACTTAGGCATAGTACCTAATAGTTTATTTTATAATATACACATAAGTAATGTCACAGCTGATTCTCACAACTACAGGTTGAGCCAAAATTTAATTCTATCTCATAATTTGTGGCTAAATAAATTTTAGAAGAATTAAACAATTTATTGAAGGATTTCTGGTCAACATGATTTTAAAAATAGAGCTACAAAATAAGAAAATTAAAAAATAATAGTTAACACTAATTGAGCATATACTATGCACTACTCAGTGTCCCAAGCATTTGTATTTGTATACACATATATACAAATATCAAGTAATCCTAAAAAAGCAAAACAAAACAGAACAAAGTAAAAATACCAATGTGGAATAGGCTTATTATCATTCTCTTTTTATGGATGAGGAATGTGAGCCACAGGAAACTTAATTAACTTTCCCATTGCTTATACATTTAAAAGAGGAAGAGTCAAGATTGCACCTGTTTGGCTCTAGAATCTGTGCTAACCACTGAGCTATACTATGTCTCAAAGACAGAGTTAAGCCAAAAAAATACCACAAATATTAATAATCATATTATAAGAAGATATAATGGTGAGCACAGATATTGAAAAGTCAAAGTATTTTAACCAAAGTTAGTTAACTGTTGATATAAAAGAGAAAATGCCCAAACCAAATCCTAACTCTAACCCTAATTCAACTTTAACTTTATTCTTAATTTGAGAAAAAACAAACAAAAAAACCCAAGAAATAAGTGAAAAAAATAAAGAAAAAATTAGTGGAAAACACAATAAGTTGTGATAGCAATAATTACCAATGAATAGATAATCACATACACACATAAATGGGACTTGCATAGAAACTGAAAGTAAGAGATAACTAAAATTGTTAAAAAATAAAAAAACTACAACTATGTGCATCTTAGAAGAGAAACATTAAAAACAAACAACAAAAACAATAATAATAAACAAAATATTTATCCTTAAAAATAAAAGAATTAAATTATTAAATACCAATTAATAAGAAGCTGGTACAAGAGTATCCATATCAAAAAAAACAGAGATTTAAGTAAAAAAAAAGAATTACTAGATCTAATTACTTGAGAATTAAAGGGGCACTCTATCAATAAGATGTGACAATCATAAAATTTTATGAAACTAAAAATAGTCTGAAAATGTATAACAAAAGTTAGCCTAACTACAAAGATAAATTATAATTTACCCAAGTGAGGGAAGATTTTAATACATGCCTACCAGAATTGATAGATACAAAAAACTAAAGCAAGATTTAACTAAAAAACAAAAAAGACCTAAAACAGAAAACAATATTTATCATATACATAATATGTAATATCAAGTATGTGAAATATTTACAAAAATTAGCAGCATGACAAGCACCAAAATAAGTCTCAAGAAATGTCAAAGAAGAGATGTCACAAAGGTCACATTCTCTTGCATTGATGCAATTAGAAATTAAAAATTACACTAAAATTGAAAAAAAGTTTGAAAGCTAAAATATCACATGTAACTTATAAGTTTAGAATTAATTCAAATGAAGGAATTTATATTACATTTGTTGAATAAAGCTAAAGCCATCATCAGTGGAAATTCATGACTTTACATGAATTTTTAAAATATTTAAAATATATATATTAAATATACAGTTGAAACTGAATGTTCTTTACTACAGAAGAAATTTTAAAAAGTAGAAACTGAGATTGGAAGTGTCTGCACAGAAGCTGGTATGTTTGCCATCAGAGCACGGTGAAAAATTGCTACTGAAAAGGACTTCTTGGTGGCTGTAAATAAGGTCATTAAGTCTTAATGCCACATTCAGTGCTACTCCCCGCCCTATGACATACAACAGATCCCCAAAGGCTTTCATGAAAACACCTCTTTTCATTGAAATCCTAACTTTATTAAATAGACTTGTTAATAACCATCACACAAAAATAAAGCATTTCAAAATTGTAAAAAAAAGTAGAAAGAAATAATTAAAATATGATGGAAAAACAAAATTAAAATATGATAGAAAAAACAAAATTAAACAAAACTATTAAAATAGTAAACAAAATGAGAGAGCAACTAAATCAAAAGTTAGTCTTTGCAAAGAACATGTAGACAAATGGAAATATTTGTCAAAAACATACAAAAAGAAATAGTGACAAAGAAAAAAGAAGTCATAATTAAGCAACATTATGAAATGAAATGGGGACTATTAAAATATGGTAAAGATTAAAGAAACCACACCAAAATGCTACAAAGGACTTGATATTAATTTTGAATGCTCCAGCAAAATGGAGTTTCCAGAACAATATAAATTTAAAAATTTGTGTAAATTTTATATATAAATTTTGAAAAGATTGCCATAAAGTCTGCAAAAAACAATACAAAATTAAGAGAAAAAAAGCACTAAACCAGTAGAAAAATTGCTCTTCAAGAGACCAATAGACAAGGGAAAAACTAACGAGACACCTGAAAATCTTTTCACCAACCCTGGTAATATAGTTCAATACAGCAGGTTAAAACCTCAGTGGTTATGGATGGAGTACATTCAGTTAGCTTGACATGCCAGGCCAAGATCACTCTAGTGACCATCTTTAGTGATCTCTGTAGAACTTCCTCTTATCCCTACACTGTAACTGGTTTCCTCAGGGAAACCCATCTCCATGGATAGAGTAACTGCCTAAGGTGAAGGCATCTGGCTCAAGTAGGAATAATAAGAATACTTCCCCATGTTTTTCAAAGTAATGTTGAGAGAAATAAGTTCTTTCCTCTCCAATCAAAAGGTGTTAAAAATGGGTAATTTATATATACATACATAATCTTAGTTCTAATATCCAAGTCCAGCACAGTGAATACATTGATAGGATTAAGAGGATTTAGGAAGTCTGGTGGCATTTGAGTGTTGGTTTTAGCTAAATCTAATTGTCAGATACCACCTGATCTGTCTGGAGTTCAGTTTTATGAGTCAATGAACATCCTAGTTTTGCTTAAGTTAGTTTGAGTTTGGGTTTTTCTTTTCTTTCTTTCTTTCTTTCTTTCTTTTTTTTTTAAAGATTTTATTTATTTATTTATTTGAGGGAGAAAGAAGAGGAAGGGAAGAGGAAGAGGGAGAGAATCTCAAGCAATCTCTGCACTGAGCATGGAGCTCAACACAGGGCTTGATCTCATGATCCCGAGATCATGACCTGAGCCCAAATCAACATTCAGATGCTTAACCAACTGAGCCACCCAGGTGCTCTGATTTTGGATTTTTCACTTGAATCTTTTTTTTTTCTCCTATCAAATTAGAACAGATTTTTTAAATGATGATATTGATAAGGGGTCAGAAAAACAAATAGACTTGCATTCCTGGTGTACAAGTTGATAGTGAAAATTAGCAGTTTTTATTGCCATGAAATATACTTAAGTACTATTTATAATAATATTTCATTATGTGAAACAATCCCATTTTACAGATGAGAAAAATAATGTTTAAAGAGGTCGAGTAAATTTCCTAAAACTATGTAGGTAAAATAATTTCGATTGAGGATTCAAGTATAGGTATGGTTGACTTTAGAGTCTGAGATTTTAACAGATATATTACATTCTATTTCTTGAAACTAATATAGCATAATATGTCACAAATGTTTAAATATATTGAGTATATCCCCCATCAGGATACATTTAAATAAGTCAGTAACTCTGATCAATCTTTGTCACAAAGATGTTCCTCACAATATCATTTATAAGATGGGGCAGTAAAAATGTAGGAAGTCAATTCTTGATAAATAGATTGACAGACACACATGTGGATATATGTATATACATAAAACTGTAACCTATAATTATATAACTAAACTATTATTTTAACTATTTTTTTATTTTAACTATTATTATGGCATTTCCAAAGGCAATTAATACAAGGGAAAACATACATATGTAGTTCAACGAAAGAAGCAGAAAATAAAATTGTTTACACTGATGCACACACACAAAGCATATGTTGAAAATAAGATTGGTAGGAACTAAATTAGAACTAATTATCTTTAGGATGAATCATTTTTATTTTATTTGTTCCTTTTCACATTTTCAAAAGTTAAATTTCATGGAATTAGCATATATAAATTGTTATAATCAGAAAAAATATTTTAAAATGAATAAATAATGAAATCAAAACATCATACACAATACCCATCAAGTGATCTAATTTTCATTTCCTAAAATTCTACTATGTGAAATGGGCAAGAAGGAGGGGTCATCAAGCAAATGGCAGAGCATTAAGCCCTAGAAACATTAGCTGCTTTCAATATGTGAAGGTAATGACCTGCAACTTGGTATTAAGGTATAACTATAATAAAATGTTTAGGCTCATTAGGAGGAAAATTAGTATTTCAAACATTTTTAGTACTAATACATTAGTGTGTCTCTGAGGACAGGCCTGTGCAGCATTAAGCATTAGCTCATTAGACCATTTCCTCAATACCCTAATGGTACAAATAAGGCAAAAAAAAAAAAAAAAGTGGAATTAAAATGGAAAGTGAAGGTAAAATTTGGGAATGCTCAAGGAGGGAATGTAAAACATTGGAAAGATGAAGATAAGATTGCTTTTGTCACTATATGCTTCTTCCTGATGTCTTCCATTGTCAATCTGTCAGGCATTAGTAACTTGAAACACTAATCAAGCCCCAGGTTTGGGGAGCTGGACATCGCAAAAATAATTACATAGCATCTGGAGTACACAATGCTACACTACATAATCATCATAACTTCTTCAAAGTGATATATATTTATTTGATTTGATCATTCCTCTGTGTGGGTAGGTTATACTATCCTTTTATTCAGATGAGAAAACCAAGATTTACAATGTTATACAACTTGCTTAAAGTCAAATCCAGCCAATGTGATTCAAGTGTCCAAGCTCTCAAACTCTTAAAAAATATATATATTTTGCATGCTTTGACTTAGTTGCTTTAGGGACTGGAATCCCGTAAAGTACCACTAAAGTGCTGGAAGAGCATATTCTGTAACTGAGGTAGAACACCCTGAAAGAGTTAATAGTGCTTTAACAGAATATCAACAAATAAGGAGTAGCAAAGAACAAATTGAGCAAGGAGGTGTTTAAATGTATAAGGCAGAAGAATAATTAGAAATAGATGAAGATAATTAATGTATATAAAGAAACACATAATTATCAAGCTGTACTAGGTCTCTGGCTTGCAGCCAGGAGCAAGAGATACAACGGATATAAGCTCACAAAGAGCTTATAGTTATTTGAGAGAGAAATAATTAAGCAATTATAACACAAAGTTAAATGCTAGAAGTAGGTAAAAGGTTGTTTAGAGTACAAATTGAACACCTAACCCAAGCCTGTGGCATCAGAGTTTCCTTACAGGAATGTAGCCCTAGGATAGGCACATCAAGTGAAGGCAGCTTTCTAGAAATGATAGCATTTTATTTTATTTTATTAATTTTTAAGATTTATTTATTTGAGAGAGAGAGGAGAGAGCAGGGGGTAGGGGCTGAGGGGCAGGTAGAGACAGTCTTTTTTTTTTTAAGATTTTATTTATTTATCTGGCAGAGAGAACGAGAGAGCACAAGCGGGGGGAACAGCAAGGGAGAGGGAGAAGCAGGCCCCCTGCCAAGCAGGGATCCCGATGCGGGGCTTGATCTCAGGATGCTGGGATCATGACCCAAAACCAAAGGCAGATGCTTAACCGATTGAGCCACCCACGTGCCCCAGGGGGAGACGGTCTTAAGCAGACTCTGCACTGAGAGTGGAGCCCAAGGTGGGGCTCAGTCTCATGATCCTGAGATCACAACCTGAGCAGAAACCAAGAGTCCACTGCTCAACCAACTGTGCCACCCAGGTGCCTTAAAAAATGACAGCATTTTAAATAGATTAAGATTAGGAAGAGATATTAGTGAAGAAAAGGTGGGAGGGAATCATTATTATTGAAAATGGCACAATGTCAGAGCACAAAAGCAGAAATGAACATATTTCACTATGGGGAATATGATGAATTTATGATGAGGTTAACAATGTGTAAAAATTCTGAAGTTTTTGGAGCTCACACTGAGAAATACGAATTTTGTATATGAGGTAAAAAGGTTGTTATATATTTTGAACATAAATATTGATGTGTTAAAAAGAACATTTGAAGGCCAGTAGTCTCAGTGAGTTAAGCAGGTACTGCCGAATAGTAAGTTGTATACCTGACACCCTGAAAAATAATGAACATTACTTTCCTGTGGCTTTCTAGTGGTGCCTTAAGTCTAAGCAAGAGTTTGACTGAATCCATGCAAACTTGTGTGGACCAGTAGGAAATCTATCACTTCATTTATCAAAGAAATACTGATTGAGCCTAGTAGCTATTAGGCATGGATTTAAGTGGTGGATATACTGGAGTGAATAAAACAGAAGTTCTGGCCTCATAGAACTTATATACTTCTGGGGAGAATCATATAATAAATTATATTAATTTATAAAATATGCAGTATACTAAATGTTAATAAGATTTATGGGGAATAAAAATAAATGTAGGGGTCCCTGGGTGGCTCAGCCAGTTGAGCATCTGACTTTTGATTTCAGCAGCTCAGGTCTTGATCTCAGGGTTGTGAGATTAAGCCCCACACCAGGCTTTGCGCTCCATGGGGAGTCTGCTTGAGATTCTCTCTCTCTCTCTCTCTCTTTCTCTCTCCCTGTGCCCCTCCTCAAATAAATGAATAAATATTTTTAAAAAATGTAGATAAGGAATGTTTGGCAAAAAAGGGTGTTAAAATGTAAATAGCCTGATCAGGGAGGGTCTCACTAAGAATATAGCCTTTCAGAGCAGAAAGATTTGTGAAAATAAGCTGTTTACAGAAGAGGAATGATCCAGGAAAAGGGAACAGTGATCAAGGGCCCCCAGGCAGAAGTACTAAAAATAAATAGGGCAGGTAGCTGGACCTCAAAATCCTTGATTCTACATGAAATCAGGAAAAAAAAACAACAAAGAAAACTGGTGCTATGCATTGAATGGAGTGAATAGGGCTATATTTGGAGATCAGCTGAAGTGATGAGAGTTGCTATTGAGTCTAGATTGCTGGGGGCAGGAAGAAACATTCCCATGATTTCCACTATTATCTAGATGTTTTAACTCCCAAATTTACATATTCAATTGACACCTCTCTTTTGAATTCCAGATGTTATTTCCAACTACCCACAGAACGTCTCCATTTAGATGTTCCACAGGTACCACAAGTCAGCATGCTCAAAGCCAAAATCATCAACTTGACCCTTCAGCTGTATTTTCCATTTCAGTAAAAGGCTCCACATTCCATGCAGCCACCAGAGTGTAACCTCCTCACTAGAGCTTGTTATCCTAGTCTCCATCTCTCATCTCTCCAATCCTGTTTAGTTGAAGGAGGCCTCCACTTTACACAAATCCCTTATATCAGGTCCTCCTCATCTCACATATAAACACATGTAGTAAACTCCCTGCCTTCAACCTGACATCTTTGCAGACCAGTTTCATGACAGTGGTTCTCAAATGGAGGTATTTTACCTTCCAGAGGACATTTGGTAATGTCTAGAAGCATCTGTGTCACTGTTGGAGTACCTAGCATTGGCATTCAGTTGGTAGAGGCCAGGGATGCTGATAAACATCTTACAATGCACAGGACATCCCCACCCCCACCTCCAACATGAAATTATCTGGTCCACAATATCAATAATGCCATAGTTGACAAACTAATGGCAGAGTAGTTATTTTTCTCAAATGCAAATTTTAGCCCCTCTTTGACCTGCCACCTTTTTCCTTACCATTTCCCCCAACTTCCCTATATATTACTCTGCTTTCTACTCTATAATACATATGCCTTCATGCTTTTCTTCTTATCATTTTGATTGACTATTTCTTTCTCTGGTAAATATTAAAAATATTAAAACTTGGTTCAAACTCAACTTCTACAAATTTCTAAGGAATGTAAAGTTTTCCTTCGTTGCTCCCAAAGAACCATGTTATAAAACTTACACAACAAATTGCAATTTCTGTATCTGTGCTTATCTTCCTTCTAGACCTATATTATACAATACATGTGGCCACTGATTACTTGAAATATAACTACTAAAACTGAGAAACTGGATTTTTAATTTTTTAAAATTTTAACTAGTTAAAATTTCCTCATGTGGTTAGTTACTATCATATCAAACTTTTTTTATTTATTATTATTTTTTAAAGATTACTTATTTGAGAGAGAGAGAAAGGAGGGGAAGGGCAGAGGGAGAGGGCAAGAGAAACTCAAGCAGACTCTGCACTCAACACAGAGCCTGACAAAAGGTTTAATCCCATGACCCTGAAATCACAACCTGAGCTGAAACTAAGAGTCAGACACTTAATTGACTGCACCACCTAGGCACCCCCTTACTGATGTTTTAGAAAAAGAATGCTTCCACCATTATAGAAATTCTATTAGACAGTACTGCTCTAAACCATCTGTATGCAGTTTTGGGCCTACATATTTAGTACATATTTAAATAAATGAATTAATGAATTATTATTTCCATAGCTGAATAGTCAGCAAAGCTTTTCTTTATGGTTGGGATTGAACTCTCTCAAAAATTATACCAGATAATGCCACTGATATTTAGCTAGCCATCTTTGGTACTTACAATTTTTGCCTTACATTGATATAGTTTATCTATTTTTGTATAGATTTTGATTCTTTAATTATATTCTAGTACAAGGAAAAGGATGAGATACCTTACTTGTCTGAATCTCCCACAAAACCTAGCATAATGCTTTTCATTTTGCAAATGCTAAACAAATTGAAAACACAGTTTTGATAGAATTGAGAATAGACTGGCCTAATTCCCTGCCTGACAAATATGGTGTAAATTGGTGGATTTCTGAAGGTAAAGGGAGAAAGAAGGTTTAATAAATCACTGAGAGTCTTTCTACTCTAAAGATAATTTTTGAGACTAACATTTTAGTCAAGGAGAAATGGAAATTCCTAACATGGCATATGAAATTAATGCATTCTGCCTCTGGCAATGAGCCTCTTCTAAAAGCACTAAAGATAAATTTTCTGACTCGTATGTGAGTTTACTTCATTTTCAGTGTCATTATTGGCATTATTTCAGATATTCATGTATGAAATCTTTGTCTTGAAGGCCCTTAGTGTTTTCTTCTGATGTGGCTTGTCATATTGCAATAGTCTTCCATGATATATTTACATAGTTACATACTGTAATGTCAAAGTAAGACAATAGGATTATTGGAATATGAAGGAATAAAACAAAGAGATAAGGAGAAAAACTAAAGCTTAGTACTGAATATCTAAAGAGAGACCAGTGTTAAATTATTTCAGTTTGGCATTGCTATGTATGTCCAAGTAAAGATTTTGGTATTGCTGTTGGGTTTGTTAGTAAGCACTGAGTCACAAAGAATCTTTCAAATTCAGAAAGACCAGATGTTGAAAATATATTCTTTTTTACCTTAAAAGACTTCTTACTGATACATTCAAATTCAATAGCTTTTCTCAATTTCTAAAGAAAACATTAGTGACTACTGATACATTTCTGAAAGAGAATATAAAGTTTCTCTAGATCAATGTTTCCTGCAGACTAAAAAAATAAATGAAGGCTTAAGAAATTAAAAGGACTTGTGTGAGCCTTCAAATGAAATCTGTGGTCCAACCAAGGCTATAATTCAGATTCACACTGTCAACCTTTATTTTTTATAGGAGGAAAGGCTAACTATAAATTTTAAAAATAACATTATTATCATTATAATCACATATATTCTGGTTAAATTTGTTGACAGTTAAACACAGATGATAAAAAGACTTCTATTGTCAGTCACAGTGGAGTGATAGGGATCAGGTTTACTCTCCTACTTGAAACAACCAAAAAAAAAAAAAAAAAGTGGTCAAGCTATAGGAAACATGGTTTGCAAGACACTGTACATAAGGCAACAAAGGACAGTAATCATGGAGAGACAGGAAGCTAACGAGTGAGTCACGGAAGACTGCTGTGACATACGGCCTTGACAACTGCTAGGCCACAGCACAAAGAGAGGGCACCCAGACGGAGCAGGGCTGACTCACAAAATTGAGGAAATGGAGCCAACAGTCTAGGGAGACGAAAGCAGCTCGAGATTGCAGGGTAGAGCACAGGAGAAATGAGAGTTTCACAGAGAGAATGCTGGAGATCTGTAGGGCAACTTCTTCCAGTATTTAGCTGAGTACTGACTGGCATACGCATATGAGGAAAGTACCTACAATCCTGAAAAGAACCACCTGGAATGATTAGAGGGATGAGGGAAAGGGAATTGTGCCTTTCTCAGCAACCAGATGGAAACATTTCAAGATTCCGGGGTGCTGGGTAGATTAGAGCACAAAGAAGGGTCTTGCTTCAGTAATGAGGACATAATTAGTTCTAGATCGAGCCTGCCTTCAGTTCCACCTGACAACTCTTAAAAGCAGACCTGAAAGAGCCAGTCTCTAAGTAACATAAAAGCATCCCAGAATGAAGCTCAAGAATATTTATAGGAATACAAAACTATCCAGCATCCAACTGATTAACTTGAATTTATGAGGTACATGGTAATATTGCCATTTTATACATGAGAAAATTGAGGCTACTTCTAATTCACATACCTGGTAAGTGGTAGCTGGGATCTGAAACTCAATCCAATTGAGTTCAAATCCACTAGAAAAACTAGAAGAAAGTCAGAAATAAATTCATATGTAAATCAGATAAAAGGTCTTTATTTACAGCATTTTAATTTAATTTTGATGTACATTATTGTTTGATTTTGGGGTGACTTTGGTATTAGAAGTTAAGAGGGAAAATAAGAGATGCTGGGGGAGAGGAAGGGTGATGTGGCCATTAGTGATTGTGACCAGACAATGAAAAGCCTCAGTAGAGCTTAGAGTTTTAAAATTTTTCTTGTTACTTTTTCCATTAAACTGGGAAATAGAAGATTTAACTAAAACATGCCAAGAGACTTCCCCCCAATCTTTAAGCAATTATAATATGGCACATTTACAGAATTAATGTGATCACCCAACTAAGTAATTCACATACATAGAGAGCATATATTTTCCTGAAGTGATTATAACTTGAAGGATCTTTGCCTCTGCACATCGACTTATTTTCTTCTAAACAACCACCTTTAAATAAAGCATGTATGCCATATTTACTTACATTTGAATGAAACCTACACTGATAATCCTACTTTTTAAAACAACCCACAATGATGTGTAACCCAATTTGAGAATTAAAGGACATTCAAATTCTTTTAAAAACCAATTTCTCAACTGCTAAACTTCTACCTTTTTGATCCATTTAATCAAGCTGCTCTAACCCATCCTTTTCCTAGAATAATACATCTCTGTCTCTCCACTGGTCTACTTTCTTTTGTATGATGAGCTAAACAAAGACATTTGTACATCATTTTTTAAAATAATGAAATTTCCTTTTTTAAAGGAGTCTGATAAAATTATTAGTCATTCATTAGATACTTAACAGACAAGCATTCGCTGTTAGAATGCCGTTGTGCCAGGTGATGGAATGTGGTAAGGGGGGAGAAGACAGGAGATATGGGGACTACATGATCATAGACCTTACTAAGCTATGAGTCCTGTTGTTCAAACTAATTCATAAACCTCCTAAGTGAAATGAAATATATTGTCTGGTAGCTTTATATTTTTGAAACATTTATAATTGAGAGCAAAATAAATACAGGTGAATCTCTAGTTTAAAACACTTGAAAATACATACTGTGTTTTTTTTTCCCCAAAGCTTTTGACCTCTTGTTTGGACCAATATTCTGTTTGCTAACCTGTAACTTAGCACACTGCCACTCTGGTCTTTCCATTTACCAAATCAAGAAACAGAACAATCTACTTGGAGTTTGAAATAAACAGCATGTGATACTGCTGGAGCAGTTTTTGCATTAATTTACAAGAGAAACTGGAGATGACAAGACCCCCTGAAGAGTAAAAGCTAGCCACAGTTGAAATTGCATTTGAAATAGTATGCAAGGATGACAATTTTAATGATGCAGGCACTTAAATTCATTAATCTGTTGTCCTTTATCAAGGAAGAAAGTCAGTTCTTCTATATTCCCAGAGTAATGAAGAGGGCAGGGCAGAGAATGAAAATTACAGAAGCTCTAGTCTTCTGCTGCAGTGACTAGAGGTCAGAGAGGGGCTTGGGACCCAGATGTCCACATTAGCAGCTGACTTGGGTTCAGACTGTAAAATTTCCAGTCAAATATGTTTCTTTCCTTGTTGAAAAAAGATAATTTTTTTTTATTTCACCTAAGTCAGTTATGACTTACTTACTATGAACAAGGTACAACTTCATATTTTTACTAATTTCAAAATAATCATTTCATATGTACTTAGATGTAGCTTTTTAAAAGTACGCATTTTTTAACACTTTATTGTGAAATAAAGCAAATCATCTAGCAAAAATGGCAGCAACATGTTAATACTGTTCTTAGTAACAATCCTTTTTCTCTTTGCCCTTCTGCCTTTTAATAATTGCTGATGATATTACATGTAGACCACACAAATTCTGTTAAATCTGTTTTATCTATTGTGAAACAACCAAAGTTGTTACTCTATTTGGCAGAAGTCTCTTTTAAAGTGGCCAATTATTACTGATTAATACAGTGTTCACTGCAATAACACTGTCAGGAAAACCTGTGATGAATTTATTTTCTCTTAACGTGTACATAAGTACAGTCACATAAATTCAGGGTAGTTCCACTATATACATAAAAAATGATAATTTATGGATAGGTTTGTGTTACCGTAATATTTACATTATTAAAGTTCATGTTGGGGGCGCCTGGGTGGCTCAGTCTGTTAAGTGTCTGCCTTTGGCTCAGGTTGTGATCCCGGGGTCCTGGGATGGCGCCCCATGGCAGGCTCCCTGCTCAGTGGGGACCCTGCTTCTCCCTCTCCCTCCACCCCTCTCCTCAACTCGTGTTCTCTCTCTCTCACTCGCTCTTCTCTGTCAAATAAATAAATAAAATCTTAAAAAAAATAAAGTTCATGTTTATGATGATAGGCTATATTTGCCTACTGCTATATTGAAGTGATTGGATAAAATAGTTCCTAAACTATAGCTTGATTCATAGAAACAGATTAGAGGGTAGAATCATATATATTTAACTAAAACTCATAGCCTTTTTAAGAACTACTGCTTTACTACACTGTGTTTCTGTTTTCTATTAAATTAATCATATTTCCCTAAAGAATTAAAATTGTATCTATACAATACTCTTTGGAGAAAGAAAATTATAATCCCCAAAAGGCACAGTCTATGTTTACCATTTTTAGTTATGCAAAACATAACATAATCAGAAAGCAATCCATTATTTAATGACTTGGTTTCTTTTATAAAATTTGTAGTTACGTATGTACACTTGAAATCAACCATTTCTTTCTTTTTCTTTCTTTCTTTCTTGCTTGCTTGCTTGCTTGCTTTTCTTTTAAAGATTTTGTCAGAGAGAGAGAGAGAACACAAGCAGGGGGAGTGGCAGGCAGAGGGAAAGCAGACTCCCCGCTGAGCAAGGAGCCCGACGCGGGGCTTGATCCCAGGACCCCAGGATCATGACCTGAGCAGAAGGCAGATGCTTAAACAACTGAGCCACCCAGATGTCCCAAAACCAACAATTTCTTTCTTTTTAAAAATATTTTATTTATTTATTTGACACACAGAGAGAGCTAGCGAGAGAGAGAGCACAAGCAGGGAGGATAGCAGAGGGAGAGGGAGAAGCAGGCTCCCTGCTGAGCAGGGAGCTCAATGCGGGGCTCGAACCCAGGACCCTGGGATCATGACATGAGCCAAAGGCAGATGCTTAACAACTGAGCCACCCAGGCTCCCCTTGGGATGTTTGCAAATTCTTAAAAAAATTAGTATGCAAACTTCAATATTTTAGGGAAAATGCAATAAATTTAGTTCTGAGTGCAATTTAAATAGAGGAGCTTAAATTCCTTTAGTTAGAAAACTGTTGAATTTTTTGATATAGTTGTTGAAATGGGATGGGATGAAAGGCAGAGCATGGTAGTGATTGACCTGCTGGGCCCAAGGGAAGGGAATTGTAGTCCGCCACAGGGAATTCCAGACCATCTGCTGGGGGTGGAACTTTTAAAACATTTTACCGGTAGAGCCACTCTGGATATACAAATTAAATCTTCTGAAGAAGAAGGACAGATTCTCCTGCTCTGCCTATAGTTTTGTATGTTAACTAGTAGTCACTTATTGAAGTATAGATTCACGGGGTCACATTCACCGATGAACACAAAATTAAGTAGGGAAAATTACATTAAAGGGAATAATCAAATGTTCTTGTAATTAGGCTTATGAGTAAATTGGTGTGACAATTCTTTTTGCTCTAATTATGTGATTCGGGGATAATATATGATGCATTAGACATTATTCCTATATGTAAAACAATCTCTAGAAAACTCATGCTGTTTATCATACATGTAATTTTTCAAAATTTTTAAATCACAGGCAAGCTTAGACTGACTACAACTAATCATGACTAGAAAGAAATGTATAATTTTATATCAATATGTTGATATTCTTTAAAATAATTTTGTACTGTAAAAACTATTTAAATGAGACTTCTTTGTATTGGAACACCACTTACCTAAATGACTATATGTTCTGAGAAGTGACATCATTTCTTATAAAAGTAGTAAATAGGGGCACCTGGGTGGTTCAGTTAAGCATCTGCCTTCGGCTCAGGTCATGATCCCTGAGTCCCAGATTGAGCCCTGCAGGGGGGGCTCCCTGCTCAGCAGGGAGTCTGTTTCTCCCTCTCCCTCTGCTCCTCCCTTCTACCCCCCACTCATGCTAACTCCTTCAAATAAATAAAATCTTTAAAAATTTTTTTAAATAAAATTAAAAGTACTAAATACATTTTGAACTATTTTTGGTAGCCATATGCTCAAAACAAACATGGAAAGTCTGAAAGGTGTATTAAATTTAAAATATTTTAAGATTGGTAGTATAAAGGAAATTTAATAATGTGACAGCAAAATCTGTCCTGTGTCCTCTTAAATGCCTCTTGAGTTCTGACTTGCAGGATTTTTTGATATTTCCTAATCAAAGAATATTTACTGATTAACTTCTCCACTAAGAATTGTGCCAAGTGATATGGGGTTAAAAAAAAAAAGTTAAGGTACTACTCAGCTAAAAATTGTACTACACATCATCGCTGGGGTATTTTTGTATAAATAAACATTCTGGAATCCTAAAATGGCCTCAACCATCCCACGGTTAATGACAACAATTTAAGTTAACAGTTCTCTATTAGATGCAAAGTGTTCCAACCACTTCATCTAATCCTAGTCCAGCCCGTGTGTCCTGCTACTCCACTATCCCACACAACTACCACCTCAGGAACTTGGACTTTGCTGTGGCCTCTACTTGAGTTCTCTTCCTTAAGATCATTTCAAAGTTTTCTTTTCTTTTTTTTTTTTAAGATTTTATTTATTTATTTGAGAAGAGTGTGTGCACAGGTGGGGGGAGGGGCAGAGGGCAAGGGAGAAGCAGGCTCCCCCCTGAGCAGGGAGCCCCACATGGGGCTCCGTGCTAGGACCCTGGGATCAGGACCTGAGCTGAAGGCAGATGCTTAACGGATGGAGCCACCCAGGCGCCCCTCATTGCATGGTGTTCTCAAATGTCATTCTCACAGAGTCCTCCCTGACCCATTCCATTATAAAACCCAATCCCCACCTCATTACTCTTTTTACCCTAATTGATTATGGTTAGATAACACGTATTATTCTTGAGACTATTGTTTACTTGTTTATTGTTTTTGGTATTTACCAGAATATAAAGTCCATAAGAATAGGACTTGACATCGTTCATTGCTGAACACTCAATATTTAGAGCAGTGCCCAGGACATAGGAGGTGCTCAGCAGAGTTGTCACGTAGAAATTTCATTGAATTTTTCATATATGTCCCAAATTTTTAAGCCGTCCAAAGGATGTATACATTGAAAAACAAATTATTAGTTTTATAGTCAAAGAGGAAGTATTAAGAAGTACGACATAACAATGCTTCTAATTTTCATGGAACTATCAAGAAAATTACAAATGCATGAAATCATCACTATTCAACTGTAGAAGTTACTGAAGGTTAAACTTTGAGGGCAGAGTGATATAATATTAAATGTACTATTTCTTTGTCATTTACTGTGTTAAATTTCTAAGAACAAAACAAAGCAGAAACACAGGGAGAAAACCTCTAAAAATTCATTACATTTAGAAAATAATTTTCCAATAAATTTTTGAATGTCTGCTTATACAACTCCTTTTTTCCCCTTTTATTTTTAAGTGTCATATTTTTCTATCAGAAGTTATTTTCTTTGCAAAGTGTTAAGATTTAGTTTAAGAATATCATATAGCATTAGATTAGTTTAAAAATATTAAGTTAATTTTTGAATATTAGGAGCAGGGAAATAATTCAAATGTCATATAAAATAAAAATGGCATGCTACGTGTCCCTTAATTTTCTATTCTGCTGTTGTTTCCAATTTGCCCAGGTAGAGAGAATGTGCTTTAGTGTTTTTTACCACACATCTAAAAGTTTTGACTTATGCATCATCTAGGTGCAGTAATGAATAAGAACTGACATCAAATATCAATATTATTGGCCCAGCTAAATGGTAATTGACATCAAATTGGATTGCTAAAGAAGTAAACAAAATTGAAATTTTTTTGGCGTATAAGTACTGCCTGACATCATTTGTCCTTCAGAGGATCAATGGCTGCATGACCTAAATGTTGTTTGTATTTCTTTATATAAAATGGCCAGAGGCCGATACAAAGTACTTTTTGTTTGAGCTTGGATAACAAAAATCAGAAAATAAGAAATTGAGCTTCTTTTGCTAAGATGGATTGAGGGTATATATATATTTTTAAATAGGCAATGCAGGTATTAGTTTATTTCCTGATTTAAAGAAAAGATAATGTGAATTAATGCACTTATGTCCACATACTGGCAACTTAAGGAAAAGCAATTAATCTATATCAGATCAAATTTAAAACTCTTAACTACCTAATTACTAAAAGGTTTCATTTTTTAAAAAGATTTTATTTATTTATTTGAGAGAGAGAGGGAGAACAAGCAGTGGGGAGGAGCAGAGGGAGAAAGAGAGAGAAGTAGACTCCCTACTGAGCAGGGAACCCGACTGTGGGGCTCAATCCCAGGACCCAGAGATCATGACCTGAGTTGAAACAGATGCTTAACTGACTGAGCCACCCAGGCACTCCTAAATGGTATGTTTTGATATAAAAAAAAACTATTGAGATTTATATCCATTTTTTTTTTTTTTTAGTAGTATTCAGCTCAAGTTTAGTACAGTGCATAGTTTCTTATTTGGAATAGTTTCAGAATTCCATTTTCTTATATCTGTTAAAGTACAAAATATGTATTGCAGATTTATGTTTATAACATTGATGTTATGTTACATACAACTAAATTATGGGATATAAGAAATTCATCTTACATATTTATGTGTGTGTATTCTTTTATTTACTTCCACTTATTTGAATGCAAATGCTAAGAGGAACATTAGCTTCATGAAGAAGAAGGAGGAGAAGGAGAAGAGAAGAAGAAGAAGAAGAAGAAGGAGAAGGAGAAGGAGAAGAAGGAGAAGAAGGAGGAGAAGAAGAAGAAGGAGGAGGAGGAGGAGAAGAAGGAGGAGGAGAAGGAGGAGGAGGAGGAGGAGGAGGAGGAGAAGGAGAGGGAGAAGGAGAAGAAGAAGGAGAAGAAGAAGAAGAAAAGAAGAAGAAAAAGGAGGAGGAGGAGGAGAAGGAGCCACAGCAGCACTGGGGAGGAGGAGGGGGGAGGCAGTGGTAGGAATGGGAGTGGGAGTGGTAGCATTTTCTAGTTTCCAGGCACTAGGTTAAATACATTACACATATTATCTAATACTCACTGTTCTTTTTATCATTAATTTTCACAAAATAACTGAATGATTGCTAAAGATTATATATCTTGTGAATGGCAAAACCAGGATCCAAAAGTATAATTGAAATTTTATAATCTTCCAGTGCTCCAAAGTGACAGGACACTATGATTTTATAGAAGCTTTCTAAGGAGCAGTTAATCTATCCTGATAATTAAATAAGTTTCACTTTATATTTATGGCTTGTGGTTTAATATCCACAGAACTTGGAAGGCCAATAACGTTGAAATAAATAAGATGCAATGATACAATGCTATAATGAAATCCTTGTACTTTTCATTTGTTCAGAACTCTGCTTTCATTCATCACATTTTTGAACATTAAGTGTATAAAATAAACTATACTGGATGTTAGAGATATTAAGTCAAATAAGATTTTAAAATGTTCTTTTTTTAAATTTCTTTTCACTGTATTCCAATTTTGAAAGATTTTTTTTTTTTTAATGAACTGACAAAAAGCCCCAAGACAATGGTGAACTATGACTGATCCTCTACCTTCTGCCTTGGGAGAAGAGGGTGACACTGACAAAGATGCTAAGAGATGGGTAAATGTTAGGATTAAGGGAAAGCAAGAGTTTCATTTTTAGCATGTTAAAATAAGACAAAATAAGACAACTTATAGATATTTAGGCTGAGAAGCAAAATAGCTAATGAAGAATCTAATAATAATGAGCAGAATGGGACTTACTTGGAAATCATCAAATGTAGGCAAAATTAGAAGTCATAGAATTGTATGAAATGATATAAGGAGAAAATTTGCTAAAAAAACAAGATTGAAGGTTGAATCTTGACACTTTTAATATTTAGCAGTCAAGTGGTAAAGAAGGATCCAGCATAGTAGATTGAGAAGCAATGACCATGGAGATTTCACTTCTTAGGATTCAAGAAGAATGTTTTCAGTGAATAAAGTCTGATAATAATGGAGATATAACCATTGGATGTAACAATATGAAAACTAGGAGCAATTTCAGTGGAGTTTTTGACTTGGAGTTTATACCTGAATGGCTGAGGAAAAGATGATATTAGAGATTTCAGGGCAACATGTAGGAATAAGATAATGAAAAAAATAACACTGCCATTCAAACTTCAAAGAAATTATGGATTAAGGAGTTAAAAAAAATAAATTAACATATATCTAAACTCAAAAAAAAAAAAAACCCAATGAAACAAAGACAGGCAAATTTGAAAAGAACCCAACAGAAATTCTATAGATGATAAATGTAGTAACAGAAATATAAAAGCTCAATAGAGCAAGATGGCAGAGGAGTTGGAGACCTAAATTTCATCTGGTCCCAGGAATTCAGCTAGATAGGGATCAAACCATTCTGAACACCTATGAACTCAACAGGAGATAGAAGAAAAGAATAGCAGCAACTCTCTGAACAAAAAAGCTACCACTTTCTGGAAGGTAGGACCCACGGAGAAGTGAATCTGAGGCGATATTCTGGAAGATAGACTGGGGGGGAGGGAGCCTTTGTCAGCCACTACTGGCAAGTGATAGAGCAGCGGAACACAAAATCGGAACTTTTAGAAGTCCGCTCCGCTGAGGGACTTCACCCCAGTGGCTAAACAGGGGGTGGAACATTCGCTGGAACAGTGTGGTCTCAGGACCCTCGGGGTCACAGAAAGACCACGGGTGCCTGAGTGCAGCTGAGCTCCCAGGTACTGGAGCGGAGAAGCTGGCTGCAAAGACAGAGCCAAGGAGTGGGTTCTCACCTCGGGGTTGACATAAACCGTGATCTGCGGCACAGTCGGGCCACTGCTCTTCCAGCAGGGACCCAACAAACGGCAGATCCAGGGAGACTCTCCTTCCTCCCCTGGGAGGAGCGGTGCAGGAGTGCACCGCAGGGATCTGCTGGGTTTGGAGACACCACACAGGGTCGGGTGCCAGAGATAGAGACGCTTGGTCACAGGCCGCATGAGCATGGAGTGCTGCCAGAGACTGGGAGACCAGGGAGACAGGAGTGATTGACTGCTTGGCTCACTGAGGAGTGGGGCCCCGAGTTCTTGGCTCCTCTGGGGTGGAGACGGAGAGGCCGCCATTTTCACTCTCATCCTCCAAAGCTGTATGGAAAGATTGCAGGGAACAAAAGTTCCTGAGAGCAAACCCGAGCAGATTACTTAGCCCGCCCTGGCAAGGGTGGGGCAATTCCGCCTCCAGCAAAGACATTTGAGAACCACGGCACCAGGCCCCTCCCCCAGAAGATCAGCAAGAACCACGTTTACCCATCAATGAGAACAGCAAAACCCCAGTGCTAGAGGAATACAGCACATAGAATTCATGGCTTTTTCCCCCTGATTCTTCAGTCTTTCAAAGTTAATTTTTTTAATTTCCTTTTTTTTCTGAATTTTTCTTTTTCCCTTCTTCAACCAACATCTTATCAATCTCTTTTTTAAAAATCTTTTTTATTTTTCATTTTTAGAGTCATATTCTATCCCTTCATAGTAGTTAACCTTATTTTTGGTATGTATATAAATTGTTCTCTCTTTAAAATTTTGGGAAACAGTTTCTTCTAACAGACCAAAATATACCCTAAATCTCTAGTGTATGGCTTTGTTCTAGTCCCCTGCCTTATCACAGTCTCTCCCTTTTCCTTTTTTTAAATTTCTCTTCTTTCTTTTTTCAACCAACTTCTTATCTTATCAATTCCTTTTACAGAATCTTTTATAATTTTCATCTTTACATTCATATTCCATCCCTTCTTCATATTTACCCTTATTTTTGTACATATATAAGCTTTTCTTTCTTTAAAATTTTGGGAAGCAGTTTCTTCTAACAGACCAAAATACACTCAAAATCTAATGTAAGGCACTGATCTATTCACCAACCTGATCATATTCTTTTTTTTATCTTTCTCTTTTCCGTTTTTTTTTTTTGCTTTTTTCTTTCTTTCCCTTTCTTTCCCCCCGGTTTCAGGTCTCTTCTGATTTGTTTAGTGTATATTTTTCTGGGGTCGTTGTTTACCCTGTTAGCATTTTGTTCTCTCATTCATCTACTCTCCTCTGGACAAAATGACAAGACTGAAAAAAACCACCTCAAAGAAAAAGAACAAGAGGCAGTACTGACTGCCAGGGACATAATCAATACAGACATTAGTAAGATGTCGGAGCTAGAGTTCAGAATGAAGATTATAAAGATACTAGCTAGGCTTGAAAAAAGCATGGAAGATATTAGAGAAACCCTTTCTGGAGAAATAAAAGAACTAAAATCTAATCAAGTTGAAAACAAAAAGGCTGTTAATGAGGTGTGATAAAAAATGGACACTCTGACTGCCAGGATAAATGAGGCAGAAGACAGAAGTGATACCATAAGATGAAACAATATTAGAATAATTGGAATCCCAGAAGAAGAAGAAAGAGAGAGAGGGGCAGAAGGTATATTGGAGCAAATTATAGCAGAGAACATACCTAATTTGGAGAAGGAAACAGGCATCAAAATCCAGGAGGCACAGAGAAACCCCCTCAAAATCAATAAAAATAGGTCAACACCCCGACAACTAGTAGTAAAACTTATGAGTCTCAGAGACAAAGAGAAAATCCTGAAAGCAGCTCGGGACAAGAGATCTGTAACCTAAAATGGTAGAAACATTAGATTGGCAGCAGACCTATCCACAGAGACCTGGCAGGCCAGAAAGGACTGGCATGATATATTCAGAGCACTAAATGAGAAAAATATGCAGCCAAGAATACTATATCCAGCTAGGCTGTCATTGAAAATAGAAGGAGAGATTAAAAGCTTGTAGGACAAACATAAGCTAAAAGAATTTGCGAACACCAAACCAGCCCTCCAAGAAATATTGAAAGGGGTCCTCTAAGCAAAGAGAGAGCCTAAAAGTAACACAGACCAGAAAGAAACAGAGACAATATACAGTAACAGTCACCTTACAGGCAATAAAATGGCACTAAATTCATATCTTTCAATAGTTACCCTGAAGGTAAATTGGCTAAGTGCCCCAATCAAAAGACACAAGCTTTCAGATTGGATAAAAAAAACAAGAACCATCAATATGCTGTCTGCAAGAGACTCATTTTAGACCCAAAGACGCCTCCAGATGGAAAGTGAGGGGGTGGAAAACAATTTACCATGTTAATGGACACCAAAAGAAAGCTGGTGTGGCAATCCTTATATCAGACAAATTAGACTTTAAGTCAAAGACTATAATAAGAGATGAGGAAGTAGGATATAGTTATCCTACTTAAAGGATCTATCCAACATGAAGATCTAACAATTGTAAATATCTATGCCCCAACATGAGAGCAGCCAATTACATAAGCCAATTAATACAAAAGCAAAGAAACACATTGACAACAATATAATAATCGTGGGGGACTTTAACACCCCCCTCACTGAAATGGACAGATCATCTAAGCTAAAGATCAATAAGGAAATAAAGACTTTAAATGACACACTGGACCAAATGGACTTCACAGATATATTCAGAACACTCTATCCCAAAGCAACAAAATACACATTCTTCTCTAGTGCCCATGGAACATTCTCCAGAATAGATCACATCCTAGGTCACAAATCAGGTCTCAACTGGTACCAAAAGATTATGCTTTGAAACTAGAACTCAATCACAAGAGGAAAGTTGGAAAGAACTCAAATAAATGGAGGCTAAAGAGCATCCTACTAAAGAACGAATAGGTCAACCAGGAAATTAAAGAAGAATTAAAAAATTTCATGGAAAGAAATGAAAATGAAAACACAACTGTTCAAAATCTTTGGGATGCAGCAAAGGCAGTCCTAAGAGGAAAGTATATAGCAATACAAGCCTTTCTCAAGAAACAAGAAAGGTCTCAAATACACAACCTAACCCTACACCTAAAGGAGCTGGAGAAGAACAGCAAATAAAGCCTAAACCCAGCAGGAGCAGAGAATAATAAAGATCAGAGCAGAAATCAATGAAACAGAAACCAAAAGAACATTAGAACAGATCAACGAAAGTAGGAGCTGGTTCTTTGAAAGAATTAATAAGATTGATAAACCCTTGGCCAGACTTATCAAAAAGAAAAGAGAAAGGACCCAAATAAATAAAATGAATGAAAGAGGAGAGATTACAACCAACACCAAAGAAATACAAACAATTATAAGAACATATTATGAGCAACTATATGCCAGCAAGTTAGATAATCTGGAAGAAATGGATGCATTCCTAGAGACGTATAAATTACCAAAACTCTACCAGGAAGAAATAGAAAACCTGAACAGACCTATAACCACTAAGGAAATTGAAGCAGTCATCAAAAATGTCCCAACAAACAAGAGCCCAGGGCCAGATGCTTCCCAGGGGAATTCTACCAAACTTTTAAAAAAGAATTAATACCTATTTTTCTGAAACCGTTCCAAAAAATAGAAATGGAAGGAAAACTTCCAAACTCATTTTATGAGGCCACCACTACCTTGATCCCAAAACCAGACAAAGACCCCATCAAAAAGTACTACAGACCAATGTCCCTGATGAACATGGATGCAAAAATTCTCACCAAAATACTAGCTAATAGGATCCAACAGTACATTAAAAGGAATATTCACCACGACCAAGTGGGATTTATTCCTGGGCTTCAAGGTTGGTTCAACATCTGCAAATCAATCAATGTGATACAATACATTAATAAAAGAAAGAACAAGAACCATATGATCCTCTCAATAGATGCAGGAAAAGCTTTTGACAAAGTACAGCATCCTTTCTTGATCAAAACTCTTCAGAGTATAGGGAGAGAGGGTACATACCTCAATATCATAAAAGCCATCTATGAAAAACCCACAGCAAATATCATTCTCAATGGGGAAAAACTGAGAGCTTTCCCCCTAAGGTCAGGAATGTGGCAGGGATGTTCACTATCATCACTGCAATTCAACATAGTATTAGAAGTCCTAGCCACAGCAATCAGACAACAAAAAGAAATAAAAGGCATCTGAATCAGCAAAGAAGTCAAACTCTCACTCTTTGCAGATGATATGATACTTTCTGTGGAAAACCCAAAAGACTCCACCCCAAAACTGCTAGAACTCATACAGGAATTCAGTAAAGTGGCAGGATATAAAATCAATGCACAGAAATCAGTGGCATTGCTATACACCAACAACAAGACAGAAGAAAGAGAAATTAAGGAGTTGATCCCATTTACAATTGCACCCAAAACCATAAGATACCTAGGAATAAATCTAACCAAAGAGGCAAAAGATCTGTACTCAGAAAACTATAAAATACTCATGAAAGAAATTGAGGAGGACACAAAGAAATGGAAAAACCTTCCATGCTCATGGATCGGAAGAACAAATATTGTGAAGATGTCAATGCTACCTAGAGCAATCTACACATTTAATGCAATCCCTATCAAAATACCATCCACTTTTTCCAAAGAACTGGAACAAATATTACTAAAATTTGTATGAAAAGACCAGAAAAGACCCCGAATAGCCAGAGGAATGTTGAAAAAGAAAAGCAAAGCTGGTGGCATCACAATCCTGTACTTCAAGCTCTATTACAAAGCTGTCATCATCAAGACAGTACGGTACTGGCACAGAAACAGACACATCGACCAATGGAACATAATAGAGAGCCCAGAAATGGACCCTCAACTCTATGGTCAACTAATCTTCGACAAAGAATGAAAGAATGTCCAATGGAAAAAAGACAGTCTCTTCAACAATTGGTGTTGGGAAAATTGAACAGCCACATGCAGAAGAATGAAACTGGACCGTTTCCTTACACCACACACAAAAATAGACTCCAAATGGTTGAAAGACCTAAATGTGAGACAGGAGTCCATCAAAATCCTAAAGGAGAACACAGGCAGCAACCTCTTTGACCTCAGTTGCAGCAATTCTTCCTAGAAACATTGCCAAGGGCAAGGGAAGCAGGGGCAAAAATGAACTATTGAGACTTCATCAGGATAAAAAGCTTTTGCACAGCAAAAGAAACAGTCAACAAAATCAAAAGACAACCGACAGAATGGGAGAAGATATTTGTAAATGACATATCTATAAGATAAAGGGCTAGTATCCAAAATCTATAAAGAACTTATCAAACTCAACACCCAAAGAACAAATAATCCAATCAAGAAATGGGCAGAAGACATGAACAGACATTTTTCCAAAGAAGACATCCAAATGGCCAACAGACACATGAAAAAGTGTTCAACATCGCTTGGCATCAGGGAAATCTAAATCAAAACCTCAATGAGATACCACCTCACACCAGTCAGAATGGCTAAAATTAACAAGTCAGGAAACGACAGATGTTGGAGGGGACGCAGAGAAAGGGCAACCCTCCTACACTGTTGGTGGGAATGCAAGCTGGTGCAGTCACTCTTGAAAATATTATGAAGGTTCCTCAAAAAGTTGAAACTAGAGCTACCATACTACCCAGGAATTGCACTACTGGGTATTTACCCCAAAGATACAAATGTAGTGATCTGAAGGGGTATGTGCACCCTGATGTTTATATCAGCACTGTGCACAATAGCCAAACTGTGGAAAGAGCCAAGATGTCCATCGACAGATGAATGGATAAAGAAGACGTGATACACACACACACACACACACAGACACACACACACACACACAATGGAATATTATGCAGCCATCAAAAGGAATGAAATCTTGCCATTTGCAACAACATAGATGGAAATGGAGGGTATTATGCTGAGTGAAATAAGTCAATCAGAGGAAGACATGTATCATATGATCTCACTGATATGAGGAATTCTTAATCTTGGGAAACAAACTGAGGATTGCTGGAATGGTGGGGGGTGGGAGGGATGGGGTGGCTGGATGATAGACATTGGTGGAGGGTATTTGCTATGGTGAACATTGTCAATTGTGTCTGACTGTTGAATCACAGACCTGTACCTCTGAAGCAAATAATACATTATATGTTAAAAAAAAAAAAGAAGAAGAAGAAGATAGTAGGAAGGGAAAAATGAAGGGGGGGGTTGGAGGGGGAGATGAACCATGAGAGACTATGGACTCTGAGAATCAAACAGGGTTCTAGAGGGGAGGGGGTTGGGGGGATGGGTCAGACTGCTTATGGGTATTAAAGAGGGCACATATTGAATGGAGCACTTTGTGTTATATGCAAACAATGAATCACGGAACACTACATCAAAAACTAATGATGTAATGTATGGTGATTAACATAACATAATAAAATAAAATGGGAAAAAACTCAATAAAAAATTACATAGTAAACTAGATTCAGCCAAATAAAATTTAGTGAATTATAAAAGAGATCTAAAGAAGTCCAGCAGAATTCAGCATAGAGAACTAAAGCATGGGAAATATAAAGACAAGCTAATTAACTTGGGGAACTAAACAAAAGGTTTCAACCTAAGGATAAAAGGAGAGTCTAAAGGATAGACTAGAGGGAACTGACAAGAAACAATATTTAAAGAAATAATGGCTGAAGATTTTCTGGGATTGCAGAATACAAGGGTGCTCATACTGAGGACGCACATCAAGTTTTGAAGGAAAAAAGGAGATAAATCCACATGTACACACATCACAAAGATATTGAAAATAAAATATTAAATGTACTAGAAAGTATCAGAGAGAAAAAACAAACAGGTTACCTACATAGGATCAGCTATTAGATTGAGAGCAGACTTTCATGGCAAAAATAAATCCAGAAGAAAATGGAATATCACAATGAAAATAAAATATGCAAAGGCCAAGAAACTTACTGCCTACTAACCCTCACTGAAAGAACTAGTAGAGAGTATTCTTCAGCAAGAAGAAAATGAAACCTTGAAAGAAGGAGAAAAAATAAATAAGCTAATTGTAAACAATGAATTAATAAAAATATATTGGTAGCTCTAATAAATATCAGCTGTTTCAGGGTGGGATCAAAATATAAAATAAAAATAACATGTAATATGGCAAACTGATGTCTAGAAAAAAGTCTGAGTGTTTTAATTTCTTTGTGCTATTCTGGGGAGAATAGCAGTATTATTTAATTGTAGACATTTTAGAGAAATAAAATGTGTGCATATTTAAAATGTAAGAGTAACAAATTCTGACAGACAAAAAGGAAGAAAACAAGCAAATTCCATAATAGAATAAACCAAATAAGATAGTAAAAGTAAACCTAAATATATTAATAATTATAACAAATGTAGACCAATTAACTTCAGCTATTAAATAGCCTCAGATTTTATTAAAAACACAAATTAAAACAGTATAAACTGATTATAAGAGAAATAAAATGAAACCATAAAAAGGAAGGAAATTGGAGGATGATAAAAGATACATTGTGTAAATATGATCAAAATAAGTCAAATAAAGCAAAATGTTTTAATTGTGTCAAACAGGGCTATTTTACATAAGTCTTTAAGGAAGTTTTCATGAAGCAGATATGACTCATGAATTTACATGCATCTAACAACTGAGTCTCAATAAAGCAAAATGGCATTTGAAAATAGAATATATAAAAATCTGTAAATGATTTCTTTTTAATTGAAAATTAAAAATCCATAAGAATGCTGGGAGTTTTAATATTTTTCATAATATAAAATTTTAAACAGACAAAAAATCATGTTTTTGTATGATTTGCAGTTATAGTTACAGCAATCTTTATCTAAAATATACAGCTATGTGTCCCAAACAAGAACACACATTTTTTTCTAAGCCTCCATAGGACATTTTAAAAATGATCATGCACAAGGCAACAAACAAGTCCTACCAAATCTCCAAAACTGACATCATGCAGATATTTTTTTCTGACAATAATGTAATCAAATTATAAATCAGCAATTCAAAGAGAGCTCTCAAATTTTCCATGAATATTTCATAGATTTGGTACTAAAAGCAATTTTAAATAAGTCCAAATTTACAAAACAAAAAAACAAGAGTATATTGAGGAAAAGTAAGGAAGGAAGGTAAGGAAAAGACAGAAAGTGATTGAGAGATGAAATTCAAACTTAAAAAACAGACAAATTTGGAACGTGTTTATATATAGATAAAAATAGTCCTGTAGAAAGGGGGAAAAAGAAATAATTGTAATGTAAACTTATGAAGAGAGTGAAAGAAGAATGGGGAATGAAACTTATCTTACAACTAAAATATTAAAACTTCTTAGGAACTGAAAAACTCCTTCTAAGATTACTGACGGTGAGACACTAACAATGAGTGGAGATGCCCATATATTTAGAGATGTAGAAGTAGGAACAAGAGATTTCTTCTCTGAAGGTTTTTATTTTATCACTAAAGAATGAGTCAAGGATATAGGAAGAGAGTTTGTGGAAGAGAGGGAAGTGGGAGCATGAGGATATTTAAGAAGCAGTTGTAAAAGTAATCTAAGTGAATAGAAAAGTGAACACACTAGAGAAATATAATCTAAATGTTAAGTAATAGTGGGGCGCCTGGGTGGTTCAGTTGCTCAAGCATCCAACTCTTGATTTTGGCTCAGTTCATGATCACAGGGTTGGGAGACTGAGCCCTGCACTGGGCGTGCTGGGCATGGAGCCTGCTTGAGATTCTCTCTCTCCCTCTGCCCCTTCCCCCACCTCCTTCTCTCTCTCACTAAAATAAATACATACATACATGCATACATACATACATACATACATACATACGTACAAATGTTAAGTAATAGTGAGTGGTTATTTGTACTTTGGAGTCATAAATTTAAAGTTAATTTAAAGAAAAAAATTTCAGTTTAAAATGGCAACATAGGAAGATTCTGAACTCTCCTCCTCCACAGAACACATCAGATTAAACCTATTAATATAACAATTTCTCCTGAAGAAGAACTGAGTGCTGACTAAACAGTTACTGAGCAACCAAAGACAGAGAGAATGGCAAGATAATAGCAGGAGAGATGGAGACATGTTACAGTTTAAAAGAGTAGCTAGTGGGGACCTGGGTGGCTCAGTCAGTTAAGCATCTGTCTCCGGCTCAGGTCATGATCCCAGGTCCTAGGATTGAGCCTGCATCAGGCTCCCTGCTCAGTGGGGAGTCTGCTTCTCCCTCTGCCCCTTCCCCTGTATATGTTCTCTCTCTCTTTCTCAAAAATAAATAAATAAAAATTTTAAAAAATTTAAAAGAGTAACTAGTATATATAGCCACAGCTCCAGCCAGCCACCAAAAGTCACCAAGCACATACAGCCTGCATGGGGGTCACCATACATAACACAACTTTTTCAATTTTAGGAGAAGTAGCTGTTTTACCTAATCCATAGAAACAAACACAGAAAGTAAAGTAAAATAGGGGAGACAGAGGAATATGCTCCAAAAGAAAGAACAAGGAAAAAAAAAAACTCAGTAAAAGAATTAAATGAAATAGAAATAAGCAATATGCCTGAAAAAGAATTTAAAGTAATAATCACAAAGATACTCACTGGGCTGGAGGAAAGAATGGAAGAGTTCAGTGAGACCTTCAATAAAGAGATAGAAAATATTAAAAAGAATCAGAGCTGAAGAATACAATAACTGAGATAAAACACAGTAGAGGGAATCAACGGTAGATTAGAGGACACAGAAGAACTAGCAATGATTGGGAAGGCAGGGTAATGGAAAGCACAGAAGCTGAACAGCAAAAAAAAAAAAAAAAGAATTTTCAAAAAATGAGGGTAAATTAAGAGATTTCTTGGACAACATCAGACGAACAAACATACACATTATAGGGGTCACAGAAGAGGAAGAGAGAGAGAAAGTTGTGGAAAACTTGAAGAAATAATAACTGAAAACTTCCATAATCTAAGGAGGGAAATAGACATCCAAGTCCAAGAAGTACAGAGAGTTCTAAACAAGATGAACTCCAGTAGGTCAACACACAGCACATAATAATTTAAATGTCAAAAGTGAAAGATAGAGAATCCTAAAAGCATCAAGAGAGAAACAAAAAGTTACCTACAAGGGAAAATCTTATAAGGCTATCAAGCAGAAACTTTGCAAGCCAGAAGGGAGTGCCATGGTATATTCAAAGTGCTGAAGGGAAAAAAACCTACAAACAAGAATACTTTACCCAGTAAGGTTATAATTCAGATTTAAGGGAAAGATAAAGAATTTCCCAGACAAACAAAATATAAAGGAGTTTATCACCACTAAACCAGCCTTATAAGAAATATTAAAGGGAGTTCTTTAAATGGAAAATAAGTGACCATAATTAGACATAAGAAAAATATGAATAAAAATATGTAAAATATGACAAACATATACATAAAATGGGGAAGGGTGTTTCTTTTAGAATGTATTTGACCTTACTTGATTTTCAAATTAATATGAACAGTTATTTACTTAGAATGTTATATATGAACCTCATGGTAACCACAAACCCCAAAAAATAAAAAGAAAGAAAGCCAAACAAAACACTATAGATTCTCATTGATTAAAAAGAAAAAGAATAAAAGAAGAAATACATTAGAGGGAATACAGCTCATTATAATAAAGACCATATATAAAAAACCCACAGCTAACATGATCCTTAATGGTGAAAAACTGAGAGTTTGCCCTTTAAGCTCAGGAAAAAACAAGAATGTCCACTGTCATCACTTTTATTCAACATAGTATTAGAAGTCTTAGCCACAGCAATCAGACAAGAAAAAAGAAGTAAGAGGCATCTGTATTGGTAACGAAGAAGTTAAACTGTCACTATTTGGAGATAACAAGATACAATTCATAGAAAATCCTAAAGATACTACCAAAAACTACTAGAAGTAATAAACAAATTCAGTAAAGTGTCAGGATACAAAATTAATACCCAGAAATCCATAGTGTTTCTATACAGGAACAACAAAGTCACAGAAAGAGAAATTAAAAACAAAACAAAACACCATTTATAATTGCACCAAAAGAATAAAGTACCTAGTCATAAACTTAAGAAGGAGGTAAAAGACCTGTACTCTGAAAACTATAAAACACTAATGAAAGAAATTGAAGATGACGCAAACAAATGGAAAGATATTTCATGCTCATGGATTGGAAGAATATTGTTAAAATGCCCATAATACCCAAAGCAATCTACAGATTCAATGCAATCCCTATCAAAATAACAACAGCATTTTTCACAGAACTAGAATAAATAATACTAAAAGTTGTATGGATCCACCAAAGACTCTGAATAGCCAAAGCAATTCTGAGAAAGAAGAACAAAGCTAGAGATATCACATCCCAGATTTCAAGATATACTACAAACCTGTAGTAATCAAAACAGTACGATACTGACACTTAGATGAATAGAAGAGAATAGAGACCCCAGAAATAAACCCATATTTATATGGTCAATTAATCTATGACAAAGGAGATAAGAATATACAATGGGGAAAAGACAGTCTTTTCAATAAATGGTTCTGGGAAAACTGGAGAGCTACATGTAAAAGAAGGAAACTGGGCTACTTACTCATACCATACACAAAAATAAATTCAAAATGGATTAAAGACCTAAATGAGAGACCTGAAACAATAAAAATTCTAGAAGAGAGCACTGGCAGGAATTTCTCTGACATAAGCCATAGCAACATATTTCTAGATACATCTCCCAAGGCAAGGGAAACAAAAGCAAAAATAGACTATTGGGACTATATGATAATAAGAAGCTTTTGCACAGCATAGGAAACCATCAACAAAACAAAAAAGACAACCTACTGAATCAGAGAAGATATTTGCAAATGATATATCCAAGAAGGGGTTATCCAAAACATATAAAGAATGCATACAATTCAATATCAAAAAAACCCCCAAAAAGACAAAAAACAAAAAACAAAAAACAAACCCACAATCTGATTAAAAAATGGGCAGAAAACTTGAATGGACATTTCTCCAAAGAAGACATACGGATGGCCAACAGACACATGAAAAGATGCTCAACATCACTGATCATCAGGGAAATGCAAATCAAAACCACAATGACATATCACCTTATACCTATTAGAATGCCCAAAATCAAAAAGACGAGAGACATAAGTGTTGGCATGGGTGTGGAGAAAAAGGAACCCTTGTGCAATGTTTAGAAATACTATATGATCCAATGATTCCACCATTGTGTATTTACCCAAGCAAAACCAAAACACTAACTAAAAAAGATATATGCACCTCTATGTTTATTGGGACATTATTTAAAATAGCCAAGACATGGAAGCAACCCAAGTGTCCATCAATAGACAAAAGGATAAGGAAAATGTGGTATATATACATAGTGGAATATTACACAGCCATAAAAAGGATGAGATCATGTCATTTGAGACAACATGGATGGACCTGGAGGGGATTTTGCTAAGTGAAATAAGTAAGACTGGGAAAGCCAAATACCATATGATTCCACTCATAAATGGAATCTAAAAAAAAGTAAACAAACAAAAAGCAGAACTGTAAAGACAGAGAACAAACTGATGGTTGCCAGAGGGGAGGGTGGTGGGGGTTTGGGCAAAATGAGTGAAAGGGAGAGGGAGATATAGGCCTCCAATTATGGAATGTGTAAGACATGGAAATAAAAAGCAGAGCATCAGGAATACAGTCAATAACATTTTAATAGCAATGTAATGGGACAGATGGTAGCTATATTTGTGATGAACATAGCGTAATGTATAAACTTCTCAAATCACTAAGTTGTTCACCTGAAATTAATGTAACATTTTGTGTCAACTATATTCAAATAACAAAAAACAGAAAACAACCAGTTTGATGGTATAGTATTTTAAAATCTCCACATTTTTAAATCTTTTCTATAAAGAATGTAGATTTGCCAAGTATGCTATGTAGAGGAAATGAAATCAAATTGAACTAAAGTCCTTTGCAATGGAATTGATAGAACGATAACTAAAGAACCTAAGCTGGGGTAAAATGCTAAGTGAAGGCAGAAGGGGTGATAAGATGGTGAGTAAGATTTTAACTGATTAGAGCCCTCAGTGAGGGACAAAATTTGTTGTACTCGATTTACTTAAGACGTGGAAAGACAAACAGATACGTTCAGAAAAGTGTGCTTGGAATTGAGATTTTGGACATGATACATTTACAGTTAATGACAAGGTGTTCAGAGTCTGACTTTAGGAATACGTAGCTGAGGAAAAAAAGGGTGGTGGAGAAAATGCAGTCAAGGAAGTGGTCAGAGTGGCGCATGGGCCACATGTATAGAAAAAGACAATGATTTAGGAACTCTAGTCTTCAAAGAATGAGGGAAAGTGGCTGGGAGGTTCTAAGCAGTAAAATTTGTTCCCAGCAGTGAATCTACTTTAGGATTTCAGTGGAATGCTGGTGTAATTTGGAGTTTAATACCTCTCATTTGATCCATGATCCCTCAATCAATTCTGAAAGTCAATTTTTTTCCTTAATGACCTTTAAACCGAAGCTGACTTAGACATGATTTCTGGGGGCACTCCTTATCAAACAACCTGGATCCATAACCTCTGACACCTAAGGGTAGAAAGTGCAGGGAAAGATACCTAGGGATAGAAAATGCAGACTGGACTTAACCTTTTTCCGTACCTTTATGTTTTATTAGTATTTGGCTTTTTGATGTTTTCATTTTGATTTTATGGCCATTTTGATATACAAAATGTGTTATATTTATTTCTGTTATGGATAGACATTCTAAGCCAGCAGGTTTTCCCTTATTACTTAGACGTGCATTCCCAGAGAGTTATGTCTGTCCTCTAATCTGATTTCAATACCCTTCCTATCTCTCACATCCCTCTTGGGGGATGCAACAAGAGCTACTAGAAGGCCTGATGGAATCTCCAGCAGGTCAGACTACTTCCTGGAAAATTAAATGTGGAGGATACTCTGATAGGGATACCTTACTCATTTTCTTGCTATGTGTTTTTACGTAGTTGTTGGTTTGTTTTGTTTTTAATTTATATTGAATTTTCTGTGTCCAGCGATTACTGTCAATTTTTTTAATTTTTGTTTTTGCTTTACAAAATGGACTTAGTAAAGCCCTTTCATAATTCCTTAAAATGTTTCATTAACTGTTTACTTTAAAAAAAGAAGTTTTAAATAAGTATCTATTTCCAATGGGAAGATTAGTCAGAAATAAAGATATCAGAATCCTAATAATACAACATAGAATTACAATTCAATTTACATAGCTTTTTAGGACCATACAAAACCATTATATGTTGTATATTTGCTTCTGTGATTCTTGGTTGCTAGCTAGATAACACTGAATTTTACATTTGTGATTTCTGCTTACAAATCTAAAATTGTAGAACTTTCCTAAATTATGTTTACATAAATAGCTAAATGCATTTTTAACTAGTAATGCAACTTGAAGTCATTTCCCTAAAGCATCAAATAATTAGCAAGTCTAATTCTAAATATTCAAATTTCTGCCTGCTATATATGCACTGTATAATGCATTTATTATGACAGCTTTGTTTGATAGTTTGTTTGAATGTGAACTGTGTCACAATGCCACGTCCTTGAGTAAAAGTCTGTGCTCTTTCAGTCACTGCTACCTCCTAATCTCTTGACATTCTTTGGCAAGTATGTGAAATAAAAGTTTTCAAAACAATTAACATATGTGACCAAAAATTTCACCCGTGTCAGTTATCATCATAAAATATAATTTCCTTAATAGTTATTAAACATTTACAGCAAAGAAGAGATAAGCTAATGGAAGCATTTAAATGGGGCCTGAGGATGTTGATTTGGAATAGTGTGGTAATAGTCCTTTGGTATGGACAAAGTGTATAAACAAAAACAGGTTAGCCACTTTGATGTTGGACACCTGGACCTCATATACATCATCTTGCCTTTTAACTATATGTACTTAACGTATGTGTCCCTTGATTGCTAAATGAATAAATTTAATTTGGCTAATTTTATATTTATTAATTTTATTATTTGGGATGTTAAATGGCATGTCTTTTTTAGCTATGTTATTGCTTACCAAAATAAACTGCCTGACTCACAAAATAATTTATTTCATTTTAGTTTCCATTGAATTTTCTTAGGGTATGTGAAACTATAAGCCATTTAATAGATTTTTAGCATAAATATCCTATATCATATGGGTTCACAGTGCTTAAATGGCTCTATACTCTGCTAAAAATAAAATTTTACTTGGTACCTAGAAACAAGCCATAATATATTGGCTCAACAAAGTCAATTAAATGGAAATTACTTAATAAGATGAATTTGTTAAAATATAATTGTAGTTGAGCCAATCACTAACATTCCAGGTGTCAATCACAATGCCACCAGTACAATTTTAGTTGCAGCAAATAACATTCCTTTAGAAGAAATACTTTTTAGTGAACATTTTTCTTCTGCCTAAAAGAATAGTAATAGCATGATAGTATCAGAATTTTGACAATGCTGTCATTTTGAAGTTAGAGGTAGGTAATCTATCAGATTGATTTTTTAGCTAATTGGGAAAGAAGAGGGGTATGGAATTAAGATTTACACTCTACTGGGAATTTAGAGACAAATTAAAATGTTAGGTATAATTAAATCATAGAGTTTGAAAGGACTTGAGAGGTCATCTATCAGTCAAATAGCTTTCATCTGAGAAAGAACAAACTTAAATCATCCTTCCATGAGTATTATCTGTACCGTTTTAAAGACAACCTCAATTAGCTTAGTGACTCAAAGCAGTGTTTAATAATCTTCATAGTTGGTAAAATCATCCTGATATCTGAATACCTCAAGCTGTGGATAAACACTTCTGCTATGTCATCAGTTTATTTGGAAAAAGATATATTTGAAACCTTTCAATGAGTAATTGAAAAGCTGTCAAATCAAGGTTGCTCTGTTTTAACCTGAAGAAAGTCTATTTTTCTTTGATGGCTTTTTTATTCTTGGGTTTCCTTTCAAGCATTTTCATTATTTTTATGATTCTACATTAATATTTACAAGTTTATATCCCATTTACTTTCTTGAGCCCACATTAGACAAGATGCTTTTAAAAATGTGTTTAAGTGGAGTTAAAGATAGAATTCCTCATTGTTCCTACCACTGTATATTGTGTGTGTTTTTTAAACTTCTACAACCCAAACTATCTATATATTTTTTCCATTGTCATAATTAATTCTGGAATTTGTTCTCCTTGCCCTGTTAACTTACCATTTTCTCCTGGTACTTTGTTTCAGTAAAATTAACTTGTATATATGAAATATTAAAAGTATTTATTGGGAGAACTGAACTCACCCTAGGAGTGAAGGTGGCATCATTGATAGAATGCATGTGACCATAAAGTGACTGCTCACAGTTACCCTAGGAAGACAAAGCAGAAATAAAATCAAATAAATTCCATTCAATATGTGAAAGAAATCAAAAGGTAATTAATTTTATTTGTTTTAAAGTATTGCGTTAAGTTTCCTTATATCAAGACAGTGTTCCTCTCAACTTTTCTTCCTTAGGGATTTCTCCCAACCCTGGCAGATATCTTAGCCTCTATGCAGACTAGGTTGGAAGTATGACAGAGTTAATACCCCTTCCTCCATATACCTTGACAAATGGGGGATGGGAATTAGTGATTAATGCCTGAAAATCTGATCCTTTAGAGCTGAGCTGTCCAAACGAGTAGTCACTAGCCAGCCATTTATATGACTATTTACACTTAAATTAATTGAAATTAAATAAAATTATGGGTGATAATTTTATTTATGAGCCACTGGGTGGCTCAGTTGGTTAAGCAACTGCCTTCGGCTCAGGTCATGATCCTGGAGTCCCGGGATCGAGTCCCGCATCAGGTTCCCTGCTTGGCGGGGAGTCTGCTTCTCCCTCTGACCCTCCCCTCTCTCATGTGCTCTCTCTCTCTCTCTCTCTCTCTCTCTCTCATTCTCTCTCTCAAATAAATAAATAAAATCTTTAAAAAAATAAATAAAATTAAAATTAAAAACTCATTTCCTCAGTCATACTAGCCATATTCCAGGTGGCTATTATAGCAGACAATGTGGACGTAGAACATTTCCATCATCAAGAAAGTCCTATTGGACAGTGCTGTTTAAAGGAATGCTTCTAAGGCTGTGTGTTCTACAATTATTCATCAGAGAATCCTCAGCAGGATTTAGCCTTAGTTGCCCACAGGGCAAATGGATCAAGAATGTATCCTTTATTGGGTCTTGCTCTCTTCTTTAGCTCACTCCTTGCTTCTTCACTTCTACTTCCTGGGACAGCAACCAAATAAACTGCTTATACCCCTCAACCCCCACAAAAAAGGTATTGCTTTAGTCCAATAATAAAGTTAATACATTCTCATGATTGAAAATACTAGCTTTTGCTATCAGCTACCATTCAGAATCAGTCAAGGCTATGTTGGTAAGTGTGTCATCACTGCTTGTCTGTGCACTGGAACTCTAGTATCCTCACTTTTACACTATTGAGCTGGTGGTGAAATTTCACCATATGACTCCATCTTGCAATTAGCATAGTTTTCAAGCCATGGGGCCAAGTAGTGAAGCCCTTATAGAGGGTGCTTGTTTGCAGCACATCATTGCCATCACTGCTGGGGATGTGGGGTTCTTTTTTTGTTTGTTTTAGATTATGAGATCATGTTTTAATTCCTGAGTTTCCACAGTTTGGCATTAATATCATTATATGTATAAAAATGTTATAAAACATTTTTAACACAAACTAAGCATTTGTTTTATGAAAACTATATTTCACATCTACCCATTCTGGTCATCTTTTCCAAATAATAACTAAAATTAAAATTAACTACAAAAATTTCCAAATTTCAGTTTAAATTATTTCAAGCAAATTGGGCTCATAACACATTACACAGGGGCTTTAAATGTGGGGACTTTTCATTTTGACACCAATGTTCAAAGGGCATTCTTAATTATCTTAGGGAAATAACACAAATTTTGTAGAAGAACCAGAGAGAGTTATATCTGGAATATTGTTTGTAGATTCTTGTTATGGGCTAAATTTCAGATTTAATTCAACAATGTATTCATTCAACAAATATTTTTGAGCAATTAATCTATGTCAGGCACAATTCTAGGTGCTTAGGATCTGTCAGTGAATAAAACAAAGAACTGTGTCTCCATCAACCTTACTTTATAAGGGGAGAGGGTGGAAATAGATATTTTAGAAAGGTATAAAGTGTGTTAGAAGATCATAAGTATTGTGAAAAGAAGAAAAGTCAGACAGGGTAAGGGGTATTATGAGTTTTGGGATTGAGGGGCTAAGGGCAAACCAAATTATCAAGTAGAATGATATGGTTTGACTACACTCAAAAAGTAAGGTTTGAACAAGGATTGAAGCAAGCCAAGAAGACATCTGGAGAAAAAAACTATTCCAGGAAGAAAGAAAAGGTAGAGCAAATGTCTCAAAGATCAGAGTTTACCTGGTGTGTTTCTACAATAGCAAGGAAGCCAATGTGGATGGAGACAAATAAATGAGAAGTAGAGTAGGCTTGCTAAAACGCTTCATCTACTCTGATTACTTAGTCCTAAACCATTACGGCTGGAGGAAAGATTACATAAAAGATTACAAAATGAGATCGGAAAGATAGAGGATCATCAGCATGTCTCCTCACTGTTATAGGACATTCATGGAATAGTTTGGAACTAAGCAAAGTTGGAAAGGTTTTATAACTAAGCTCTATTGAGTCCTCACTATCGCCATTGTGTTCAGCAAGTTAAACTTCAAATATTTATTTACAGAATTAATACATGCTGTTAATCCCTTTTCACAGAATGCAAAATTTCCCCACAGGAATTTAAATTTCACAAAAATATGTTGAAATACTTTGGCACTCTTTCAGGATCTCCCCTACCCATGTTATTCTGGTTCACTATCTTGACGCTGCTACAACTTTAAACCAATTATGCTGAGAACTTCAAATCCTCTAAATCACCAAAGTAGAAATAAATTACTTACAAAGCCAAAAAGGCAAAGTGTAAGATATTATAAGTTTTCATATATTATCTTAGGAACTTTTATAGTCAATTTTCTTTTAGAATTAATATCATATATAGTTGTATAATATTACACCTGCATAGTGAGTGCTAATATTTAAAAAAATATATATTTAAATTAGCAAAATGTTTTTTTGCATTATAAAAGTTTTACATTTGGTGCTCTGCTAAAGTGAGAATCTCTAAACTCTTTGATTAATTGTTAAGGAAAATGGAGTTTTCTGATTCAAATCCTGAATGCCAAGTTTTAATTCAAAGTGGAATCTCTAAGGCACTCTTGAAAAGCCCTGGAAATATGGGGCTATAATGGAAATGCTGACGGACCACATTTGTGCTGCTATAACAAAACCTGACTTGAAGATAAATGTTTCATGAATTAAGAAAAGTTAAAAAAAGCTTTTCTATCCAGCTTTGTTCCCAAGATAAAAGTGAATCTACTCTTTTTGTGGTACAGGGAATATGTGGGTTACTAATATTCTAGTCTGCAAACAGCCTTAATCAAAAGCAATACCCAAACCAGGATGTTAAAATTTGGAATATCTTCTTTGGTGAATTCTTGTCAGGATTGTTTTCTTTCAAAGAAGTGGAAAGAAAATGTAAAAGAGGGAAGAGTCTTATAAGAAAAAACCCATGTGACCCAATATGTCATTGCTCCAGTATTTGATTCTCTCAGAGAAGCTACGTGCAGTGATGATTGCTATCACTGGTCCTGGGAATAGAAACGTCTGGGACTTAGTTCTTGGATCTGCTACCTGATAGCTGTGGGACCTTAAACAAATTGCTTCACTTCGCTGTGTGTCATTTGCCTCATTTAGTTCTCAAAACAATCCTAGAGGTTAAATACCATTACCCTGAGTAATTGGAATTTAACCTCTAGGTTTGTTTTGAGAATTGAATTGGAAGATGCATGTGAAATGTTGGTGGCATGCCTAGCACAAAGTAAGAGCTTAACAAACATTAGCTCTTAAGCTGCAACATAAACCACGGAAATGCTGATGACTTCCAGGCCATTTCTGCCCTTAGCTCTCTCTTTCTTTAAAGAGCCCAGTAAAGAGAAGTAGAGGCATCAGTGCTGCTCTCTCTGCTTGTCCATCAGATTCACTCCCTCTGTGGCACTGCCCTAAGTCTGTGCCCTGCTTCCTACCAATCACATCACCGTGGGCACACAAGCCCTCTGGCGTCTGGTTGGATTCAGCCAGAGGGAAGCACCAGCAGGATATGAAAAAGCAGAAAGATACAGAGGGCAGATAAATGACTACTTGAGCTCCCTTCCTGTTCAGCTGTGATTTTGTCAGTGGTCCTGTTTTCTACCTAATCCCACTCATGTTATGTGGGCCCTCTCCCAAGGCTACAGCTCCGCCGTATCCAGTAATGTTCTCCTTCCCTTGCCCCTTCAGGCTTCCCATTGTTGCTAGCCCTTGGGTGCCGTGTTTGTTCCCTTAACACCATTCACATCTCTGTAAACATTCGACTTGGGTTTACTTCGTGTGTCATCTGTTTCCTGCTGGTGATAGGGCATGTCAGACAGAATATGCAAAAGACCTTTTGACTTACTACTTCTCAACTGCCTATCTTTACACTTGCCAAGTCTTTCCCTCTAAGTAAATGGCACTACCAGTTGCTCAAACAAACAAAAAAACCTTAGGCAATAACACATCTGAGAATTAGAATACTTCTCCTTCTACCCCCACCCCTACACATCCCTCATCCAGCACATCAGCTTTTTCTTCAACATAAAGCCCTACTATGCCCACCTCTGTCCCTTTTTTACCATTACTACTCTGTGCAGGAAATCAGCCATCATACTGAGCCCAAAGACAGTAGGAGCATCCTTATTGGTCTCCTTGCTTCTACTCTCACCCACTGCCCATCTATTCCTCTCATAGCCAGTAGAGTGATCAATAAAACCTGGATCAGATCATGCCATACTCCTGGTAACAGCCACCTGAACAATTACCATCATACTCAGAATAAATTCCAAACTCTTTTTTTTTTTTTAGATTTTTATTTATTTATTCACGAGAGACAGAGAAAGAGAGAGAGAGACTGGCAGAGGGAGAAGAAGGCTCCCAAGGAGCAGGGAGCCCGATGCGGGACTCGATCCCAGGACCCTGGGACCATGACCTGAGCTGAAGGCAGACACTTAAGCATCTGAGCCACCCAGCATCCTAAATTCCAAACTCTTTACTTTGTTCCAAAGGCTCCATACTGTTTGGCTCCTGTTTGCCTATTGCACCTCATCCTTTACCATTCTTCCTTCTCATGCACTGTGCTGCATGACTATATTCATGTTTCTGCATGGTCAGGGCTTTCTGAGCAAACAGTACGACACCTGGATTAAAGGATGATTGAATAACAATCCAACCATAAAGACAGAGATCTCTGGAGAAATTTAGGTGTATCTCTCTCTGAGGTATTCATTTACATTTCAGGGGTTGCAAGCCTAGAGGCTTATCTCTTCTCTTCCCAGAGAGGATCTATTTACATTTCCAACAAAGATTTCTCCCTCTCCCCATCACCTTGCCTCCTGGGAGGGGCACAAGGGCTCTGACTTTCATAATTTGGGGGTTCCTTTTCATGATACATGACCTCACTGCACCTGTGGGGTACGCCTGGCTCTCGCAGCTTCTCTCCATGGGGAATGCGGAAATGGCAAATCAACATAAGCTGCTCAGTGAGTAAATGGTCTGATCACTGATCCAGAAACCTCCTGTTTCCTGTCAGGATAAATAAATAAGTAAATATAGTGACAAAAACAACACTATCATATTAGCCTTCCTCTTCTTCTAATAGGCCTAGGATGTTCCTGACTTTGAACGTCCTGTTTTTCTCTACCTTGGATGTTTTCATGTAGCTAAATACACGTCTTTGTCCTTCTTCCCATGCTGCTTTCAACACAAACACAACATTTTCAGTGATGTCTGATATCTAATATTCCTGCCTCCTCTCCCGTATCCTCTCCTATAGTAGCAGAAACTTTTATAAAATCCCTTTCCTTTTTCTCTTGGGCACTCAGGCAGACTTGAGGTCAGCTGTGACAACGTGACTGACTTCTGTCCAGTGCATGTAGGCCTGGCCCTTAAAATATCCCACACAATCCTGTAAGCTCTTTATTGTTATCTGCTTGCAGACTCTACACAGAAGTGTTCTGGAAGATGGAAAAACACAAATGGAACTAGCCTGAGTTTCTGAACTACCATAAGGAGAAAAGCCACCAATCAGGACTTTCCAACTAGACATTCCATCAGTGAGAACTAAGCTTCCAATGTGTTAAGCCCCTGAATTCTGGGGATTAAGTGGGCTTCCCACAGGTGTTGGTACCCAGCGAATAGGCCACCCTGTTTTATTTTTTTCATGTCACTCATCATGATCTAAAATCATTTAAGAATTTGTTTCCTTGTTTATTGTTAGTTTCTTCCCACTAGAATATAGTTCCACAGGAGAAACTTTTTAGAAATTTGTCTTGCCCACCAGTCTTATTATCCCCAAAGCCCAAGACAGCTGTGGTAGGATTTGATAAACAGTTTTTAAGTAAAAAAGTAAACAGTTACAGAGTGATCACAACCGAAAATTGGAAAAAAATCTACCCTCACCAGATACCTCATTTTTGGTTAAATAGCTTGGTCTTCTTCCCAATATTTATTTTCATTTTGATTAGTCATGCCATATAATGTGCACAGTCTTATTTTTCTCAACTCCTTTCCCACAACATGGTTCTAACCCAGTAGCATATTTACCCATTGACTATGTCATTGTCTCTAAACAAGTACATGGAGATAGTTGATGACTCCTGGGGAAGGAGGCAGCTTTACATTGATTCAGTGTTTATTATGTAACTAAAGCCTTGTGCTAAGTGCTTTATTTATTATCACATTTAATCCTCACAACAATTCAACAACGTGGGTACTATTGTAACCTATTCTAGAGATGAGAAAACAGAAGCACTAATCCATCATGGCAGAGAAAGAGTGCCAAAGGCAAGACAGTAACTCCTCTTTGTGTAATTACAAAATCATCTAACTCTCAATGTGCAAGAATTTGAAGGGAGAAAGGTAGAGGCAGCTTTTCAATGCCATTTGCCAAATTTTTCCAATGTTTTTCCTTTCTGTAGATGTACACCTTCTGCCCCTCTCCCCCTCCCCCCGTGGTTGTGTGGGGCCACATAATGATTTCTGGCCCAAGAGTTGTGAGTGGAAATGACATGTAATAACCTTCTCCTGTTCTCTCCAACTCCACCTGTCTAACGGCAAAGCAATTAAGGTGCCTGCTAGATCATCCTGGATCCTAGGTGAGTCAGTGAGCAGAACCTCCCCTTCCAACCTACAGTGGACACAGACCCAGAGCAAGATATAAATATTGCTGTGTTTTAGAGGTTGTATGTTTTTTTTGTAACACAATCTAGCCTTACTTGACTGACATAAACCCAATGCAGGAAGTTTAATCTTATTGAAACTTTTCTACTATTAATAGTGCCAATGTGAAAAGCTGAAAAAATATTAAAATCATACTTGTTAGAAGCCTAATACTCAAGACAAAAGAAAAGCTTAAAAACTCTTAAAAATTAGTTCTACAATAAAATCATAAAATAATCATAAAACATAAAATAACAAATATTCATAAACTAAGCAGCCAAAAATACCATCACTAAAATCATTAAAGAACTAATATTCACTAACTTAGTTTCTCCTTGTAAGGACTTATTTATTTGACCAATGGATTCAATATTCTTTTGGAAAAAAAAAACAAAGCAGACTTTAAAGTAAGCCTCCCCAACTCACAGTTTTTGCTTTTGTTTTGTTTGCTTTTGTTTTTCTTTTGCTTTTGTTTTTAGCTTTAACAAAGCTATCTTTTAAAATGTCTTTTTGATGTTTTAAAGTGTGTTTAGTGGCATACAACATATAACTTACACACAGGAAAATGCACAAATCTTAGGGGCTCAATGAATTTTTATTATACATAGATAGAATTTTTATCTGTGTATGTATCTGTGTAACTGCCATTTAGATTAAGATATAGATCATTCCCATCACCTCAGCAAGTTCCCTCATGCCCTTCTTAGTAAAAACATCCCAACAATTTTTTTTATCAGCATTACTGTATTGGAGAAAAGGGATATAGGAATATGGTTGAATACTTAAATAGTACAGGAGATTATCTAATGAGAAGTTAGTCTCCTATCTCAGGCCATCCCAGACGCAACCACTGTAATGGTGTCTTTTGCATATTTCCTGGGATAGTCTGTACACATACATTCACTTTTCTTTACTGTGTCATGTTATCTACCTCAATTCTTACATAAATGAAATCACACTATTGAGCATTTTATTGAGGGAGGTTGTACACTGTAGTGAGAAAAAATGTGATACTAGAATAAAATTGCAGCATTTAGAATTCAGTTTATTGGAAAGTGACTGTCATATCTCTCATTTATATAAACACCACACTAAGTACTTTGCACAGAGTAACTCTTTTAATCTCTACTGTATGAAACTGGTAATATATTAAATTCCCATTTATAGTTGGAGAAATTTGTATAAAGAATTAGCACAATGCCTACACAAATAAGAGATATTACCAATTGTAGATTAATTTGTAGTCTTTTCTATTTCTTCTACTTATATTTTGTTGGCCACTGAGAATTAAAAAAAAAAAATCACCACTTTCCTAGGAAAAGACTCATCGTCATGGTAACAAACACCAGAACTAGTTTTAAACTTGTCCAATCAATTAGTAACAGTTCCATAGCCCTGCTTACAAGTAAACAACCAGAACTGGTTTTAAAACTAATTAATCAATGACAACTAACTTCTGTGAACACTTCTCAAAAAGCCAAATAGCATCAGACTGATGATTTGGAAATTCAGCCAACTGGCCAAAGATTCACTACAGTGCACACGTTCCTAAAGCTCATATTAACCTTCTTCCACCTCGATAACAGACAAAAAGTAAGTCTTTATAACCAACACAAACCACTCTTCTAAGACTGACCGAACCCACTCCTACTTCTGTAACCAACTTTCCAAAATTAACTCTCCACAAAAACTGGATATAAAATCAGCAATTGGATCTGCTCAATTAGTATAACTCTTTTTCACTGAAGTATATGATAAATTCAGTTTTTATTTATTTATTTACTTTTGGTTTCAGATACTGACTGGTGGTCTCATCCTTTGACACCACAGAGAGGACTAAGGGTGTTTTAGTTGGCTGGGGCCACCATAACAAAGTACCATAGACTGGTGGCTTAAACAACAAAAATGTATTTTCTCACTGTTTTGGAGGCTCAAATATGATCAAGGCATTGGCAGGTTAGTTTCTTTCTGAGGCCTCGCCCTGACTTGTAGAAGGCTGTGTTCTCCCTATATCTTCACATGGTCTCACCTCTGTGTGTGTCTGTGGTCTAATCTGCTCTTAAGACCATCCATCAGATTGGAATAGGGCCCATCCCAATGACCTCATTTAACCTTAGTTACCTCTTTAAAGACCCCATTTCCCAATACAGTCACATTTTGAAGTACTAGAGTTAGGACTTCAATTCCAAGGACACAATTCAGCCCAAACCAAAGGGTCAGAGATATCTTTATTTTAATATTTATAAAATATCTTAGGAGTGCAATAGATAGCTATTGGGACAGTAGTTGGTTGCAAGAGTCAAACTGTGAGATTATTTTATAGTATTTATTATATTGTATATAGAATTTACATATGTTGCATCAATGCACTTTGACCTACTATGCAATTTCAAAATGAAAAGTTGAATTTTATGTCATATTTGAGCATATATCTAAGCAGATGAATATTATGCATGCATATAATATAATGGTTAAGAGCACAGGGTCTGGAGTGACACTGCTTGGATGTGAATTTGGGCTTTGCCACTTAATATGTCCTTGGAACACTGTGAGCCTCAGTTTTTCATCTGTAAAATAGAAATAATATGAGTATCTACATGAAGGTGCCATTGTGAGGACTGAAGTTAATTCATGTAAAAATGCTTACATTGCTGCCTGGGACATAGCCAAGTGCTCAGTAAATGATAATTATTACATAGTAACAATATGCAGATTACAAATTCTGTGAGAGCAGAGATGACATCTATTATCTTCATCACTTTGTAATGTTAACTACAGAGATGAGTTGGCTCATAAGAGGTATACAATAAATATTTTTGAAATAGTTTACACACACACACACACACACACACGGGCCATTTCCAGGCAAGTTACTAAGCAGTTTTGATAAGTTTTCCCGTCACCAACTTTTCTTTCCTTCACCACATGACCTCCACCTTTTCAAGGCAATTCAGATGAAAGGGGTAACCTCTCACGATTTTTTATTTTATGAAAGAATCCTCATGGAGAGGGACTCTAGGAAGTGGAGCCCTCATCACTGAGTTTCACACCCATTTGACAGTTGCACAGAATAAAGTTTTATGTACGTTTTGCCCCTGCCCATAGCACCCTTTCTACTCAGTCACCTCATCAGTCCTGCTACACCCTCATGTCACAATACAGAAGCACTGTCTCCTCATAGTAGTATTCCTGTGTATATTTCTAGAAAATAATTAAAGTAAAATACCTAAAAATGTTTAAGAAAAATTACCTAAATAAAACTTACTGAAGCTAAAGAGAATTATATTGTGTAATTGTATTCTATGCATTTTTTAACACATATTTTTTTAAGATTTTATTTATTTGAGACAGAGAATGAGAGAGAGAACACGAGGAGGGGAGGGTCCCAGGGAGAAGCAGACTCCCTGCTGAGTAGGGAGCCTGATGCAGGACTCGATCCTGGGACTCTGGGATCATGACCTGAGCCTAAAGCAGTCGCTTAACCAACTGAGCCACCCAGGCGCCCATATTTTATGCATTTTTATTTCAAATTTTAGGACCAAGGAAAATTACTATCAAAGAAAACAAAGCAAAATGTGTCCATTACCAGCTAGATGTAGCTATTTCTATTATAGCTACTGCCTTAGTTATCAAGTTTAAAAATTAATGTCCAAGAATTTTATAAAGGTCCTTTTTTAATTGAACAGGGTCAAACATTTAATATAATAATTTATATAACATTCACATTTTCCGCAAATTTTTTTTTACCTTTTTTTCTCCTTTAATAAACACATTGGGTCATATAGAGTTGTCATTTTTTGTATGTTCAAATGGTAAAATATCATTTCATATGCAATTTCATGTGGCTTAATTTAATACATAGTAAAATTATTAATAAATTTTCTAGTTATTTCTAATTTACATCTGCAAATCTTTTTTTAATAACTTTGTGAAACCAAAGAAATTTAACCTTATAGGTTTACAAATTGTTAAAGAAAAACATACTCCATTATTACTACTGAAACAATCTCACTGGCATATAAATTGGAAACAGAATAGTCATTAACAAAGACCTGGTTTTTGTTATTTCATATAAATAACTAACCATGTCTGTGAAAGATTGATTGAAGCTTTTAAAAATGTTTGCTGAATCCATGTGTAATTAAGATGAGTTAAATATGCAAATTAAGTCTAATTAGCTTCATTTATTAATGTTAAGTTTGCCTTGCCTCTACATAATTTCTGCTGTGGATTTTTTTTTAGTACATAGTATTTTTGATTTCTTTGTTCTAGACTGAACTGCTGAAGAAACAAGCTTTTTTTCTAGAAGGAGAAAAAGCTTTCACATGGAGTTTTGCCTGAGTGCCATTTAGAAGCAAAGGTTTGAAAAAATGTTCCCAGTAGCATGAAAACTGAATAAATTTTTATTATATGTATTGCCAACCACTTTCCTTTAGACTGTATTTAATTATTCCATTTCATCAAAGCAGCAAACCCTCTGGGAATGTCTTTTGATGAAAATGAGCTTTTGTCACAATATATCCATCACAGTGATTAAGTAGAACAGAGACTGGGTAGAACAGGAGGCATCAAATGAACCAAAGTTGTCTGTAGAAATACCTTTCCCTTGACAAAATATCTAAATTTTCCTGCATTAATAAAACAAACCTCTGTATGTAAAACCACCAGCCTCATGTAGTTTTCATGTGGAAAACATTTAAGTCGGGCGTTTACAGGAAACATAGTTATTGCAAACAAGTCAGAGTTGAGACCTGCTGTGTCGGGCAACAATGCAAGGAACAACAAAGTGGAATAAGTATTAAAGACAATGATGAATATGGGATGATGTCCTGAAGACAGAAGACATGACAAGAAAGAGCAAAGGGCAAATGTAGGGAGATTACTGAGCAGAGGCAGTGGAACCACAGCCTGAAAAGAGAAGAACTGAAGTTACATGAAGAGTCAACCTAGCAGGACCTTGGAAGTCAGGGGACATGGAGAAGGGAAGAAAAGTAGCAGAGAAGGATGTGAAAGATCTTGCAATGAAGAGAAATACTTCGGAAAACACAAGGGTGAGTGGACTTCTTAGGTGAGGAGATTGTTTCATTGTTAAGAGTGGACTCAGGAATAGACAGGGATGAACTGGATAACTTCAGGTGGCAAGAGCCAAAATGGAAAGGCAAGTGGAAAGTTTTACCAAGTCCAGTTGCAGGACACTGCAAAAGGTGTCAAAGCCCAGAGCAAGAGGCAAGAGAAACCAGGAGGAAAGCCAAAAATCAGAGCCAGAAGTAAGTAATCCAGCCAGGATGTTGAAACTAAGGGTGCAGAATAATTAAAAGAGGGCCCTGACCTCGAGAAACCTGATGCAGAGCCAGAGGGAAATGGTCAAAAGACTACTTCCATAGTGGTACAACTTTCTTGAGTACTAGTGATTTCAGGCTGAGATGATCACACTTGCCCTACCTTCTTCTCGCATCCTTTCTTTAATGCTGCCCTCCTAAGGATAAATAAATAAAATGAGTGGGAGAGAAACACAATAAAAAATATTGAGATTTGAAGCAAATTTAAGAGGTAGACTGAAAATCCTGTAGGTCCTGGTGTAAAGAGGTTGTATTAGTTTCCTAGAGCTGGCATAACAAAGTACCACACAGGGTGGCTTAAAACAAATTTATTCTGTCACAGCTCTGGAGGCTAGAAGTCTGAGACAAAAGTGTCATCAGTGCTGGCTCCTTTTGAGGGCTCTGAGGAAGAATACATTCTATCTATGCCTCTCTCTCTGTTTATCGTGATGGCTGGAAATCCTTGACATTTCTTGGCTTGCAGATGCAGTGTTCCAACCTCCGCCTCCATGTTCACATGGCATTGCCATCTGTGCTTCCGTCTTACTATAAGGACAACCCCACCCTACTCCAGTATGACCTTATCCTAAACGCTTACATCTGCAAAAACTCTATTTACAATCCAGTACCATTCACAAGTACTGGGGGTGAGGACTGGAACGTATCTTTTGGGGGGACACAATTTAACCAACAACAAGTGGTTTGCTATTACTAGAAAGTTAATTGAAGGATTTAATGCAGTATGTAGCTTAGAGTCTTGGTGTGATCCTACTTCTGGAAGGATCTGACTTCTGAAGATGTCTCAGTTGAATTGTGGTTTTCAGTGAGGGGATGGATAAAGGAGACAGTTGGTTATCCTAAATATATACATGTTCTTTTATCATTTAATTTTTATGTAAATAAATGTTTCCATTTATTTTATCTTACTTTATATTTTACATTATATTTGAAAACATTTAAGAAAATTTTCCTTATGTAGTAATTCTCAAAGTGTGGTCCCAGGCCCAACATTGCCTGAGAAATGGTTGGAAATGCACTTCAGACCCACTGTAACAGAGTTCCATGGGTGTGCCTAGTCACCTGTGTGTGTGTGTGTGTGTGTGTGTGTGTGTGTGTGTTTTCCCCCAAACCTTCCTAGTGAGTCTGGTGTGAGCACCAAGTGATTCTGCTTAGAGAAACTTGCTATGATTAGGGAAGCAGCTGTTAGGTGAGGGCTGGGGTACTTTGACCTAAATAATGTGTCTTGAAGAATTTTATTAACAAAGAGAACCAGTATAACACTGTTACCCTAAGTCATTCATAAAAAATTAGAATATCTTTCCTGTGGTTAGCATTCTTTTAAAAGTCTTGTGTGTTCTGTAAGACTTATTTGAGACACTTCTGGGACCAGGATCTCCTCCTACTAGACTCTCCTATTGGTGGTTTTAAGGCTTCAAGTCTTCAGATCATTCTGCTGCTGATACTCCTCAGTCTCCCACATGCCAGGTGCCCCATGAGTATCATATATTAAATGATGTAACTTATTTATTACAAAAAATATTATCATAAATATTACTATCACCTTTTTAAGAATGAAGAAACAGAGACACCAAGAGGTTAAGTAAAATGCCCACATTTACACAAGAAGTGTCTAAAATAGATTCAAATCCAATTTGACTGATTGCAAAGCCCATATTCCTCCAACTACATACACTATTTTGTGTAATTTAGAGACTTAAATAGCCACTTAAACCAGTCAGAATTAATTTGCTTTTCTATTCTCTTTTCTCATCTAAAGCAAGCACAAAAGGTGTGGTGCCAGGGTTTGGGTTAAAAAAAAGGCAGTATCTTTGCTCTGTTCTCCAGCTCCTAGATTTCCTAAGTCTGAAGTCTGACTGCTAAAATAATGTAATTAATAAAAATAAGTAACAAAGACTATGATATATAAGAGCCCCTATATTGTCTTTCACCTAGTCAATATAAAATGTCCTAGCTGTTTTCTTAATTTTCCCTAAGCATTGTCATTTCAACAAGGATTGCCAGATTCTAGGTATTGCTTGAAATTTACTGAGAATTTAAACACAATGATTAAGTTTTTGCATTACTGCCTCGCCTGGAATTCTAACTTTCTAACTTGTTCATTTAAGAATTGCTATGAGTAAGGGAACATGATAACTGTAGTAAAGTTTAGCATTTTAAACATCTTGAATTCAGAACATAACAAATTTTATTTAAACAAAGTGATTTCCCTACCAGATGGTGAGATTATTATTGCCAAGGGCAGTGATATATAATTTGGTTCGTATTTATAGCCTTTCTATGGTGCTCTACATATCATACGCTTAATACAATTTGCTGAATACATTAAAGAAAAAGAAAGCTAAATAGTGCCTTCTGATGGTGAGGTGGGAAATGAAGAAAAGTTAGTGACTTACTTTTTTCTCCGTAGTTAGAAGAGCTAATTTTGAAATATTTTATGTTTTCTATATTACTTTCTATTTTGCTGAGATTATTTTTGCTTTTAACGATATATGTATATTAGGCTTAAAAGGAGCAATGAAAGGGCATAGATTTGAGGTGCACTGAAAGATCTAAACACAGACCCCACAGGTCACACAAAGATGGATGGATCCTCAAGCTCTAACCATTCTTCTCATCGGTTGCTGCTGTCTTCCACTATGGTAGAGAAGGCAACTGTGCCAGTATCCCCCCTACTTTATCTCGGCAAATTGAATTGAGTAAGTGAATGTATGGTGTCTGGAAATCCAAAAGATATGCCTTATAAGGAAATTATTTTGATAAGGGCATATAGTTACATTTGAAAGTAATTCTATGTACATTGAAGGTACAAATTAATTACATACTTTTTTTTAAGATTTTATTTTTAAGTAATCTCTACACCCAACGAGGAGCTTGAATTTACAACCTGGAGATCAAGAGTTGCATACTCTACCAACTGAGCCGGCCAGGTACCCCCTAATTACATACTTAATTTTATATAGAAAAATCTGTATCTATATATCCATGTATCTATGTATATCATGTCACTACCTCAATCTGTAAAAGCTGTAAGTTATAATAAATTTCCCAATATTATTTTCTCACATAATTATATTATATTTTTAGTGATACCTCAAATGATCAGATTCATTCAACTGTTTAAAGAGGGAAAAATGTAAAATGAAAACATTTGCAATTATCAGACCCACAGAGGAGGAGAAATAACTAGCAGAATAATCTTTGATCACTACACTTTTAATTCTTGTCAGACAGTTTTTGGGATGTCTGATTTGATGGAAGTGTTTTTTTTTTTTTTCTCTTCTGGAAATGAAGCTTCCCTGTGCCCACTTAGCCGCAGAATCACACAGATGGGTCCTAGCAGACATGCTGGGGGTATTTTGCCTTCCTGCCCCATGCAGACAGAGTCAGAGGGTATATTGGAATCCATCTAAACAATAAGCTGTCTCTCTTAAACTGAGTTCCCTAGAAAGTGGAGCCTGAGGCAAGACCTAATGTTCTAATGCTTTATTTGGGAGGTACATAGCCAGGGCAGCTAAGATGAGAAAACAGAGTAGTTGAGGGCCAGGCAGGATATGAGGCATTACTCTATTGTCTTCTAAGAATGCACAGCAGGTTATGCTTCCTGACATACAAGATTTCTGTGGACCAGATGTAGAAAAAAACTATGAATAATCCATGGGATGGAAGAAGGAATAGGATTCAGTTAAACTTTGCTTCTTGGAAATCAAAGTCCCCTATATTTCTGGGGTGTTACCACTTAGGTAATTTGGCAGCCATGTAATATGCCTGATTCTCACCTTCCAGTGTGGTGTCTGAAAGTGGTCAGTGGAGTCAGTATTCTTGGTACAGGGCTAGTGAGCCTGCCTGCAGGGGGCAGGCACGGGGCGGGGGGAGTGAAGAACTCAGCACTCCCCATACAAGTGACTGAAGAGCTCTGGCTGGTGCAGTCAGGAAAAATGTGTAAGATTTATTTCTGAAATAATACCTGTTTCCAAAATTCAGAATAGGGACTTAAATTGTACTTTCATGTTGAGTTCACTTCTTGGATGGATGAGACATAAAACCCAAAATCTGTGGTATAAACTCTTCCCAACACATGTTCAGAGGAAAAAAATAAAAGTGTATCTGTAGAAGAATAAAACAGACATGCAGGTAGAAACAGAGGCAAGAGAGAGAGCTTAATCTCAGGATCCCTGAGGCCTCTTATTGCTGGTTCCAGTCCTTTACAAGGTACAATTGTATTTTTGCCCTTAGGTACCCAGAGACGTTTGTGACCTGTTGTTCATATTAAATAGTTTTTCTTGGGGCACCTGGGTGGCTCAGTTGGTTAAGCATCTGCCTTCGGCTCAGGTCATGATCCCAGGGTCCTGGGATCCAGCCCTGCATCGGGCTCCCTGCTCAGCGGGGAGTCTGCTTCTCCCTCTCCCTCTGCCTGTTGCTCTGCCTGCTTGTGCACTCTCTCTCGCTCTCTCTGCCAAATAAGTAAATAAATAAAATCTTAAAAAAAATAAGTTTCTCTCTACTTGCTCAAATTTGTTCCCTTGTATATGGAATCTAAAGCAATGGATGGTATATCCATACCATCAGATTATAATTCATAAATGAAATATCTTCTTGGCCTCCTTAAATGTTGTTCTTAGGTTTCTAGATTCTAGGGATTCTAGTTTCCCTCTTCTCTTCCTACACCCTCCTCCATGGGGCCTTGGTTCATGTCCACAGCTTCTTTGCCGCATACATATAATGCCTCTGTAACTTATGTCTCCAGCCCAGATCTCTACATTCAACTTGCTATTATTGATCATGGTACAATTGGATGATCCCATGACACTGACTATATCACAAACTGAATTCATTACCTTGTGCACAAACCTCTCTAACTCATGATCTGACTGCTGTTTACTATTGAGTTTGCCCCACAAAAAAACAATTAACTTATATCCCACAATCATAGTCCAGGGTATACACTATTATAAGAACTACAAAAGGCCAAGTAACTTGCTTAGGCATCTTATAATTAACAGACTCAGTATTTGAACACTTGTTTGTCAGAATCTGAAGCCTGTGATCTTTTTATTATGGCAAAGGCTCTTTCTTGAAACACACATGCACACGCATACATGTACAGACACACATACAGGAATAGAACTAAGAAAAATAAAACTAATTGAGATATTCTAATTTTTACTTCAGACCATCTTGTTAATATCACTTTACTTTCAGTCATGTCCTTATTTTAATGATTGATTTTAATTTACAGCCAATTCTCATTTATCAGTATGTTGCTGATCTTTTGGGATGAAAATTGGTATAAAATACTTAACCCCCAGATAGCTTCTTTCTGTTAACCAATATATTGTAGATATAATTCTTCAAGATCAGGTGTTGTGCCTTCAAGTAGTGTAGACTAATTTTAATATTGAGCTAAACAAACTTTAATCAAGAAGATAAATATGCCTTAAATCATGCAAGGCATTCTAAATTCAAATAGAAGTGAAAATGATTCTTGGATTATACCTACCATTATTTTCCATTCATTTAAGATTGAATATATATATTTTTGTGTAACTCTGTATTTAAATATATGCTCTGCTATATAAAATACATATTTAAATACACAAAATGCAAATATAGACATATACTTAACTTATCTTAATAAGTTTTTGATTCCATATAAAGGAATATGACTGAAAGATATTTCCTTTTACTAATCAGTTGTAATCAAGGAAGAAATCTTTACTTAAGAAAATCAACAATTACATACTTTTGAAAAGTCTAAACTCAAGCGGTTCTTGAATTTACAATCTGTTCTTTCTTACTACAGACATCAGAATGCATTTTTCCTTAAGCACAACACATAAAGACATAAAGAGCTATGAAGATGTATATTGAGATAAAAATAAATCATTTTCACTTATTATCATCATGTTCGTATTTCCTTGTCTTGGACTTAATGAGCGGGGCTGCATTTGAAGTTTGCCTCTGTTTTAAGGATGGATGTTTTATTTTTCCCCTGAGGCTGTGCAGTTTCTCTCTGCATATTTCTATATTATTTTGTAAGAAAACATTTTTACTGAAGTATATAACATGCATATATCAAAGTGTTGAAATCACAAGTGTTTAAATGGATGAGCTTATGCAAGGTGAAAACACCTAGGTGAACTTATAGATCGTCACTAGCACCCAGAAGTCTTCCTCATGCCCCTCCCAATCAATGTCTCCCCCTAATGTAATCATTATTTTGATTTTTATCCACACAGATTAGGTTTTTTTCTAGTTTTATAGTTTATATAAATAAAATTATTAATTATATATTCTTGCATGTTTAAATTTTTGTTTGCAAGATTCATCTGTGTTGTCTGTACCAGTATTTCATTAATTATATTATTTTTCATTTTTTGTGGTATTCCAATGTATGAAACTAGCTTATTTATTGATTCCACTGTTGATAGACATTTGAAGTTATTCTAGGTAGCAGCTATTATAAATAATGTTATTATGAACATTCTTTTTCCAGGTACTCAACACCCTTGTCAATAGTATTTCCCATCTTTTTAGTTTATTCATTGTAGTGGTTGCATGGTACTATCTCATTGTGTTTATTTATTTTAAGATTTAATTAACTTATTTATTTGAGAGAGAAAGACAGCACAAGCAGGGGGAGGAACAGAGGGAGAGAGACAGACTCTGCTCTGAGTGTGGAGCCCCACATGGGGCTCCATCCCACCACCCTGAACTGAAATCAAGAGTCGGCCGCTTAACCAACTGAGCCACCACGCGCTGCTCTCATTGCATTTTAAATTGCATTTCCCTGATGACTAATGCTGCTGAATACCTTTTTATATATTTATTAGCTCTTTGAATATCTCCTTTTATATATGTCCTGTTCAAATCTCTTATCCACTTTTTTTTTTAATTGGAAATTGTCTGCCTTTTTATTATCACTTTTAGAAGTACTTTTTTTTCCCCCTGTATCCTAGTTTTGCCCCTCCCTTCCAACACATTCTCCCATTCTGGTTGTTTTTTCTTCATAATGGTGTTTTTAATGAGCATATTTTTTTTTTATTTTTGTAATCTCCTATTTATCAATCTTTTCTTTTAGTAGCAATACATTTTGTGGCCTGTTTAATAAATTCTCACTTACCTAAAGGTCAAAAATGATTAGAATATGTTTTTTAATCTTCTAGAAATTTTATTTTTTAGCCTAGGGTTTATCTGGAATTAATTTATGAACATTTTGTATGTTTAGAGTTTTGTATAAATTTTATTGTATAAGTAATTCATGTATATTATATAAAAATTTATTGTATTTTATAATCTTATTTTCCAAAATAGATATAAAATTGATCCTACACCATTTGTAAAAATTCCATTTCTCCCTGTTTTTCCATGTCACTATTTTTCCAGAGATATAATCAACAGACAAAAATTGTATGTATTTAAGGTATACAATGTGATGATTTGATATAAATTATGAGATGATTATCACAATCAAGCCAATGAACATATCTATCACCTCACTAGTTACCTTTTTTGGGGGGTGAGGGTAATACTATTAAGATCTACTCTCTTGGCAAACTTCAAGTTTCAATACAGCATAACTAACTATAGTCACCAGGCTGTATGTTAGATCCCCAGAACTTCATTGTACAATTGCAAGTTTGTACCCTTTGACCCTTTGAATTTCATATGAATTTTAGAATCAGCTTGTCCTTCTACAAAAGAAAGTGATTTTTTTATGGTTATTTCACTGAGTCTATAAACCAATTTGGGAAGAAATGACATGATACTGAATTCTTCCAATGTATATATGTGAAATATCCCCGTAGATATTTAGGTCTTTTAAAATTTCCCCCAGTAATATTTTGTAGTCTTTAGTGTACAGTAATTCCACATGCTTTGTTAAATGAATTGCTAGGCATTTAGGGATTTTTAAAATTCTACTTTAAGTAATATCTCACTTTAAATTTAATTTTGTAATAGCTTGTTGCAAGTATATAGGACTACTATTTGTTTTTGCTATTGGCTACTTTCTTCAGCAACTTTTCTAAAAAGGATAAAGGGCTAGGATTTATCATTAAAATTTTTACTTTAATGAAAAAAAGCTAACAATGCCCTAATATGTTTCTGTTCATAGTCACACATATGCTGAGTGGTTATACATATATGACTATATTAGAAAAGCAAATATTAAAATGTTATGGGAACTAAATCCAAATTTGGTTATCACTAAAAATTGGGTTCCCCCAAGTGGGAAAATGCATTGCATTTTGCATTTGCATTCAACAATGCAACATAATGCATTACATTTGAATTTTTTTAAATTTTAAGGAAAATCCTAGGCTTCCTAATTAAAATATATTTTATTCTATTTTTTCCAAGAATGACAGTTTTTACAACATCACCTTGGATTCAACTTTTAAATACCTTAGATATCTATCTTCAAATACCTTTATTTCAGTCACCTAAATTTCCATCTCCATCACCAAAATTTCCATTTCCAACACCTACATTTCTATCATCAAACACCTATGTTATTAAATTTGTAGCAATTTAGTTCAACAGCAGATTTCACTAAACAGATTCCCTATTGCAATATCTCCCTTTAGTGCCAGTCTTAGATAGTAACTGAAGGAAAAATTCCTGACAAATAATATTTTGAGGCAGGTTTGTATGCGAGGGGAGTGGAATTGTTGTGGGTGTAGATGTGGTGTGATGTGGTATCTTTAACAAGAACACATCTTCCAACAGTTTTCTTTAATAGAATTTGAGACTTTGAGACAATGGAACTTATTTTGAGCATTAGAAAGACAGACTAGAAATAGTGACAACTTTCCTCATATTCTTCATTAGATATTTCTATTTTCTTTTTGTATATGACTAAAATTTTGCTTTTCTTTACTTTGCTATAATTTATCTGTTAGAGTATCTTAAGGAACATTTGCTTCTCTCAAAAAAAAGGTACAAATTTTGTGCTTGCCATTTTAAGGATGGGTGACAATTGGAAAACTGGAAATGTTAAGTCTTGTATTTATCTTTAGAAAAGTACAGCAAAGATAAAAAGCAACTTTTGCTATATCATGCTTTTCTAAAAACTGATTTTGTGACTTTTGTGTTTAAAAGGTTGTTTCTTCTTCTTCTTCTTCTTTTTTTAGCTTCTTTAGGTCTAAGTTTAGATTGCTTATTTGAGATTTTTCTTGTTTCTTGAGGTAGGCCTGTATTGCTATAACCTTCCCAAAGATTTTGTACCACTGTTTTTATTTTCATATGTCTCAATCCTCTTTGATTTCTTATTTGACCCATGCATCATTTAGTAGAATGTTATTTAGCCTCCACGTATGTGTGTTCTTTCCAGACTTATCCTTGTGATTGATTTCTAGTTTCATACTGTTGTGGCTGAGAAAGATGCATGATATCATCTCAATCTTTTTTAATTTATTGAGACTTGTTTTGTGGCCTAACATGTGATCTATTCTGGAGAGCATTCCATGTGCACTAGGAGAAAAAAATGTGTATTCCACAGTTTTTGGATGGAATGTTCTGATTTTATCCATTAGTTTCATCGGGTCCAATGTGTCATTCAAAGCCAATATTTCCTTATGGATTTTTTGTTTCAATTATCTACCCGTTGATGTAAGTGGGGTGTTAAAGCCCCCCTATCATTATTGTATTCCTGTCATTTTTTTCCTTTAGGTCTGTTAATAGTTGCTTTATTTATTTAGGAGCTCCCATTTTGGGTGTTTAGATCTTCACAATTGGTATATCTTCTTGTTGGGTTGTTCCCTTTATCATTATATAGAGTTTTTCTTTGTCTCTTGTTGTAGTCTCTGTTTTAAAGTCAACTTTGTCTGATAGAAGTATTGTTACCTCAGTTTTTGTTTTGTTTTGTTTTAGTTCCATTTTCATGGTAAATCTTTTACCATCCTTTCACTTTCAATCTGGGTGTATCTTTAGGTCTGAAGTGAGTCTCTGGTAAGCTGCATATAGATGGATCTTGCTTTCTTACTCATTTGGTTACCCTATGTCTTTTGATTGGGGCAGTTAGTCCATTTACATTCAAAGTGATTACTGATAGGTATATACTTATTGCCATTTTGTTACTTGTTTTATGGCTGTTTTTGTGTTCTTTTCTGTTCCCTTCTTCTCTTGGTCTGTTCCCCTGTGGTTTGATGCCCTTCTTTAGTGATGTGTTTGGATTCCTTTCTCTTAATTTTTTATCTATCTATTACAGGTTTTTGATTTGTGGTTACCTTAAGGTACATATATAACACGCATATAGCAGTCTATATTAAGTTGATGTCTGCTTAAGTTTGAACCAATTCTAAAAAAAGACTCAGAACCAGTAAAAGGAAGGAAACAATAAAAAGCAGAAATAAATTAGAGAATAAAACAAATATGCAAACAAAAAAATACAACACATCAATGAAAACAGGAGCTGATTCTTTGAAAAAAATCAATAAAATTGATAAACTTGTTGTCAGATTCACTAAGAAAAGAAGAGAGGGCCCAAATAAATAAAATCAGAAATGATGGAGGAGAAATAAGAACTGAGATCAGAGAAATACAAAGGATTATAAGAAAATATAAAAATTGTATGCCATCAAGTTGGACAACTTAGAAGAAATGGATAAATTTCTAGAAATATATAACCTTTCAAAACTGAAAGGAAGAAATAGAAAATCTGAACAGACCAATTACTAGGAACAAAATTAAATCAGTAATCAAAAAAACCCCAACAAACAAAAATCCAGGACAAGATGGTATCACAGGTGAACTCTATCAAACATTTAAAGAAGAGTTAATACCTGTTCTTCTGAAACTATTCAAAAACAAAACAAAACAAAACAAAAACAAACAAATGAAAAAAACAGAAGGAGAAGGAAAGCTTCCAAATTCATTCTATGAGGTCAGAATTACCCTGATCCCAAAACCAAAGACACTACAAAAAAAGAAAACTACAAGCCAATATTTCTGATGAACACAGATGCAAAAATCTTCAACAAAATATTAGCAAACTGAATCCAACAGTACATTAAAAAAAAAAAACACACAAAACATTCATCACAATCAGGTGGGATTTATTCCAGGGATGCAGGGGTGGTTCAATATTTGCAAATCAATCAATGTGATACATCACAGTAACAAGAAAAAGGATAAAAAATCATATGATCATCTCAATAGATAAAGAAAGAGCATTTGACAAAGTGCAACATCCATTCGTTATAAAAACTCTCAACAAAATAGGTCTAGAGGAAATATACCTCAACATCATAAAGGCAATATATGAAAAATTCACAGCTAACCTCATCCTCAATGGTGAAAAACAGAGCTTTCCCCCTAAGGTCAGAAACAAGACAAGGATGTCCACTCTCACTACTTTTATTTCAACATAGTACTGGAAATCCTGGCCATAGCAATCAGATGAGAAAAAGTAATAAAAAGCATCCAAATTGGTAAGGAAGTAGTAAAATCTTCACTGTTCACAGATGATGTGAAACTACATAGACAAAATCCTAAAAGACTACTAGACCTGATAAGTGAATTCAGTAAAGTTGCAAGATATAAAAATTAATATACAGAAATCTGTTGCATTTCTATACACTAATAATGAAGTAACAGAATGAGAAACTAAGGAAATGAGTTCATTTACAATTGCACTAAAAATAATAAAGTACCTAGGAATAAATTAACGAAGAAGGTGAAAAACTTAGAGCCAGAAAACTATAAAATACTGATGAAAAAAATTGAAGAAGCCACAAACAAATGTAAAGGTAGTCCATATGGACTGGATGAAACAATGTTGTTATAACGTCCATACTACCCAAATCAATCTACAGATTTAATGCAATCCCTATCAAAATACCAAGATCATTTTTCACAGAAATAGAACAAATAATCCTAAAATGTATATGAAACCACAAAAGAATAACCAAAGCAAAAATAACCCTGAATAACCAAAGCAATCTTGAGAAAGAAGAACAAAGATGGAGTTATCACAACCCCAGACTTCAAGATATACTACAATGCTGTGGTAACCAGAGCAGTATGGTCCTGGCATAAAATAGACACGTTGATCAATAGAACAGAATAGAAAGCCAGAAATAAATCCACAATTATGTGGTCAATTAATTTATAAAAAAGGAGGCAAGACTATACAATGGGGTAAAGAAAGTCTTTTCAATAAATGGTGATAGGAAACTGGATGGCTACACGTAAAAGAATGAACCTGGATCATTTTCTTATACCACATAGTAAAATGAACTCAAAATGGATTAAAGACCTGAATGTAAGACCCAAAACCACAAAACTTCTAGAAGAAATCACAGGTAGTAATTTCTTTGACCTTGGCCATAGAAACATTCTTCTAGATTATCTCCACAGGCAAGGGAAACAAATGTAAAATTAAACTATTGGGGCTACACCAAAATAAAAAGCTTTTGCACAATGAAGGAAACCATCAACAAAACAAAAAAGCAATTTACTGAATGGGAGAAGACAAGAAAATGATATATCACCAATAAGGGGTTAATAACCAAAATATATAAAGAACTTATACAATTCAACACTGAAAAGCAAATAACCTGATTAACATAGGCAGAGGACCTGAATAGATATTTTTCCAAAGAAGACATGTATAGATGGCCAATAGACACATGAAAGATGCTTGATATCACTCATCATCAGCGAAATGCAAATTGAAACCACAATGTGATGTTACCTCATATCTCTCAGAATGGCTAAAATCAAAAAGTCAAGAAATAACAACTGTTGGCAAGGATATGGAGTAAAAGGAATATTTACATTGTTGATAGGAATGCAAATTGGTGCAGCCACCCTGGAAAACAGTATGAGAGGTTCCTCAACAAGTTAAAAACATAATTACCATATGATCCAGTATTTACCCTCCACCCAAAATGAAAACACTAATTTGATATGCACCCCTATTTTTATTGCAGCATTATTTATAACAGCAAGATATGGAAACTTCCCAAGTGTCCATCTATAGATGAAGGGATAAAGAAGAGGTATACATATACAGTGGAATATTAACCAGCCATAAAAAAGAATAAGCTCTTTCTATTTGTGGCAACATGGATGGATTTATGATTATGCTATATGAAATAAGTCAGAGAAATATCATATGATTTCACTTACATGTGGAATTCAAGAAACAAAACAAATGAACAAATAAAAAAGGAGATAAACAAATAAACAGATTTTTATTTTTTATTTTTATTTGTTTTTAAAGATTTTATTTATTTATTTGACAGAGAGAGACAGTGAGAGAGGGAACACAAGTAGGGGGAGTGGAAGAGGGAGAAGCAGGCTTCCCACAGAGCAGGGAGCCCAACGTGGGTCTCGATCCCAGGACCCTGGGATCATGACCAGAGCCAAAGGCTGACGCTTAATGACTGAGCCACCCCGGCAACCCAAGAAACAGATTTTTAAATACAGAAGACAAACTGGTAGTTGCTAGAGAGGAGGTGGGTGTGGTGGTGGGGGAATGGGTGAAATAGAGGGGATTAAGAAAGAAAAAGTTATTTCTCAAAAAAAAAAGTTTACACATATTTAGGATGAATTAACTTTTTTTAAAGATTTTATTTATTTATTTGAGAGAATGAAAGAGAGAGAGAGCGCATGAGAGGGGGTTGGGTCAGAGGGAGAAGCAGACTCCCTGCTGAGCAGGGAGCCCGATGCGGGACTCGATCCCGGGACTCCAGGATCATGACCTGAGCTGAAGACAGTCCCTTAACCAACTGAGCTACCCAGGTGCCCAGGATGAATTAACTTTCAAACCAAAGGAAAATAATGTTAATTTTTAAAACCTAAAAGATTTCAAAATTAATTATAATTTTTGAGTATAGGAGATAAATTTCTAACTAAATGATGGTGTTTCTGCCTTAAAAATAGGCAGAAATAAAATGTTATGTTGAGCTAAGGCAATAGTTGCATTCTTCAGCCTAGATCCTGACTTCAATGAGCAAAGGCATCCATAGCAAAGATGGGAGTTAAAAATGAGAGAAAGACTCCATTTACTTACAAAAAAAAAAAAATCTAATGGAATTTTAGCAATCCATTACAACATTTGAAGGGAAATAGGAAAGGCTGCCTGGCAGTTGCATCTCCCGTATAATTAGTGGCATAAACATGGAGACATCTACTGACAATGTCCAACTTGTTGCACTTCATATCGATTCCTACAGAGAACCAATACCTTAGCTTTTTACAGTTAGTTATCTAAGTGCATGGTTCTCCTCTGGCTTTTTTTCATTACATTTCCTTTTCTCTCTGAAATTTGGATGATCATCTCAAGCTTGTCTTCTACATCCTTTATATGGCTTACTGGATTGTTTTATTCTTTACAGCTTTTAATGTCACACCTGGACATGTCCAGCTGCCTGAAGACTGTTGGTCTAATATAGCTACTAGGCATAGTCACTCTATAGTGGTGGTGGTGGAAATTTCAAATGTCATCTATCCACAGCCCTGTCCTTGTTTTCAGGCATCAACCATTAAAATGAGGGGATGTTATTGGAGATCTGCCTAGATTTTCTTTACCTTTTCCCTGAGATATCCTACTGTTTTCTTGGGACATAGAATTGTGAGTTATCTATCATGAAATTCTTTCATTTGTTCCTATATGCACCACAGACAGCAGAAATTACTCAATACTGTCTGCTGTGTGGACAAACTCCTTCCCTAGTTTCAAGTACTGGTATAGGCTTTTAGTTTTTGCCTATCTTTATAATGCTTTAGTTGTTTCTGTAGTTTATGGGAAGAACATATGAAATGGTAGCATTGGATGTCTTAGTTCACTCAGCCATATTCTTAGAACTGTTGTTTCCAATTCATTTTATAAATCAAGAAAGAAAATCTTACAAAACTCTGGGCAATGACAAAGTAAAAAGAAAATTACAGGACATTCTCAGTTGTATTTTATGTGTAGAAATCCCAATATTAGTAATGTGTTAATAAAACCATAACCAAGTAGGATTTATTCTAGAAAAGCAAGAATGGTTAAATGTTAGAAACGTTAGGATGTCAAAAGAGAGAAATTATACAATCAGCTCAAGTGATGCTTAAAAATGGGGAAAATTGAGCATCTATCTGATAAATATTACAGTATTCTGAGACTAGAACATTTCCTAATATTGGAGTAAAAATAAATAAACAGACTGGAACAGAATAAGGAGCCTCAGTATAGAATCATACAGAGGGTATGTAGTTATTTAATAGGTTATAAATAAGATATTTCAAAACACCAGGGAAAGAATTTCATTTGATAAATGATCTTTGGACAATTGGTTAAGTATATGGAAAATAATAATAATGATCTACCCCATGCTATACACCAAAATGAATTACCTTTGTTGTTTAAAAAAAAGCATTACAGAAAAATATAAGTAAATATTTAAATGATGTCAGAGTAGGGACAGCTTTTCTAAACACAAAAATATGGAACAAAACATTAAAGAAAATATGGACATATTTGTAGAGAAGAGTAAACACATCTATGCATTAAGAATATAAAAATTTTAAGGCAAATGATAAGCTGTAAAAATTACAGCAAGGAAAGAAGTAATAGTCTTAATGTATGAGTTCTTTCAAATTAATCAGAAAAAAAAATCCCAATAGGAACATTAACTGTACTCAAAATCCAGTGTAATTAAGCATTTTTACAATCACCAGCTTATTAAATAGAGATTCCCAGGGAGAACATTCTGGCTTTGCTCTGGTTGATATAGAGCTTCTAGGTTATCCTGTCTTGTGCATTTGCCTGTTGTCTGTCTCATGTTGACCATTAGAGAACCTACATCCTGAGAATTTTAATAAAACCTGAGATTTCTTAGGAAAACCAAATTCTTCAGTATCTTTGAGTAAATGCAGAAGCCTACAAAATACTGAGGACTTAAAAAAAAGAAGAAGAAGAAGAAGATAGAAAGGGACATGCCAGGACAAATTAGAGACCATATATCTTGTTTCCCCTGATAATGCTTTTACTCCTGGTCCCTTGGTCCTATGATTTTAGGTTGGTACTGGGTAAGGCTGAAGGGATGGAATTGGAAGGGGACTGGTGAATTTCTGTGTAGAGCAATTCTGAGTAAACCACTCTTCTGACTCATTCTTGGATCAGGCTTTTGCCTGACTCATAAGTTTATGGGGGAAGTCACGGAGCCAATAAAATTTCCTGAGATGCTGTCTGCCAAACAATCCTTGCTTAGTCACAGCTATGGGGGAAGGGGTTATGGAAGCAAGACTAGAGATATCTCTGGTTGAAATGTTAAGACTGGAAAGTAGTAATCTAACCTTAATGAGAGCACTGAAGAACTCTGTGATGCTTATTATGCAGGCTGCCAATAAGAAAATGGCTGTGAATCGTGTAAGACTGTTGAATCACAGACCTGTACCTCTGAAACAAATAATACATTATATGTTAAAAGAAGAAGAAGAAGAAGAAGAAGAAGAAGAAGAAGAAGAAGAAGAAGAAGAAAGTAGGTAGAGAAAAATGAAGGGGGAGAAATCGGAGGGGGAGATGAACCATGAGAGACTATGGACTCTGAGAAACAAACTGAGGGTTCTAGAGGGGAGGGGGACAGGGGGATGAATTAGCCTGGTGATGGGTATTAAAGAGGGCATGTTCTGCATGGAGCACTGGGTGTTATTTGCAAACAATGAATCATGGAACACTACATCAAAAACTAATGATGTAATGTATGGTGATTAACATAACATAATAAAATAAAATTAAAAAAAAAGAATGAATGAATAAATAAATAAATAAATAAATAAATAAATAAATAAATAAATAAAGTAAAATGGCCTGCCAAGGGAAAAATGCAACTCTTTCAATAGTGTTAAAGAAATCAACAAATAAGAAATATACAGGTATCAGAAAGATTAAAACCATTCTTGAGCATTAAAAAGTATATACAAAATGATTTAGATATCCTGAAGGTTTTTTACTCTTATGTAAGAAACAATTGTATCACATAGAAAGCTGTGAAAGAGTAACAATTTGTGTAGCATTAAGAGTGAAACTATATGAAATGTAATTTAATCAGGTGAGATGTATAAGAAAAGTGCATACTACTTGAGTATTTAGAAACCCAGGCTTTGTAATTCCTTTTCTCCTTAGTGGCGCATCTTTAGAGTATATATGGTGTGACTAATTTCCAAGGTCATTTTGACCTTTACTTCCTAGCACATAAAGTATTATTCTTCTGTAAAGAAGTTCAGAGTTTAATGGATAAGGTGTCAGGGAATAAAAAAATGAGACTAAGCAAGAATACTCTGGTTCTTGGGCTCTCTGTTATAAATAATGCTCTCATTAAAATTCTGCCTCGGAAGAAAGGCAAGTCCATTAGTCTGGGAGCTAATTTTTACTGGCTCCTTAGATGTATGCATATTAAAAATTCAGCTTTTATAATTGCCAGTCATCAACCACCTAGTCATTGCTGTTCTTGGAGTTTTTAATTATTTACTTCATTTGCATAGACACTCCAATTTATGATCAACCATTTAGTCATCAAGGGACAGTTTAGTAATTTTTCTTTTACTTTTTTTTAAAGATTTTATTTATTTGAGAGAGAGAATGAGAGATAGAGAGCACGAGAGGGAAGAGGGTCAGAGGGAGAGGCAGACTCCCCGCCGAGCATGGAGCCCAATGCGGGACTCCATCCCAGGACTCCAGGATCATGACCTGAGCCGAAAGCAGTCGCCCAACCAACTGAGCCACCCAGGCGCCCCTCTTTTACATTTTTATGTATCCCTTTTGTATTCCTAGGAAAAAGCCCTGAGTCAGACCTTGTACCACCAGAAAATTAAAACTATGACCACTTCCATGAGTACTACGTGGAAACCATGGTTACTGATAGAACTTGGGTAAATTATGGTTTTATTAGAACAAATAAAGGCCTCATGTCCAGTTAAAATGTGCTATTTCTGAGTTCAGCATAATGGTTTATGTGAAAATATCTAATAGCTCACTGATGCCAATAGTACTTATTTTCTGTAATTTCCTTTTGGGAGTGGATCTTTTCAGGAAAATAATAACAAAAATGGCATATTGAGCCACTAAAATATAGTCCTATCTTATTTGTCCTCCCAATATTTTCATGATCTCTTGTTCAGAATCTGTGTCATTGTTTCCATTTCCAATGATAAGTTTGGAAGAGTTCAGAAATTAAGTGACCAGTTTATTGTTATAAAAGCCAGTGATGGTTGTGGGAATAAATTCTGAACTTCATCCTTGTACCAGAGGACATATTCTGTTATAGTGCATGGCTTCCATACAGATTGGATGTTCCCTCATACCTTTCCAAAAGAGGAAACAAACAAACAAACAAACAAACAACATAGTGGAGATGTACGCTCTAATTTGAATTCTATTTACAAAGGTACACATTATAGTTTTATATCCTCTTGTTCAAGTAAATACTATCTTTCCAAAATCACTGAAGAATGTTTTATGCTATCTCTCTGTCCCATTGTAACTAATATGGGTGTTACATTTGGTGGTAATGATGGGAAAGAATGAGAGAAAAAGTAGGGACCCAGGACAAACAAACAGAAACATCAAAATGGCACTCATTTGCAATATTTGACAGCACAAAAAGTATTTCAACAAAGTACTGGCAAGGTTCGTCTTGAAGAGACTCTGATGTATTCAAATCCAGACAGATATTTTACTTCTATATCATTATGATAGCATGATCATAACTTTATTTTTTTCCAGAAAGAAATACACACATATGCCTTTTTCTTATCTTTGCCCAAGTTTTGAGTGTATTTTATAAATTTACTCACTAGCAGTATACCTTCCCTGAATTTCCCCTAATCTAGGGAATGGGCACCTTCCTTTTTTCATGTGGAGAGGTGTCACAGATATTTTGGCTGTAATCCTGCTATAGAACTGAGCTTCCCCCAATTCTAATCAAATCTGCCTTATAGCATTCGATGTTCACAAAACGTCCACTATCAGAACTAACATTTCTATTGTGTGCCACACGATGTTTAAAACAATATACATATTTTCTAAAAGAGTGGGATATTGAAAATACTCCATTTCCCTCTCCCCCACCCAAGAAGCAACTCAGTTGTTGAACAAAACCATTGCTTTGTCTGTCATCTGTGTTCTGCTACCTGGGCTGGCAGCAATAAAAGTGATTGATTTGTAATCACTGGTCTTATTGCTCTCCCTCCCTCTGCACTATCTGGAGGCTTTCTTCACATAGAATGCTGAAAAGTTAATGTGAATGGAGCCAAATAGCACCACCTGGATGGTGGGAATTGATTACAGAGTCTTCCTGTGCCACAAGACTTCTGTGCCGTTGTGTCCAGAGCTCCTGCTGTGTAATCTACGGAAAACCCCCAGAGAACAGAGTAGGTGAAGGACAACAGTGTAACAAAGGATGACAGTTCTGAAAATTACAAAATCAGTCCTTCCCAATGCAGACAAACTTAGTACCTGAAAATAATTTTTTCCCTGAAAAAGTGACATCAAAGAATAATTTTGATTTATTTTCCTTTCTGCTTTTCTAGTTCTCATTTTCAATAAGACATCCATCTAAATTCACCCAGTTATCAATACAGGTTTATCATGTTCTACTTCTATAATATAGAGCTTATGCCTTCTCCCTTGTGCTATCCTTTTTCTGCATATTTAAAACAATATTTTATGGCAGTTTTTGTGTTTATTTGATATTTCAGTAGACAGTACATATTTATTGTGTTGGATTTTTTTTTTCTGTAAATACTGCCCTCTTCCAGGCACTGAAGGAAAAAAACTTAACTCATTGTATGTGCTCACAAAGAATTCAAGCTCAATAAGGAAATATATGATGAGAACTGACATGAAAATAGAGATGGAGAATAGATAGGCAGTAAATAGAGGCATGAGTAAAGTTTAATGCAATACTTAATTATAAGTTGGGAGTGAAATGGGGGAGACAAGGAAAAGCATCATGAAAGAGGTGGCATTTTTTCCTAAGCCATGATGCTTGAGGAGGAATGACAAAGGGAGGGTCATGATATTTTAGAAACAGGAGTTAGTGTGAGATGGTGCTTGGCTCTTTGGGGCTGTTTTAAGGTGTTCTTTACGATTGTAATTCAGGTGTATTAGAGGGTTGTGTGAAGGTGAGCCAGGAAAGGTAGCTGGGGCAAGATTCTGGGATCTTTTTAATTTCACGAGGAAGTTTTAGATCTTAGTTTTGTAGATGACATGGATTTAAGAACAAGATTTAAGATTTAAGAACAAGATTTGAGATTTAAGAACAGATCCACGTTCTAGGAAGATAAATCTGGTGACCATAGGAAGGGAAGATAAGTAAAGTGGATTTCCAAAACACGAATAAATAATTTTGAAGTTTATTTCATTAGTTCTAGCAACAAATGGTGATCTGCACCACTAAAGGGTAGAAAGGATGAAAAGATGAGGTGAACTTGAGAATCATTATATACATGGAAACCAACATCACAAGATATTTTGAAAGTTGTTAACAAAGTTTGGAGGGAGGAGTGGGTCAAACAGAAAATGAAGCATTATCGGTTTTCTTGACTAGGCCAGAGTGATACTTCAAAGGCTAAGACAAAGTCTCCTGATTTAATGGAGAAGAATGAGTCACTCATTATACCTGGCCTTCAAAGAGTGTTTCATATTTTAAGAAGGCCCTTAACGATTTCAAGATGTATAATATTATCAAAGAAAATACCATATGATCTCCCATTCTTTAAAAAATCAGTAGAGCTGCATTATTATCTACTTAAATCATTCAAAAATACATCTCTAGGTACTGACACCTCAAATAGGCATATTGTGGAATATCCTGGCACTTTCCAGCTTTCTCTTTATCTGTTGTTTCTACGTGACTCCAGTCAAGTGAATTTTAATTAGCTTTATTGTCTATTCCATTCTCAAAAGCTAACAATTCTCCATGTCTCTTGCTTCTGCTCTTTCCTCTTTATAAGATTTTATTTTTTTCCTTCACTGTAAAGATTGAAATGTTACAAGAGACAGAAACTTTCCTGATTTCATTAACTTAAAATTATTTATTGTGTACTGATTATGTTCCAGTTGTTGATCTAAGTGCCACAATATAAGACATATGTGATATAATGACACATGTATTTTATATAACTGACTTACAATAGATTTCAGGTCAAAATCCCTTTGTAATATTAGGACTATTTTTAAGGATAATCAAAAGCAACTGGTTTAACTGTGGTAAATATGTTAGTGACACAGTGCTTAAGAACATGATTTTAGAGTGAAACAAATATGATATTTAAGTGCTGATTCTAATCTTACTAGCTGCATGGACATGGACAAGTTATCTCAACTCTTTAAATTTCAACTTTCTCATCTGTAAACATCAGGATAATATTGGTAACACAAACTTATAGGTTTATTGTAAGAATCACTTGGGATAAACATTTAAAGCTCTTAGCATAGTGGCAATTCTAGGTACTATGAGAATAGTATTAAATTTTCATTTTTCAAAAGAAAAATTGAGTTAAAAATGTGCACCTTCTAAAGTAATAAAATAAAAAGTGCATTAAATAGTCCTTCTTTTCTTTAGGGCATATTTTCTTTTTAATTCAAGCCATAGTTATTACTTGTGTAAAACACAAATCAGTTGTATTACTGCTCAGAGTATTTAAACATCTTCAGTGAATTTACAGAATTCTGTTTAATAGCAGTTACAGGCTAGAAAATTGCCAGGGGGCCCATTAAAACTAATTCAAATCACTATATCAAATGGACAGCTAAAATTTTTTCATTTGTTTATATCTGGTTTCTGTAATTCAGTCAGTAGGTCAGCTTACAATTTAATTGCAAAGACTGTGAACTGAGGAATGGTTTATCAAATCACTTTCAGGAATTAAAATGGTCCTATATATATAATCAAGAAGATGACAGAATAATACATAAATTGCTGAGGTCTCAGTGTATTTCTAGAGAAATACCTATAAGGTTATGCAATTATGGCCTCTAAGAAATTTTTAGCACCCTAAATCAGTTAATTTTCAGAGCAAGGTACTAAGTGCTCATAATATTTTATAGCTATTGCCAATCCTACACTAATGTTATATGATAACACTAATGTTATATGATAATGTTATATGATATATCCAATGCTATATGATAAGCGATCTTATATAGAGCTACACTTATATCTGCAGACTTCTATTTTGAAACATCAAAGGATACATGTTTATACAATTCTTCAACATGTTGTTTTTTTCTTTTACCAGTATATCTTGAATATTTCTCTTCAAGTCAATACACATGAGTCTACATTATTAAATGACTACATAGTATTCCACTGCATTTATTCTTTTCATTCACTTAAGTACTTATTGAGCAACTACTACATAATAGGCATTATTTGAGAAGCTGGAGATACATAAATGAACAAAGCAATCCAAATTCCTCCACTCATGGGAGAGATTCTAGTGGGGAGAGACAGATAATAGACATGATAAGTAATTTATATGTTATTAAAAGGTGACAAATTATATTTTAAAACTAGAGCAGGTAAGAGAAATAGGAAATGCAAGAGTAAGTGAGATAGTAGGTGTCTTAAAAAGAGTGGTCTGGCATGGCCTCATTGAGATGGTGACATGTGAAAAAGGACTAGAGAGAACAAGCCATGTACATATTTACGGGAGGTGGTTTCAGAAAAAGAAAAAAACTGATACAAAGACTATGAAGCAAATGTATAACTGGCATGTTCTGGAAATATAAAAGAAACCAGTGTGGCTAGAAAGGAACCAGCTAGAACTGTGTTGTCCAATATGGTACCCACTAATCACATGTGGCTACTGAGCTAATACAATTTGATATGTACCGGAAACCATCAAAAAATATCTCATTAAAAATATTTATATTGATTATGCGTTGAAATGATAATATACGTGATATACTGGGTTAAATACAATACGCTATCCAATCAATTTCTCCTGTTTTTGACTTTTTAATGTGCTACTAACAACTTTAAAATTGTACGTGTGACTCACATTATATCACTACTGGACAGTGTTGAGCTGGAGGAATGGTAAGAGGTGTACTCAGAGAGAGAGGGAAAGGGCAGATCACGCAGCTCATTGGACAGATATTGGCTTCCATTTTATAAAATGAAGAGCCTTTGGTGAGGTTGGCCATAGGGGTAAGGGATTAGACTTATGTTTTGCAGGAATCAGTCTGGTGGCCATGTCCAGAATAAACTTTAAGGGAATAGGGACTGAAACAACAACAGTTAGAAGGCTATTATGATAGGAGAGGTGGTACAAACAATATTTTGTGGATGTGGAATCAGAGGAAGAGAGAAGTAAAAAAAAAAAACAACTTCAAGGTTCTTGGTCTGACCATATGGAAGGATGGTATTGCCATCAGTTGATATGGGCAATATGGTGGGAAATGCAGATTTGAGGAAGTGGTAGTGAAGATCAGGAGCTTAGTTTTGGATCTGAAGTTTAATATGCCTACTAACTATTAAAATGAAAGTGTTGAGAAAGCACTTGGATACATCAGTGTAGAAATCAGAGAAAAGGTATATATGTCTATCTTTCTTCTGAATTCTATATTGTGTATGTGTGGGTGTGTGTAAATTTAGAGTCATCAACAACATATATATAGGTCTTGGTATTGAAAGACATAGACTTGATGAAATCACCAAAGGGGTAAGTGTGAAAAAGAAGAGGTCCAAGGCTGACCTTTGCTGGACTCTTATGGTTAAGAGAAGACAACAAATAAGACAGAATAAAAGGCTAAGTATATGGGTATACTTTTTTAAAAAAGATTTTATTTATTTATTTGACACAGAGAGAGTGAGAGAGATGGTGAGAGAGAGAGAGAGCACTAGCAGGGGGAGCAGCAGCAGAGGGAGAGGGAGAAGCAGACTCCCAGCTGAGCAAGCCACGTGGGGCTTGATCCCAGGACCCTGGCATCATGACCTGAGCCAAAGGCAGACGCTTAACCGACTGGGCCACCCAGGCACCCCTCCCCACACAGGTATACATTTTTTGCAAGTGGATGGATGTTATGGGTGAAGATTGTTAAAGTTTTCATTTGGTTGCTTTGATTTTCTTGGTGAAATAAAAGTAGAGACATCAGATGAAAGTGAGGTAAAAGAGAAGAATGTTGGAGATTTTTTTTCAGGAGAGGTGGGAGAATGAATAGTTACTAGGCTTCATTAAGGACCCACTGAGGTTTAAAGTAAGATCATTCAGCATGGTTATGTGTTTTTTCCCAGCCATATTTAATTGCATAGGAATAGGCAGAGTTTGTAGAAATTTGGATATAATTTAAGTAAGCCGAATAGGAGAAGAGAGGGTTTATCAGGCAAGTTACAGTAAAAGTGATGGTTAAGTGAATTTTAGGTCCTGGATCATTGAAAGGAGTGTTGTTAAGATAGTCTGCAGAATCAAAGTGGGATACATGAAACTGATTCTGTGGAGAGAGTGTTGTTGGTGGTAATTCCAATATACTAGACTATATTCATGAGGTGAGTGACTGAGGCAGGGTGTACGATAAATCACTCGTGGAAAGAGGTCCAAAAACTGAGAGGTCATGGTGTTGGATGGATTATCTATCTATCTATCTGTCTATCTATCTAATCTATCATCTATCTATCTATCTATCTATCATCTATCTATCTATCTAATGTAAATCACAAGTTCTATACACGTAGAATTACACAAAGTGACTCTAGGCCAAAAGCTAGTTCATTCAGGAACTAAGGAAATTTCAGGGTGAGGCAATGGTGGGTGGTACAGTCTATAGATAGGGCAACAAAGAATAAGGAAACCTACACACCTCCAGCCTCAGGGGAGAAAGACTGAAAGTAAAATCAGCAACCAACTGAGAAGTCTACAGGGAACTTGGTGTCTTAAGGGCATATCTGTGTTAGCGAAAAGTAAGAAGCTAAAAGTGACCTTCAAAAAATAAAGATATGGGGGGCACCTGGGTGGCTCAGTTGGTTAAGCATCTGCCTTCAGATCAGGTCATGATCCCCGGGTCCTGGGATCGAGCCCCGTGTCTGTCAGCCTCCCTGCTCGGTGGGGGAGCCTGCTTCTCTCTCTCTCACTCTGCCCCCCCCCCCCACTTCATGTGCTCTCTCTCTCAAATTCTCAAATAAATAAAATCTTTAAAAAAAATAAAGTTATAACAGATTGTGCCAATGCTGAACAGTGAGCTGCAGAAGTTATAGTAGATGGAGTTTAGGAATTTTACAAATATGAGAGAAGAGAACTACATAGATACACATCCTTAATTGTGCATCCTTCCACTAAAGAACAACTGGAATGTTTCCAATTTTTTACTTCTACTAACAATGTTAAGGTAAAGGTCCTTGGCAAATGGAACTGCTGGGTATAAAATGTGCCCAAATAAATTTTAATAGTATTGCCAAATAGTATGTCAATTTATACTGCAAACAATGATGTATATGAAAGCCAGTTTCCTAACCCATTTGGAATAGGCACTATTATCAAACTTTTAAATCTTTGCTCATATGACAAGCAAAAAAAAGTTTCTCATCGATTTTTTATTATATTATTTTGCTGCTGATGTTTGTCATATTTTCACATTTATTATTATTCTAAGTATTCCTGTTGGTGTCTGTTGCCTCTTATCTAATAGGTTCATTAGATACAATTCACATAAACCAGACATGATTAAAGAGAAAAATTTTCAAAATTTTGACAGTGAATACTGCTATGAAACTATCACTACACTCAAGATACTGACTATATCCATAAGCTGCAAAGTTTCTATATACCCCTTGGTAAACCCTATCTCTTGTTCCTCCTCACCTCCACCTCCCTCAGGAAACCAGTGACCTGTTTTCTGTTGGGTAAATTTGCCTTTCTTAGTGTTTTATAAAAATAGAAGGTACTCTTTGTGCCTTGCTTCTTTTATTCAAAAAAAATTATCTAGAGATTCATCATGTATTGTCATGTATTGACTGTCATGTATTGAAAATTCATTTTTTAAATTAAAAAATTTATTGCTGAATAGTATTGTATTATATGGATACACCACAATTTATCTGTTCAACTGTTGATGAACATTTGTATTCTTTGTAGTTTTTGGCTATTACAAAAAGGCTGTTATATATATGTAAGTATAAGTGTTTGTATAAATATAAATATTCCTGGGGCGCCTGGATGGCTCAGTTGGTGAGGTTAAGCGTTTGCCTGCAGCTCAAGTCACAATCCCAGAGTCCTGGAATTGGCCCCTCGTCCAGCTCCCAGCTCAGTAGAGAGTCTGCTTCTTCCTCTCCCTCTGCCCCTCCCCCTGCTCCTTCTCTCTCTCTCTTTCTCTCACTCACTCTCTAGATCAATGAAATGTTTTAAAAAATAAATATAAATATTCCTTTGACTTGAATAAAACCTCAGAATGGAAATAGTTGGATAATATGGTAGGTAAATGTTTATCTTAGAAACTGCCAAACTGTTTTCCAAAGAGGTTTTTCTGTCACTGATTTCTAATTCAATTACGATGTGGTCAGAGAATATACTTTGTATGAATTGAATCCATCTAAAGTTTTTGAGACTTGTTTAAAGGACCAGAATATGGTCTCTCTTTGTAAATAATTGATTTGCCTTTGAAAAGAATGTGTATTCTGCTGTTTTTTAGGTAGAATGTTCTATAAATGTCAATTCACTCATTTTGGTGGATAAAACTGCTAAGTCTACCATATTCTTGCTGATTTTCTATCTGTTTTATCAACTATTGAAATAGGGATCTTGAAACCTCTGACTATATTTATGGATTTGTCTATTTTTACTTGCAGTTCTATCAGTTTTTGCTTTAAGGTTTTGAAGTTTTTTTTTTTTATCAGGTGAACATATTTGGAGTTGTTATGTCCTCTTGATTAACTGACCTTTTTATCATTATGAAATAACTTTTTTTCTTTAATAATATTCTTTTCTGTGGAATCTACTTCAATATTAATATAGTAACCCCAGCTTTCTTTGAGTTATCTTCAAATTGTATTTCTTTTTTTATTCTTTTACTTTGAACAGATTTGTGCCTCTATATTTAAATTGGGGTTTATAAAGACAGGATAGAGTTGGGTTTTGATTTCTATACAATCTGACAATTCCTGCTTTTTAATAGGGATGCTTAAACTCTACATGAAATACCAGTATTGATATGGTTACTTTATGTCTGTCATCTTGCTATTTGTTTTCTACTTATCTAGTCTATATTGGTTCAGGTTTTCCTCCTTTTTGTTCTTTAATTAGATTAAGTAGATTTTATGCTTTCATTTTATCTACTTTATTGTTCTATTAGCAGTAAATGTTTCTTGTTTGTTTCCACATATTTTATTTTTTTATTTAATTTAATTTTATTATGTTAGTCACCATACATCATTAGTTTTTGTAGTTATCCACGATTCATTGTTTTTGTATAACTGTTTCTTTTTAATTCTAGTGTTTGCTTTGTAGTGTATAGTGTACATCTTTCCACATTAATCATCTAGTGATATTATACAGTTCCCACATACTTTAAGAACTTTAAAAAAGTATACTTGCATTTCTCTCCTCACCTCTTTGCTACTATTATCATACATGGAGCTTTCACTCATGTCATAAACCTCACAATATAGTCATTGTTTTTGTTTAAATAGTCAATTATCTTTTAAAAATTTTTTTGAGGTTTGGGCGCCTGGGTGGCTCAGTTGGTTAAGCAACTGCCTTCGGCTCAGGTCATGATCCTGGAGTCCCTGGATCGAGTCCCACATCGGGCTCCCTGCTCGGCAGGGAGTCTGCTTCTCGCTCTGACCCTAACCCCTCTCATGTGCTCTCTCTCATTCTCACTCTCTCTCAAATAAATAAATAAAATCTTTAAAAAAAATAAATAAAAATAAAAATTTTTTTGAGGTTAAAAATAATTATTTACCCATGCAGTTACCCTCCCCATTGCTTTTCATTCTTTTGCATAAAACCATATTTGAGTCTAGTATTATTTTCCTTCTGTCAGAAGAAGTTTTGTTAACATTTTTTTTAAGTAAAGCTCTCTGGTAATATATTCCATCAGCTTTTGTATGTCTAAAAACAACTTTGTTTTTGAAAGATATTTTCACTGGATACTAATTCAACAGTGGCAGAGTTTTGCTTCAGCAATTTAAGATACTGCCCCATTGTCATCCACATAGTTTTTGACTAAAAATACGCTGTAATACATATTTTTATTCCTCTAAACATAGCCTATATATTTTTTTCTTTCCCTGTTGCTGTTAATATTTTCATTTACAACTGGTTTTGAGCAATTTGACTATAATGCATGTGTAATTGTTTGTTTATTAAGCTTGGAGTTCATTAAGCTTTTTCCTTCTGTGTTTGTCATTTTCAGAAAAACTTGAAATTTTTTCTTTAAGTATTTTTTTCTCTCCCAACCTCTTTCAAGAACTCCAGTCACACCTGTAATCTCACACCTGTCAGAATGGCTAACATCAACAATACAAGACACAACAGGTGCTGGCGAGGATGCAGAGAAACCTGAACCCTCTTGCACTGTTGGTGGCAATGCAAACTGGTGCGACCACTCTGGAAAACAGTATGAAGATTCCTCAAAAAATTAAACATAGAAGTACGCTGCAATCTAGCAATTGCACTACTAGGTATTTACCCAAAGGATACAAAAATACAGATTTAAAGGGGTACATGCGGCCTGATGTTTATAGCAGCATCATGCATCATCTACAATAGCCAAATTGTGGAAACAGCCCAAGTGTCCACTGATTAAATGAATGGATAAAGAAGATGTGGTATATATGTACACACACACGCACATACACATACACACACACAGAGAATATTAATCAGCCATAAAAAGAGTGAAATCTTGCCATCTGCAATGATACAGATGGAGCTATGGAGTATTATGCTAAATGAAATAAGTCAGTCAAAGACAAATACCGTATGATTTCACTCATATGTGGAATTTAAGAAACAAAACAAACAAGCAAAGGAAAAAATAAAAAGAGAGAGACAAACCAAGAAACAGACTCTTAATGAGAGAGAACAAACTGTTGGTTTTCAGAGGGGAGGTGGGGGGGATGGGTGTAATAAGTGGTGGGTATTAAGGAGCACACGTGTTGTGATGAGCACTGGGTGTTGCATGGAAGTGTTGAATCACTATATTGTACACTTGAAACTAATATTGTACTGTATTTAAATTAAACAAAAATAAAATTTAAATTTAAATAAGAACTTGAAAAAATTAGCTCTCAAGTCACAAGAAGAAAAAAAAAATTCCAGTTACACATATAGTAAGGCACTCAAATTTGTCCCAGAGCTCAGTGAGACTCTTCATAATTTTTACAATTCTTTTTACTGTGCATTTTATTTGGAGAGTTCCTATTGCTACGTCTCTTTTCTTCTATGATGGCTATTTTGCCATTAATCTCATCCGGTGTACATTTTATTTTGGGCACTATAATTTTCATCTATAGAATTTTTATGTGTCTTTTTTATGGTCTATGTGTCTCTGTATCTAATTGAATATATGGAATGCAGTTATAACTGTTTTAATTCGATCAAATGCTCTTAGGATGTAATTCTAATATCTGTGACAATTCTGATTGATTTCAATTGCTTGAAATCTCTCCCCTCTCTCCCCCCCAATTTTAGGTAGTGTTTTCCTGCTTTTAATGCCTGGTAATCCTTAATTGAATAAAAAACAAATGAGAACTTTACACTTCTGAGTGCTGGGTTTTTCCTATTCCCATTAATATGTTTATGCATTTTTTTCTGGGATGCAGTGAAGTTACTTGTAAATAGCTTCACCCTTTTGGGTCTTGCTTTCATAATTTGTTAGATGGGTCCAGAGAAGTCCTCACTCTAGGGCTGCTCATTCCCTACTGCTGAGGCAATTCATGAGTACTGTAAAATACTGAGTGTGATGGTTAACTTTATGTGTCCACTTGGCTGGGCCATGGTACCCAATTTTTGGTCAAAGATCAGTGTAGATGTTTCTGTGAAAGTATTTTTAGATGTGTTCAACATTTAAATCAGTACACTTTGATTAAAGAAGATTACCCTCTATAATGTGGGTAGGACTTATTCACTCAGTTGAAGGGCTAAAGAGAAAAAGACTGAAGTTTCCTGAGAAGGAGGAAATTCTGCCTCCAGACCACCTTTGGACTCGAGCTACAACAACTCTTCTCTGGTCTCCAGCCTGCCAGCTTCTCTGAAGATTTTGCATTTGCTAATTCATCCACTGCCCCCCTTGACCCCAATCTTTCTGTAAATATTCTATTGGTTCTGTTTCATTGGAGAACTCTGCCTAATATACTGAGTAATATACAAAGACCCTCCTGAGTGCTCAACCCAATGCCCCACACATTGTGAGTTTTTCCAGTCTGGTTGGAATAGGCACAATTCCCAATGCCATACGAGCTTTATTTATTTGACAGAGAGAGAGCGAGAGCAGGAACACAAGCAGGGGGAATGGGAGAGGGAGAAGCAGGCTTCCCACTGAGCAGGGAGCCCGATGCGGGGCTCGATCCCAGGACCCTGGGATCATGACCTGAGCCGAAGGCAGATGCTTAACGACTGAGCCACCCAGGCGCCCCCTCCATACGAGCTTTAGAAACTGCTCCTCTAACCTTGTCTTATGGTTCTTTCCCCAGATTCAGGCACTGATCAGTACTCTGCTAAATGCTCATGGGAAAACCTTTGAAGATCCTTAAAGCTCTCTGTGTATCACTTATATCTCTAGTACTCTGTCCTGAAAACTCTAGCCACCTTGTTATCCCTGGACTTTCAACTAGTGTATAGTGTACAGTGCCATTGTCTAAAAACTCTCTGGAGGAAGTAAACTGAGGCACTCCTCACAGGGCTTCCATCATTTGTTTCCTGTCTCTCAGGTATCACAGCTTTTGTTTTGTTTTGTTTTCGTTTTTTTTTAAGATTTTATTTATTCATTTGTCAGAGAGAGAGGGGGAGAGAGCACAAGCAAGGGGAGGGGCAGGCAGAAGGAGAAGCAGGCTCCCCGATGAGCAAGGAGCCCTACATTGGACTCCATCCCAGAACCCTGGGATCATGACCTGAGCTGAAGGCAGATGCTTAACGAACTGAGCTGAAGGCAGATGCTTAACCAACTGAGCCACTATCTTTAGTGCCTGATATCCAGTGTCTTGAAAACCAATACCTCTTCCATGTATTCCTTTGCCTATGCAATACTTTAATTGTCATGGTTTAACAGTATATTTTATTTTGGGAAAGAATTTTCTGCCTTTCTCAATATTAATATCAGATATTGAGATTTATTTTGTATTTTATCACTCTAACTCTCTGCTTATCCCTGCCCCTCAAAAAAGAAATCCTGTTGGAATTTTGAACAGTTGTTCTAATTTCATTAAAAAAAAAAAAGAAACAACAAACAAAAAACAAAAAAACATTTTGGGAGATTTGACCTCTTTACAATGCTAAATATTCCAATCCAAGAAAAAGAAAAACTTTGCATTTACATAAGCCTTTTTATCATGATAACATTTTATAGTTTTATTATAACAAGTATTACACATTACTTATTAATTTTATTCTGAAAGTTTTATGGTTTTATTGCTATTATAAATAGTACCTTTTTTTGTTTTCTGGTTTGTTTTCTGTTTGATATTTGGACATTTATTAACCCATCATCTTATTAAATTCTCTTATTATTTTCAAAAATTATTTCAGTTTATTCTCTTGGGTTCGAGTTTGGGAGGTAAACAGTCATATTTTCCACAATTAAGAATATTTTTGCCTCTTTCTTTTCAAAATAAGAAACATAAACCTAAGCTCTATTCTCTGGTTCCTTATTCTTCCTAACTCTCTAGAGTAGTTGAGAAGCTAAGGCATGCAAGTGCACACACATTTCTACTATATTTTGTGCAAAAAAATTCAAGATATTTTTGGTTAGCTGGGCATGCATACAGAATGTAGGATTTTTTCCATTTTGTATGTGAGGATTTTATTGTCATGTTCTTTCAGTTATTAAAAGACAAATTACACAAATACTGTAGAGGAGGTGTTAAGAGTCAAAGCTTCCTGTCTTTACTTGCCACTCTGCTCCATTTAATAGATGAAAATTACTAGACATAAGTATAGTAATTATCTAAACACCAACCAGGAATCATATCATTGAACTGATTATTTTAAATTACTGTTGACAGAATCCACTCCAACTAAACAATAGTGCTTCATTTCATACTGATGTTTTCCAATTTATTGATTTTTCTCTAACAAAATATGTCTTTCATAAATTATTACATAGATATTTTTTCTGCAATTTCTCAAAGTTTTTATTTTTAACTTTTTTAAAGATTTTATTTATTTATTTGAGAGAGAAGGAAAATGAGCAGGAGGGGAAGAAGGAGAGAGAGAGAAGCAGGCTACCTGTTGAGCAGGAAGCCCGATGTGGGGCTCGATCCCAGGACCTGGAGATCAGGACCTGAGCCGAAGGCAGACACTTTACCCACTGAGCCACCCTGATGCCTCTCATTCAAAAGTTTTTAGAATTTTATGTAGGATAGACCAAGAAACATGCTCCAAAACAAGGACGCATGGTTAGAAGGCATTTATTAAATTGCTTCATTAGTAAGCAAAAGATTAAAAAAAAAAATGAAGACAGTATCTTTCTTTTGCTGGCAGCTACTATTGGCACTCAGCCACCCATATCCTAATTTTGTAATTTTTATGCCTCTGTGCTAGGCAGATGTTTATCTAAATCACTTAAATCTCTTCTACATTTTATACACATTTAGTATTAAGAGATGCTCCCTGTGTAACAGCATAGATTAAAAGTTAATTAAGAAGAAGTTAAAGAAGAAGAAAAGTAATTACTTTTCCATAGGCATTTGTTTCATTTTTGGCAGGTTAGAATTGAGGAAGTGGAATAAAGTCTTGAAAATCAGAAATATCTTAAAAAATCATTATTGTTTGCTTTTTTATATACTGATAAGTACCAAGTTAATTAAGAAAAGTAACCCATTTAGTAATGCAGGATGGGCTAATGGATAAAGTAACTCTACTCATGCAGTAGGATTATTTTGTAGGATTGATATTTTTAAAGTACTGTATGCAAATTATCCATGAAAAATAGAAATCACTGATATGTAATTGGAAATTCCATAAGAATTCAAACATAGTATGGTACAAGAAGAGGATTTGGGGAGTTTTTCCCAGAACTTTAAAAATAGATAAACTCTAGTGAAAACATAAATGTAATGAAGAGATTTTATATGCCTAATTTTATGGGACTATGATTCAATGGGGAAAAATCCTCCTAAATGGCTGCAGAATTTAGGTTTCCCATACATGCTCTGTCACTCTCCTGCTGTGAACATCTCTTTAACCTTTAAAAATCCCTAGAGCTACTTCACCCAGTGGTATTGTTAGGGCAAAGGAATTAGTATATGCATATTATGGATCTCAGAAAATCTCTAGATTAGGACAAATTATTTTCAGCCTTCCCTAACAGAGCACTGCTAATTGCCATATATTTATATTAATCCTTCATGATAATAAACACTGTAATTATAACTGCAAAATTACTGCCATTAAAAGCCATTTTAATCACCTTAAATTTGCAACAACAAAAAAATCTCTTTGGACTGAAATAATATATGTAGCAATATAAGCAAAGAGGAACACAAATACATCCTGATTTAGAGACACGGACTGTTTAGAGACATGGATTCTTTGTGAGGAGTCCAAGGCCACTGCTCATCAAAACAGGCCATGTTCAGCAAAAAGTTGACAGAAATAGTAAGCCAGATGTTCTCATTTCCATGGGTTTAGTTAGTAATTAATTAATCAATAATAGGGTCCATTAGACCTCAAAAATACGTCACACTTTGCAAAGGAAACATTATTTTCACGTTTTCTCTTTTATGTTCTTATATGCTCTCTGAAACACTTGAAAAGCCTCTGATAGGAGCAATTATATAAATAAATCCTTGAACCAAGAATTGCCTATGGATTTTCTAATTATCAGTTTGTATTTAGCAATAAAGAGATAAAGCGTTTTAGAAAAAGAAAAAAAAGAAGCTATTTCATTGTTTCATTATTAACCTTTGAGTTCCAATTAATACCTCAATCAAAACTAAAACTTTTATCTCTATCACTAGTTACATATATTAATACAACTCAAAGTTTGAAAAAGAGTTTTAAGCTTCATGTAGGTATATAGGGTGGGATGATGGAAAGAACATAACCTAAGGCATCAGTAGACTGGAATTCTCATCCCTTCTTGCAATTTCCTGACTATGTGAGTCTGGTCACGTGACTTCTTTGGGCTTCTGTTTCAACACTTGTATTGTTGTGACAACTGCATGAGCAAACCTGAGTCAGTCTGGACCTTGTCTCCTGGTCATCCGTGTACAATAATGCATTCAGCATTGGGGTGTGCAGCTGGTGCCCTAAGTCAGTTTTCTAGGAATGAATTATCTGAAAATGGGCTGGTTGTCCCCAAGGGACAAGGTTTCTCTTAAGTCAAAGGCAGTGTGACCACAGAGAAGTCATACTTACAGAGGGCCAACCCGCTCCTGCTTCCGGAAGGTCTGACATGCCCTAAATACTAAGCGCATTCACACCCATCGTCATCCACAGCACATTTTTGCCTTCAGGCAGCATTAATCAAAGACATATTTGGTCAGTTCTTAATTATAAGTAAAGAATGACATAGTGTAAAGCCCTGACAATTGTTTGGTTGTTGTTGTTGTTTTGGTTTGGTTTGGTTTGGTTTTTATGTCAGGCAAGTGCCTGACTTGAGCTTTGATTGCTGAGGAATCCATTTCAAAGAGGCATTCACTTTAAAGACAAATGAACACATTGCCAGGCCAGCCACACAACCAGACAAAAACCAGGCCACCTCCCCATACTGAGACTCCTTTGTTTTAGAGGTGCTGGTTGATTTCCATTACTGACCCTTTGGATCACTTCCCTTTTCTCTTTCTGTGCTTTAAATTCCTACTTTTATGTTTTAAATTCACCAATAAACAGTGAGCTGGAAAGAGCTGGAAAACCCTGGATACTACCATTGACTCCAATAAAAGCAGAACGCCCCCCCCCCCCCCCCCCCCCCCCCCCCCCCCCCCCCCCCC